>NC_143585.1:143008558-143315391 GCF_048544385.1 Mastigoproctus giganteus | reverse complement strand
CATTACTTCATACAGCATGTCCCACCCACTTTTTCTTACAATTGAATACACCATGAATTGTCAAAATAATAGAGCAAGCTTATCTGCGAAAAGATCTAAACCTCCCAAGGACTTCCTAATTCATTTCACAAATATACTTGGTCTCAATTCTAATCTCAACGATGTCCATTTCCACTTGCAGTCTTCCAAACCCCATGTACTTTTTTCTGACTGAATCTCAGTTATCAGTTGATTCAACTACTGCTCATCTCAGATGTCCAAATTATTTGCTGTCTGATTCCTTTCGCCTCAAAGGTGGTACTTGTGCATATGTCCGTTCTGATATTTCTTGTCAGAGACTTGGCAATTTGGAATCTCCTCTCTTTGATCTTCTCTGGCTTAAAATCTCTCTGCCTCATTGTGTAAAATTCATCTGTTGTCTCTACCGTTCTCCCAACTCCACTAATCACTTGGAGCTCTTTGACTTCCTCTCTTTGCAACTTGACTTTCTCCAGTCCAACTTTCCTAACAGTGAGGTGATTTTCCTTGGTGATTTTAACATTCACAACTCCAGCTGGCTTCCGTTTTCTAGTCACACCGACCCAGCAGGTCGAGATGCTGAGGCTTTTGCAATTACTAATGACCTAGCACAGATTGTTCATTTACCTACAAGAATACCGGACAATCCTAATCATACAGCCAATACGCTTGATCTTTTTCTCACAAACAACCCTTCTAAGTACAAGGTTGAAGTGAGAGGTCCTTTAGGCACTTCAGATCATAACTTGGTGATTGTCTCTTCTCCAATGGAACCTTTATCTCATGGCCATTCCAAACCTCGTATTGTTTGGCATTACAAGAATGCAAAATGGGATGACCTGCGAGACTTCTTTTCTTCTTTTCCTTGGTCTGATTACTGTTTCAAAACTTCTGATGTCAACGTTTGCTCAGATCGTGTCAGTGAAATTATTCTTGCAGGAATGGAATCCTTTATCCCACACTCCACTTTAAAATCTCGTCCTTTATCTAAACCTTGGTTTTCCAATAAATGTGCTAAGGCTGTCCAAGAGAAGAACGTTGCATATCGTAATTGGCTTGTTTCTAATTCTTCAGTTTCATTTTCTGCCTACACCAAAGCTCGCAACAATTGTAAAGCAGTTATTAATCAGTCCAAACTAGAGTTTGAACAGGCTAAGAGTAGAAAACTTGCTTCTTGCCCTAATGGTAGCCGAGCATTCTGGGCTCTTGCCAAAGCTATTGGCCGCAACTTTTGCCCATCTCTGCTCCCACCTCTGTCCAAACCAGATGGTTCTGTTGTCACTTCAGCCAAGGATAAAGCTGACCTGCTAGCATCCCATTTTTCTTCTAGCTCATGTATTAATGATCTTGGTAAAACACCTCCCACCATTCCTAACACGCTCCATTCAATGCCTCCCGTGGTCTTCCGTCAAAAGGATATCAGAAGGATTTTGATGAATCTTGATGCTAAGAAAGCTCCAGGTCCTGATGGTATTTCTCCACTTGTTCTCAAAACCTGTGCTCCTGAACTTACTCCTATTCTTTGCCGCCTTTTTTCACTTTCTTATTCCAAAGGTGTTTTTCCTTCTGCATGGAAATTTGCTCATATACATCCAGTTCCTAAAAAGGGTGACAAATCCCTCCCATCCAATTATCGTCCCATTGCAATTACTTCTACTCTTTCTAAAGTAATGGAGAAATCAATTAACCGCCAACTCTTAAACTACCTAGAAACCTTCCGTCTGATCAACGATCGCCAGTATGGATTCCGTCAGTGTCGATCCACTGGTGATATTCTGGCTTATGTTACCCATTTATGGACTAATTCAATGGAAATGTCGGTGAAACACAAGTAGTTGCTCTTGACATCTCAAAGGCTTTTGATCGTGTTTGCCATAAAGGTCTTCTAAACAAGCTTCCATCTTATGGTTTGCCAACTGTTTTTAGTAATTGGTTATCCAGTTTTCTCTCTGATCGCTCACTGAGGGTGATGGTAGATGGCTCTCTGTCTTCTAACTTCTCCACTAATGCCGGTGTTCCCCAAGGTTCAGTTCTTTCCCCCACTCTTTTCCTCTTGTATATCAATGACCTTCTTCCATTGACTGGAAATCCTATCCATAGTTTTTCCGATGATAGCACATTGCATTCAACTTTCCATTTTGAGAAAACCTTGTCCAGCTCAATCAGCTTCAAGTTCTCGAAAATCTGCTGCCAATTCCTTAAATGCCGATCTTCAGGTAATTCTCCAGTGGGGCAAAGACAACTTAGTTGATTTCAACCCTTCTAAAACTCAATCTTGTCTTATATCTTGCAAAAAGGATTCTTCTGCTCCTATGCTTATCTTTAGTGACACTCCGATTTCTAGGCAAAATGATATATCACTTTTGGGGATTACCCTGACTTCTAATCTCTCTTGGCACAAGCACATTACAAATATTGCTTCCTCTGCATCTAAAAAACTTGGTTTTCTCTTTCCCTCTCGGCGTTACTTTTCTCCCAAACAGCTGCTCACTCTGTATAAATAGCAAATCCGCCCTGCCATGGAATATTGTTCCCACATCTGGGGTGGTGCCCCCAAAACCTCTCTCAGGCTTCTTGATTCCATTCAGAAGAGGGCAGTTAGGTTAATTAATGATTCATCTCTAACAGAGTCTCTCCACTCGCTTTCTCATAGACGCACTGTTTCTGCTGCATGCCTCTTCTACAGATACTTCCATGGGCACTGTTCTTCTGAATTGGCTTCTATAATTCCCGCTCTCTCTTTCAAAACAGTCCGAACACGTGCCGCCACCAGCCAACATCCATTTACTGTCCAACTTCAAACCCACAGAACCAACTTTTCATCTTCCTCATTTATTCATTCAACTGCCGTTTTCTGGAACAACCTTCCTTCATACGTATTTCCTGAAAATTACAATTTACAGAAGTTTGAGTCCAATATCAACAAATATCTTCTTTCGTCTTCTCAACCTCCAACCCAAGCACGGTACTAAGTACTATAGGTTATAATACCTCTCGTGTTTGGGGTTCTCATAAAAAAAAAAATAAAATAAAATAAACTTGATGTAACAACTCAACTTTGTTGTTTCTTTAGTTTTGATAAAAAATTTGAGGTTGATTCCTTGTTCGATTCTTTGTCTGTAAATTTTTCAGCATACTGCAGAAGCACAAGTTAATGAAAACCTGTCTTACTGAAAAGCAAACGAGCATGTTGGAACATGACTTGGTAGACAACTAGAGAACAGTTCAAGGTCAACTGTTGTGCCTTTGTTATACAGGTGCTGCTTGGTGCATAGTGGCTGAGCACATAATCTCATTATTTAATAGCCACACCTTTAATAGGCAGCACTTTTTTTTGGTCCTTGAGACTGTCACAGACATTCTCTCAGTTATGTCAAGATAGGCCTGCTACCTGGAAGTCAAAAACTCTGATGGAACTGATATTCAGGTGGCATTAAAGTCAAGTGAACTGAATTTTGGATAATCCAGTCATTCTGTGACAACCAAATGCTCTGCTTGCTACTTCACTTTGCTAGGACTGTTAGTAACCTGGGTATAGTCCTTAAATGTGCAAGTCCTTAAATGTGACACCTAGTTTACTAGAGTTGACCACTCTGACGAGAACCAACATAAGCAGGGGTCAAGGTGTGGTATCCACAACACAGAGGAATGCTGACCCTCTGTGTTACCAATAGTATTAGGTAGTAGACGACTCTATAACCAGTTCAATACCACCACCACCACTTTGCTTATTGGAAGCTTGAAGTGGTGAACACATGTTTAGTCTCTAGAGCAAAGCTCCGGAATCCCTCCCCTCACCGTTTCCATCGTGCAGTATGATTGATGTCTTTTGAGGTTATGATGGACATCATGGCAAGATCCAACCTTCTTTCCATTTCAAAAGTACAGCTCTAAAAGAGTGTTTGCAGGCCAGCCACTAGATAGTCCACTGAGCTGAACCTATTGGTAATTCTCTAGGAGGCTTCTGGATCAGCTAGTATATAATCTTGCTGTCTCTACTCTGCCAGATAGCAATGGAGGGAGTCTAAGTAGTGTGTATGCAGGGGGCATTATCAAGGCCACATTATATCAAGGAGATGGGTATATTCTTCCTGTGTGCATGCCATATCCAAAAATTTCATTACTTCATAAAAAATGTCCCCCCCACCATATCTTACTGCTGAATAATTTATGAATAGTCAGACTGATAGAATAAACTTATCTGCTAAAAGATCTAAACCTCCAAATACTTCCTTGTTCATTTCGGAAATATCCATAAAAATATATATATCTCAGTGATATCCATTTCCACTTACAGTTTGCCAAACTCTATATGCTTTTTTCTGACAGCATTCCAATTCGCAGTTGATTCAACCACTACTCATCTGAGTTGTCCTAATTATTTGCTCTATGATTCCTTTCACTTCAAAGATGGTATTTGTGCATGTGTCTGCTGTGATATTCTCTGTCGGAGGACACTGAATTTGGAATATCCTCCTTTTGATCTTCTCTGGCTTAAAAATTTTCTACCACATTCTGTGAAATTCACTTGCTTCCTTTATCGTTCCCCTGATTCCACTAATCATTTGGAACTCTTTGACTTCCTCCCTTTGAAACTTAACTTTCTTCAGTCCAACCTTCCTAACGGTGAGGTAATTTTCATTGGTGATTTTAATGTTCAAAACTCCAGCTGGCTTCCATTTCCTAGTTCCATGGACTCAGCTGGTCCAGGTGCCAAGGCTTTTGCAATTACTAATGACCTCACACAGATGGTTCATTTACCTACCAAAATACCAGAACAATCCTCACCACACTGTCAACACCCTCGAACTTTTTCTCACAAACAGCCCTTCCAAGTAAACAGTCAAAGTGAGTGGTCCTCTAGGCACCGGAGTTTGATGGCAACATTTCCTCAGGTCGTGTCAGTGAAATTATTCTGGTAGAGATGGAATCAATTAGCATTAGCAGAGGCATATGATGCAAGAAAGCAAACTTATACAGCATCAGCCAAAAAAATCCCTTCCCATTACACCCATCTATTCACTCCAAAAGTTTGTCCACTTCTTCCTTGAATTTATTTAAGCCATTAACTTCCACAATGACAGATGGAAGTTTGTTCCAGCAATCAACTACCTGCTAGCTAAAGGCAAATTTCCGCACATCTGACAACTGTATTTCCTCAATTTCAGTTTATGCTCCCTCAGGTTTGTAATCTGAGCAAGAGGAAAAATCCCATCAGCATTGATCCTGCTCAATCCATTCAGGGCTTTATACATCTCAATCTGATCGCCTCGCAGGTGCCTTGTCTCCAGATGCTGCAACTTGCAGAACTTAAGCCTTTCTTTATAAGAGCACCCCTTTGTTCCATTCACTAATCTTGTTGCCCTTCTCTGTACTCGTTCCACGAACACTACATCCTAAATGTAGTGTTGTATACAGTACTCTAGACCTGCATACAGTATTCAAGGTGTGGTCTGACCATTCCCTTATACAAGGGGATAATCACCTCCTTATCCCTGCTAGCAAAATTATTGTACCTCATTAATAAGACCCCCATGGCCCGCTCTGGCCGCCTGTCTGCACTGCTCAGAAAACTTCATATTTGACTGTAAAATTACCCCCAGGTCTCTTTCATTCTCCACTACTCTGAGTGTAACACCACATAGTTGGTACATTTTTCTGAGTTACTGCTACCAGTATGCAGTACTCTGCATTTGTCAATGTTAAACTTCAGTTGCGACTTCTCAGCCCAATTGCTCAACTTTTACAGATCCTGTTGCAGTATCAATGTCATCGATAAATATACAAAAGAATGATGGACCCAACAGCGAACCCTGGGGGACACCATTAATAACATTAGTCCACGAAGAGCAGTGTCCATTGATTACCACTCTCTTGTCTTTCCTACTCAACCGTTGTTTTTTTCCATTGTAGCAACTTGCCCTTAATGTGTAACAGTATCAAAAGCTTTCCTGATATCCAAATATATGATATCAAAATTATTTTTTGCCTCCAGTTCCTTTGTGACCACATCATAGTATCCAATCAACTCGTTCAGACAAGACTTCCCATAAACTAACCCATGCTGTGTCTGAATTATTACTGCAGTCTTGTCTAGATGATCCTGCAATGTTTCTTTAACCAGTGACTTCATTATTTTCCCCGGAACAGAAGTTAAACTAATTGGTCTATAATTACTCGTGTCACCCTTATATCCCCCTTTGTGGATTGGAGATATATTTACACATCTCCAGTCAATTTTGACCTCCTCTGAGTCCAATGATGCTCTCATAATTATGGCTAAGGGTTTGCTTACTTCCTTTGTCGCCTCCCTCAGAATAACTGGATAGATCCCATCCACCCCAGGTGCCTTTCTTATGTTTAACTTCAACAATTTCTCCTCCAATTTGCTCTCAGTTATTACAAAATTAATGAACTCCCTGATAGTGTTTGTTAAACTTCTGGCCCTCTCTTCCTCGAACAACTCCTCATGTGAATACAGATGCAAAATACTCATTGTTTGTCAGCTATCTGAGCTGGATCATCTACAGTCAAACCATCGATATCAAGTGGACCAACCTGATTCATCACTTTTCTTTTAGAGTTTATATAAGTAAAGAAGTCTTTGCTGTTTTTCTTTGTATCATCTGCATGAGTCTCATAATTCATCTGACATCCATTTCCGCCTAAACGTAGAACAGTATTTCTTAGTTGGCATGAAAAGTTTCCATGGTTAATTCCTTGAATGCTTCCCATTTAGAACTTGCTGTTGGTAACATCAGTTGTTCCCAGTGTATAGAATTTAAAAATTCTTTGAGACTGCTGTTGTCACCTTTACGAAAGCAAAAACCTTTCCCTTACCCCTGATGATAGTTACATCTTTAAGTAAATACCAGATCAGTACACTGTGATCACTGCCACATAGTGGTACCATTATCTGTAAATTCTTAATGCATGAATAATCACTGCTGATAATCAGATCCAGAGTATTACTCCCTCTGGTTTCCTCTCGAACATGCTGCTGTAGAAAACAATCACCCAATTAATCCACAAAAGCCTTACTAGTGTGCGATTGACCAACCCACAAGTTGCAGTCAATATCTGAGTAGTTAAAATCCCCCATTATAAGACATTCTGATTTACTGGCCCAGTCCTTGAGGTTGTCACAGACATTTTTTCAGATAGGCCAGACATACTGTACTTGCTACCTGGGAGTCTAAAACGCTGATGGAACTGATATTCGGGTGACACTCAAATCAAGTGGACCCAATTTCGACGAAGTCCGGATGGTCTGTGACAGCCAAATCCTCTGCTTGCACCTTCATGATGGTGGGACTATTAGTAATCCTGGGTATAACCTCCATGCACAAGTACATGATGGGTGACCGCCCAGGTGTGAACCAACATTAGCAGGGGTCAAGGTGTGGCGCCCACACCACATGGAGGAATGCCGCCCCTCTACGTTACCAGGCAGTATGAGGTGGTAGATGACTCTCATCAACCGGTGCAATACCACCCACCACTTTGCTTATTAGAGGCTTGAAGTGGTGGAACCTATGTTTAGTCTCTAGAGCTAAGTTCTGGTCAACCCTTCCCCATCTCTTCCATCATGCAGTATGATTGATGACTTTTGAGGTTATGATGAACATCGTGGCTAGATTCATTATTCCTTACATTTTGAGGGTACAGCTCTAAAACGGTGTTCGCACGCCGGCCGCTAGTTAGTACACCGGATCGACCCTATTGGTAACTCTCTAGGAGGCTTCCGGATCAGCTAGTGTATAATCTTGCTGCCTCTACTCTGGCAGATAGTGACTGGAGGGAGTCCGAGTAGTGTGTGGGGGGGGGGGCATTGTCGAGGCCACGTTATGTGAAGGATCAGGGTATATTCTTACCATGTGTATGCCATATCCAAAAATTTCATTACTTCATACAGCATGTCCCCCTCACACTTTTTTCTTACTATTGAATACACCATGAATTGTCAAACTAATAGAGTAAGCTTATCCGTGAAAAGATCTAAACCTCCGAAGCACTTTCTAATTTATTTCACAAATATACGTGGTCTCAATTCTAATCTCAACAATGTCCATTTCCACTTGCAGTCTGCCAAACCCCCATGTACTTTTTCTGACAGAATCTCAGTTATCGGTTGATTCAACTACTGCTCATCTCAACTGCCTAAATTATTCGCTGTACGATTCCTTTCACCTCAAAGGTGGTACTTGTGCATATGTCCGTTCTGATATTCCCTGTCAGAAACTTGGTATTTGGAATCTCCTCTCTTCGATCTTCTCTGGTTTAAAATCTCTCTACCTCATTGTGTCAAATTCATCTGTTGTCTCTACCGTTCTCCCAACTCCACTAATCACTTGGAGCTCTTTGACTTCCTCTCTTTGCAACTTGACTCTCTCCAGTTCAACTTTCCTAACAGGGAGGTAATTTTCCTTGGTGATTTTAATGTTCACAACTCCAGCGTTTTCTAGTCACACCGACCCAGCTGGTCGAGATGCTGAGGCTTTTGCAATTACTAATGACCTTGCACAGATTGTTCGTTTACCTACAAGAATACCAAACAATCCTAATCATACAGCCAACATGCTTGATGTTTTTCTCACAAACAACCCTTCTAAGTACACGGTCGAAGTGAGAGGTCCTTTAGGCACTTCAGATCACAACTTGGTGATTGTCTCTTCTCCAATGGAGCCTTTATCTCATGGTTATTCCCAACCTCGTGTTGTTTGGCATTACAAGAATGCAAAATGGGATGACCTGTGAGATTTCTTTTCTTCTTTTCCTTGGTCGGATTACTGTTTCAAAACTTCTGATGTCAACGCTTGCTCAGATCGTGTCAGTGAAATTATTCTTGCAGGAATGGAATCGTTTATCACACACTCCTCTTTAAAATCTCGTCCTTTATCTAAACCTTGGTTTTCCAATAAATGTGCTAAGTCTGTTCAAGAGATGAATGTTGCATATCGAATGTTGCATATCGCACCAAATCTCACAATTGTAAAGCAGTTATTAATCAGTCCAATCTAGAGTTTGAACAGGCTAAGAGTAGAAAACTTGCTTCTTGTCCTAATGGTAGCCGAGCATTCTGGTCTCTTGCCGAAGATATTGGCTGCAACTTTTGCCCATCTCTGCTCCCACCCTTGTCTAAACCAGATGGTTCTGTTGTCACTTCAGCCAAGGATAAAGCTGACCTGCGAGCTTCCCATTTTTCTTCCAACTCATGTATTAATGATCTTGGTAAAACACCTCCCTCCATTCTCAACACGCTCCATTGAATGCCTTCTGTGGTCTTCCGTCAAAACTATGTCAGAAGGATTTTGACGAATCTGGATGCTAATAAAGCTCCAGGTCCCGATGGTATTTCTCCACTTGTTCTCAAAATCTGTGCTCCTGAACTTACTCCTATTGTTTGCCGCCTTTTTTCACTTTCTTATTCCAAATGTGTTTTTCCATCTGTTTGGAAATTTGCTCATATCCAGCCAGTTCCTAAAAAGGGTGACAAATCCCTCCCATCCAGTTATTGTCCCATTGCAATTATTTCTAGTCTTTCGAAAGTAATGGAGAAATCCATTAAATGTGACCTCTTAAACTACCTAGAAACCTTCCGTCTGATCAACAATTGCCAGTATGGATTCTGTGAGTGTCGATCCACTTGTGATATTCTTGCTTATGTTACCCATTTATGGACTAATTCAATGGAAAGGTTCGGTGAAACCCAAGTAGTTACTCTTGATATCTCAAGGGCTTTTGATCGTGTTTGGCATTAAGGTCTTCTAAATAAACTTTCATCGTATGGTTTGCCATCTGTTTTTTGTAATTGGTTATCCAGTTTTCTCTCTGATCACTCACTGAGGGTGATGGTAGATGGTTCTCTGTCTTCTAACTTCTCCACTAATGCCGGCGTCTCCCAAGGTTCAGTTCTTTTCCCCCACTCTTTTCCTCTTGTATATTAATGACCTTCTTCCATTGACTGGAAATCCTATCCATAGTTTTGGCGATGATAGCACATTGCATTCCACTTTCCATTTTGAGAAACCTTGCTCCCTGCTCAATCAGCTTCAACTTCTCAAAATTTGCTACCAATTCCTTAAATGCCGATCTTCAGGTAATTCTCCATTGGGGCAAAGACAACTTAGTTGATTTCAATCCTTCTAAAACTCAGTCTTGTCTTATATCTCGGAAAAAGGATTCTTCTGCTCCTATGCTTATCTTTGGTGACACTCTGATTTCTAGGCAAAATGATATCTCTTTTGGGGATTACCCTGACTTCAAATCTCTCTCTCTCTTGGCACAAGCACATTACAAATATTGCTTCCTCTGCATCTAAAAAACTTGATTTTCTCTTTCGCTCTCGGCGTTACTTTTCTTCCAAACAGCTGTTCACTCTGTACAAATCGCAAATCCGCCCTACCATGGAATATTGTTCCCACATCTGTGGTGGTGCCCCCAAAACCTCTCTCAGGCTTCTTGATTGAATTCAGAAGAGGGCAGTTAGGTTAATTAATGATTCATCTCTAACATTCACCTCTTCTACAGATATTTCCATGGGCACTGTTCTTCTGAATTGGCTTCTATAATTCCTGCTCTCTCTCTTTCAAAACAGTCCGAACATGTGCAGCCGCCAGCCAACGTCCATTTACTGTCCAACTTCAAATTCACAGAACCAGCTTTTCATCTTCCTCGTTTATTCATTCAACTGCCGTTTTCTGGAACAACCTTCCTTCGTACGTATTTCCTGAAAATTACAGTCTACAGAAGTTCAAGTCCAACATCAACAAATATCTTCTTTCATCTTCTCAACCTCCAACCCAAGCACGGTACTAAGTACTATAGGTTCTAACACCTCTCGTGTTTGGGGTTTACATAAAAAAAAAAAAAAATTGTATTTATTTCTATAATTGTTGATTGTACTCATAAGAATCATTAGTCCTATAACAAACTCCTACTCTCATTTTTGCTTTCCCAGTGCATATCTCACACCAATCTTACTCAACATTGCAGTGTCCATCTATGTGAACTGGATGCACTTCCTTAGATTTTGTGTTTCTAACTAACAGTATTATCCCTCCTCCCTTCCTATACCGTCTATCCTTTCTGTACACATTGTACTCATATTCCAGTTCTGCATTCCTTATATCTGTTTGACACCACGTCACTGATATCTCAAAAATATCTGCCTTTGATGTCTTGATCAGCACATAAAATTCATCAAATTTATTTACTATATTCTCCTAGCATTGGTGTACATGCACCTGTTCTTACTCAGTTTCTTACTTAATTCAGCGCATGTATTTACAGCAATACCCTGAATAGCACTGATAATTGATATCGAAACTGCTCCGTGTTACCAGTTATAATATGTTTTAATTGCATAAAAGAGAAACAGTCTATAAACAAATTATAATAAATCTATAAACAATTTGTGCTTGATAGCCAATTAAAAGAATTTGAAATAATAAAATATTGCAAAAATTTTATTAATGAAAAGGTAACGTTGTGAGAGATAAGAAAAAAGCTTTATTGCTTATTTAGGTATTTCATTAATAAAGTCTGAAGTAGTCTCTTCTTTTTCTCACCGTATAAGGCTTTGTAGCATCGCATCCCTTCTTGTAAAATTTGTCGTACCTTGGCGCTATGTTCAACATTTGCATCTCCATTCATAATTGCCTCGCAGGCCATGTCAACCCCCCCGAAAAACTTTCTCTAATTCTTCTGTTGAATTTCTTTTGGTGCCACTTCAAAATTGCTTTCCTCTTCATCATATGCAGTTTGCTTGTCAATTTCAAGGAGAGTTGCATCATCTAAGTCATTTGCATATGTGTCAATGCAGTCATATACATTGGCAGTGTCTAAAGTTTCGAATCCCAAGCTTTCCCTACCTTCACTATGTCTTTGGCAATTGTCTGAACTTTAATTACAATCTTCTATCCATATTAAAAAAAAGACATTCCATATTAATCAACAGTGAACTTCTTTGTTTAGTTATCATTTTCGTCATGTAAGATGATTTAGAAATTCTCTACTCTTTTCAGTGATCCTTCTTTCGATTAATCATTCACATTGATTATTCATTCATTTTGTTTTCCCGTGCGATTTTAACATACGATGCACCATCTTCATTGCACTTAATAATATCAAGGTTTTTTTTTCTAATGTAAGCCATTTTTGTTTAGTAGCTCCACCGCTTTCATTACTTTTCCTTTTTTGACTCCTTGTTTTGTATTTAAAGGGATAAAAATAAATTGTGAAATGAAAAGTTTGAAAAGCTATCACATCATCTCATAGCAGAATTAAGAGTACTGAACACTTGCACATTGCTGCTGACTGCCTGAGGGGAGCTATTGACACATGTGCAACACTAGAGTTGGCACCGCAGCATATATGTACGCATACTTAGGCTACGACAATGTAGCATATATGTAGAGTATGAGTCTTGGCTATTGAATGAGTTTTAATATGTACAGTAAATTTTCGACTTAAATTTAATTGAAAATCATGTTATGGTGAAAGCCGTGCTAAGCGAGGTATTACTGTACTTGTTTCATGACTCCTAGCAGTTCCTGAAATCCCCCAGCAACTTGCTTTCCAGACTGCTGCTCATCCCAATAGAAGCAATGCAAGAATCACTTACACATACTGTTAATATATTAATCTGTGAATCCCCCAAGCCAGAAATTTTCTGACCCACCTAACCTTGTCTCGATAGCATCAGCAAATATTCTTGCACCCTTTCTATTTAAATGTATCCCATCCTAGTCGAAGCAATCTCTCCTGTTAACAATAACAGGAGATTTTGGATAATAATTTATTCCACACTCCACCTTAAAATCTTGTCCTTTATATAAACTTTGGATTTAAAATATGTTCTAAGGATATTCAAGATAAGAATGTTGCATATCGTAACTGGCTAGTATCCAAATCTCCAGGTTCATTTTCTGCCTGCACCAAAGCTTGTAACAATTGTAAAACAGATAATCAGTCCAAACTAGATTTTGAACTGGCTAAGAGCTTGGCTAATACTTCTTGCTAAAGCTATTGGCTGCAACTTTTGCCCACGTCTGTTCCAACTCTGTCAAAACCGAATGGTTCTACAGGGTGATTCAAATCTCTCCATACATAGGGGTGCCTCCGTAGCCAGGTGGGGAGCAACAGTGCGTAGCACATGCTTCTTGATTAGACCAGGGTTCGAGCCCGTGACCACCGAATACGGAGGATGCGGAAAGGTCAGAGAATGACCACCGCATATCCCTGGAGCAATATGGCCTTAGTTGCTAATGCTCCTAAAAACCAAATAACAAACAGACATCCATACATAGGGAAAATGATCACTTTTTAAAAAACTGTCACTTTATTTGCAAAACATGCCCTACATGATTGCCATTCCTTTGAAAACACATACAGATGAATGTTGAACTTCTCGTTTGTTGAATGACCACTTCTCAGTTGGTCAGTAACACTTCGTCTTTCTGAACTTTTCCATAAGTTTGGCAACAGTGTCATGTTTGATGTGCTTGTCATGTTTCTTGTTAAATTCCATTGCAACCTTGCAACACCTTCCTGATTCGGCCATGAGAATGATTTTTATATGCTTCTGTTTTTTTTTTTTTTTTGACAAAGGCATTTTAGAAGGATACCTAAAAAGAGAAAAAAAGGAACATTATTCCCTGTCTGGAGACTTTTGAATCACCCTGTATTGCCACCTCAATTAAATATAAAGTTGACCTGTTATCATTGTAGTTTTCTTGTAATTGATGTATTGATGATCTTAGTAAACCACCTGCTAGCATTCTCAGTACGTTCCATTTTGACGGAAAAGCTTCCTGTGCTTTTCTATCAAAAGGATGTCAGATGAAATTTGAACATTCTTGATGCCAAGAAAGTGCCAGGTCCTGATGGTATCTGGTCTCAAAACCTGTGCTTCTGAGCTTGCTCCTGTTCTCTATTGCCTTTTTATACTTTCTTATTCCGCTGGTGTTTTCCCTTCTGCTTGGAAATGTGCTCGTATCTAGCCAGTTCCTAAAAAGGATGACAAATGCCATCAAATTATCATCCCATGTCACTTCTACTTTTTTTTTTTTAATGTAATGGAGGAATCTATACTGAGTGATCACTGAATTATGACGACCTAACTAATACTTTGTAGGTCCTCCTTTTGCCCTCAGTACAGCAGCTATCCGACTTGGCATTGATTCAACAAGATGTCGGAAGCGTTCAGGAGATATGGCCAACCAAGCTGTTTGTGATGCGGCTAGCAATGCAAGTATGGAGGTGATTGGTGTATCCAGACGCCTGATATGCCTTTCCGTAGTGTCCCACAAGTGCTCTATGTGATTGATATTGGTGGAGTTCGAAGGCCAATCAATATGCTGGATTTAGAACTGTGTTCCTCAAACCATTCCTGCACAATAAGTGCCCGATGGCTCGGCGCATTGTCATCTTGGAAGACACTATCGCCATTCGGGAAAAAGTGTAACATAGCGGGGTGTACACAGTCAGCAAGCAGTTGACGATAGCGAAGACCACTGATACGTTGTTCCACATGCACCAGAGGTCCAAGTTCCTGCCGGTGAAACATGCCTCACACCATACAACTGCCTCCACTGGCCTGCACTTTCAATACCATGCATGATGGATCAAGAGCCTCATGCTGTGTTGATGCCAAATCCGTACACGACCATCCACGGTGTGGAGTAAAGTGTATTTAGTGTCAAACGGCACCAGGGGGTTCCCCCATCTCCGCGTTGCTTTCGTTGTGGGTGTAACAGTTCACTGTAAAGGCCAGAGATTTAAAAGTTTATGGATCATGTATATGTGTAATGTTGTATACCATTGTTCTTCTGGCCATCTAGCTGCTGAGCCCCTGATGGAACTCAACATTGCCCGCACTTGGCCTCATGGAGGCAGACCAGGTACCCAGTAGCTCTATATTTTACTCTGGCAGGCCCTGCCACCTAGTTTCCTGAGATTTCAGTGGCTAGGGCCTATGTAAAAAAAAAAAAAAAAAAGGAAAAATACTAGAATTGAAAAGCCAAATACCGTCAATCGTGGTTCAGTTTTGCATGATTAAATTTAGACATGTGAGACACACTGGTATATAGATAGAATAAGGGGAGGAGACTGAAGGCTGGGGGAAAAGACAGAGAAGATGCCCCCAGGTGGTCAGTGAGGCATGCCCATGCCTCACCAGGAGAAAAAAAGGAACAGCAGTTGTCTCTCCCTCCCTACCAGAGAGTGTGAATTAAAGCGAGCCAGGCTAGGGCCCAGTTCGGATCGCATATTGGCACGTTGTCAACAAGGTTCATTGTCCTACGTTGGTAGTTGGTCTGAATCTTGTGGTTGTCACGTCAGGTCGAATGTCATACTTCAGGCGATGGTATTGTTTTTGTTCTTGGTCTCATCCGGGTTTCGGTCACATTCAGGAGGTTTCGTGTCCAGTATTATTATAGATTCACTTCCTTGGGGTACAAGGTTGGGGTTTTCTTTTCATTGTCTATTTCTTGTTACTGCTGCGGCTCTTCTTCTCGTGAAGAGGTCTTTGCAAGACTTCTTCACGAGACTCAACTGTCATACTTTGTGAATATCTTGTAATAACGTGACTCATCTGACCAGTGCACCTTCCAGTCTTCTAACATCCAACTTGCATGCCCTTTGCATCAGGCGAGTCTTATGCTGATGAACCTCGGTTAGGAGAGGATGCTGTGGGGGTCGTCTGCTGGTATAGGGTATAGCCCATACGTGCGTGTGTGTGATGCATGATCATGCCAGATATTGTTCCGGGTTGGCTCATGTTGTATTGGGTAGTCAACTCTTCAACATTGCTGTGTCTGTTTGCCTGTACGAGTCGTCAGACCCGGCGCTCACCTCTAACATCAACCTTTCGCTGACTTTTGCAGTTTTGCTGTTGGGTCATTATTTGACCATTTTGACACCAGTCCTAGTAAACGTTAACTACAGCAGCTGTCGAACACCCCCACCAGTTCAGCTGTTTGGGCAGTTGAGGCACCAGCTCATTGGGCACACACAATCTGTCCTTTATCAAAGTCCGTTAAATCCTTTCTTTTACCCATCACTCTCGGAATTTTACTACCACTGACACCTTATCTATGCCACGTAGGTCGACTAACTCCGCACTCTCGTACCTCATGTGTCAGCGGGTCGCATTCAGTTTTCATAGGGGTGGTCATAATTCAGTGATCACTCAGTGTATTAACTGCCAACTCCTAAACTATCTAGAAACATTCCATCTGATTAATGATTGCCAATATGGATTCTGTCAGTGTCAATCCAGTGGTGATACACTGGCTTATGTTACCTATATATGGACAAATTCAATTGAAAAGTTTGGTGAAACTCAAGTTTCGTGTTTTTTTTTTTTTCTTAGATATGTCAAAGGCTTGGCATAAAGGTCTCCTAAATAAGCTTTCATCTTATGGTTTGCCAACTGATTTTTATAGCTGGGTATTCAATTTCTTCGGTGAACACTGACTTCGTGTAATGGCAGATGGTTCTCTGTCTTCTAACTTCTCCACTAATACTGCTACTCCCCAAAGTTCAGTCCTTTCTCACACTCTTTTCCTCTTGTATATTATTAAATTTCTTCCACTGACTGGAAATCCTATCCATAGTTTTGCTGATGATAGCACATTGCTTTCAGTTTGAGAAATCTCACCTATACAAACAGCATTCACTTTTTGAATATTCACTTCCAATTCCCTGATCTTTGGGCAGAGATAATTAGTTGATTTCAATCCTGCTAAAACTCGATTCTGTCTTATATCTCACTAAAGGTTTCTTCTGCTCCTGTGCTTATCTGTGATAATGCTCAGATTTCTAGATGATAACACATATCTCTATTATGGATTATCCTGATTTTTAATCTCTCTCTCTCTCTCTCTCTCTCTCTCTCTCTCTCTCTCTCTCTCTCTCTCTCTCTCTCTCTCTCTGCATAATCATATCACAAATATTGCTTCCTCTTCATCTAAAAAACTGAGTTTTCTATTTTGCTCTTGACATTACTTTTCTTTCAAACAGCTCTTTGCAAATTGCAAATCTGCCCTACCATGGATGGTGTCCCCAAAATCTCTCTAGGCTTCAAGATTCCATTCAAAACAGGACAGTTAGGTTAATTAATGACCCGTCTCTAACAAAGTGTCTCTCCCCTTCTTTGTCTCATAGATGATCTGTTTTGTCTGTACATCCTGAATTCGTCTGTACATCCCGAATCCTCTTTGCTGCTTTAAATGCCAGAAATATGGCCACTCACGGCAGGCATGCAGAGGTGATGCCATCTGTCCTATTTGTGGATCAAAGGGTTATACACAAGCAGATTGTTCAGCCTCAACTCCAATCTGCCCCCAACTGCAAAGGAAGCCACCCTGCCTTCTCTAAATCTTATGAAATGTGGAAAATTGGGGGAAAAAATCCAAAAGTACCAAAATTGAACATAAAGTCACATATCCCAAGGCACACAGGCAAATTATGTTGACCATGTCTAGTCCATCTTATGCCTCTCGAACCCGAAGTTATCACTCAATTACAGTTCAAACAGATGTGTCAATACTGCCCACCTATCTAGTTAATTGGGTTAAAGCAACTTTATCAACCACTGGAAAAGATACTGCCAAAACCAAAACCAGTGAAGCCACTAACACCCCAATTAGTATGCCAACTGATACTTCAACTGCTAAGGAATGTAAGAAAAGTGAACAACCCAACCCACCAACAACATGGAAATGGATGAATGCCCAGATTATGAGGAACCCTTCATAGAACTTCATGCCAATGACACTATTGATACTGGACGCCCCTCATTCCCCAAAAAAAAAAAAAAAACAGTAAAAAATTCCCCACTCATAAAAAAACAGTCAGATGAATCATCCTCAGCTAAACCCAAATAATGCCTAATATCACTCAATTCAATCCCATAGGTATATGCCTGCAGGAAACGTTCTTGTGAACCAAAATCTCGCCAAAATGTGTACAGACAAGATAGAAGCTCAGAGTATCCTGCCCTTGGAGGAGTAATTATTCTTATCAATTCTAACACACTGTCCAAGCACATCCAGTTAGAAACCACCTAGAAGCTGTGGCAGTTCGTATTGCAGTGGGTATTTCAGTTACCCTTGTTTCTATTTATATTCCACCTTCAATACCATTTCCCCATTCAGAATTGGACAACCTCATTACTCAACTCCCAACACCAATTTGTCTTCTCGCTGACCTTAATGGCCACCATCCATTGTGGGGATTCACTGCAATGGATGCAAGGAGCAGATTGATTGAAGAATTTTTGAACAATAAAAATCTTAATTTACTAAACTCTAGATCTCCCACCTATATGCACCTACCTACAGGATCTACTTCTGTAATTGACCTGTCCATTTGTTCTCCACCCATCTTTCCAATCGTGACATGGTCGGTAATAACCGATCCCTTTAATAGTGATCATTTTCCGATTATTTGCTCTTTACAAACAGGCATAACTCCAAATCCTGATCAGAGATTCACTTGGAAGTTTAAAAATTCAAACTGGGATGGCTATTCTGCTCAAATATGTCGACAGACTTCATGTTCAAAATCAACCAATTGATGAAGTAACTACATATATAACCAATCAAATTCTGACTACAGCTGAAACTTCTATTCCAAAATCCAAGAAAAATTGCATTCACCGAAATCACTGGTGGAATACACAAAAAACGTAAATGTTTGAAAGACAGTGGTAAAAGTTACGTGAATCGGCGTACGGGAAAAAGTTGTTCCGGATAAAAAGCCACCGTCCAGTCCTCGAGGTTGTTTAGCAAAGTGCAAGAAGTCAGAGTGCAGTGACCTCACCCTTCCATGGGTCCTTGATTTATTCTGACTGTTTCACGGGGTAAGTTACAATCAACAAACCCTTTTGCTGCTCAAGTTAATTACCTTACAAAAGCCAAAAATAAGACGTCCTGGTTTTGATTATAGCTCAATGGGAAGCCTGTTTGCCAGAAGATATTGTGCAACGCATTTACTATCTCCCTGAGATGAGTACAGATATTACAACAAAAAATGAAAGACAGGGAGGTCGCACCGAAAGATAAAAGGGGATTGCATTTTAGCTGTCCACACGCTGTTGATGCAACTGTAACTTGAATATCAGAGAGCATATTGCTTCTTTCCCGACTGAAGTTAGTCACTACAGTAGAAATGTTTCATCGAAACTTTTTTTGAGCCCTGACTTAAACTTAACTAAAATGTATCGCCTATTTCAAGGAAAATACTCTGACAGTCCTGCAAATTCCACAAAGTACAGAAAAATTTTCAAAAGAGAGGTCAATTACTTACAAACAGTCTGATAAAAACTGTGCCCGCCTGATCCTAGCTCACAATGAAGAAGAGCGGAATAAGATTGAACAAGACAGTCTTATTCATCACACAAAGGCTGACCAAGCATATAAAACCCTTGCCAATGATTCAAAAAATGCGAATTTCGTCACACTTTGTGTTGACTTACAACAGGTTTTATTTACGCCCATGTTAACGCACTCTGATATTTACTATCAGCGCCAGTATTCAATGTACAACCTGTGCATCCACAATATGACAGAAAATCAGGCTAACATGCTCTTATGGCATGAAAGCTTAGCCAAGCGTGGATCTAAAGAAATTGGATCGTGCATATTAAAATACGTGACCTCATCATACGAGCCTCTACCCATTGGCCAAGAAAGAAAACTGATTGTGGGGGTCTGACTGCTGCACGGGTTAGAATAACAACTGGAACATCCATTAAGTTGTACCAGTACTTGATATCCTTATGTTACTTCACTGAGATACATCAAACATTTTTAATCACGGGGCACAGTTTCTTGCCCTGTGACAGGGACTTTGCACTTATTAAGCGTGCTAAAAAAAGGCCATACCTCTTGTCCCTTCAGACTGGAAGTCAGTCATTGCGAATGCCAAGATAAACAGGCCTTTCATGATCACTGAAATGAGCCAGGCCGACTTCAAAGATCTCAACTATATTGCCCCCAGAAAAATCAAGACAGAAATGAAGATCACTCAGTATGTGTGGTTGAAGATGACTGCAGATGACCCAGTTACTCTCAACTTAAGAGAGACACACAACACATTGAGGCCATGGCACCATGACCCTGTTTTCCCAGCGAAACCGAAGGTGATTAAGTACTGTGAACTACCACTATTATACTCAGCCTCCTCTTCCAATCTCAAAAGCGAAAAAGAAAGATCTTATGGACATGACAAAATACCTAATGGACCCTACACACCACGAGTTTTATGAAAATATTCCAAGTGCATGAGAATATCCGATTTTAATGTTTGGATCTGATGTGTGTGCTATTTCTGATTTTTAATTTTAATTTTTTAAATTTCATTTCACTTAATTAGATGCTTTTTTATTGAATTCTAGTGTAAGTGTTCAATGTAATTGTGGACAATATTAAACTTTCCTCTGTGTTTTTATTAAAAATTTCAAAAAAAATAAATTCTATTTCTTTTTTTTCTTTTGTTGGAAAACGTTTATTACAATGGAACAATGTTGGATGTGAGATTTCCTTGACAACTATGTAGCTTTTATTGCTTTCCCATTAAATTGGCTCTCCTGTAAAATTTGCAATTTGTAACATCCAACGTTGTTCTAGCCACCAATATAATTGTCTTTTCTCAATTTGAATTTATGCCCTCTCAGGCGATTATTCTGAGCAAGAGAAAGAATCCCATCAGCATTGATCATGCTCAAACCATTCAAGGCTTCATACACCTCAATCAGATCACCACGCAGGTGCCTAGTCTCCT
Source organism: Mastigoproctus giganteus (assembly GCF_048544385.1). Lineage (NCBI taxonomy): Eukaryota > Metazoa > Arthropoda > Arachnida > Uropygi > Thelyphonidae > Mastigoproctus > Mastigoproctus giganteus. The sequence goes on along the minus strand of NC_143585.1, from coordinate 143,294,583 downwards.
GACACTGTAATTTGTAAAACTTAAGCCTTTCTTCATAAGAGCAACCCTTTGTTCCATTCACTAATCTTGGTGCCCTTCTCTGCACTCGCTCCATCAGCTCTACATCCTTCCTAAAACGAGGCCTTCAGACCTGAATACAGTACTCAAGGTGTGGCCTGACCATTGCCTTATACAAGGGGATAATCACCTCCTTTTCCCTTCTAGAAAAAGTGCTGTATATAACATTGCCAAGACACCATGAACTACTCTTGCAGACCATCTGCACTGCTCAGTAAACTTCATATCTGCCTGCACAATTACCCCCGGGTCCTTTTCATTCTCTACCACTGTCAGTGTAGCACCACACACAGTTGATACATTACTCTGGGGTTACTGCTTCCGTTATGCAGTATTAGTATTAGTAATGGCCACATGGTGCAAGAAAGCCTATGGCTTATGCTGCACCAGCCAAAAAAAAAAAAAACGAAAAAACAATGATATAAAAAAACAAAACAAAAACCTAATTATTAATAAAAGAAAAGGAAATTAAACCTATCATCCTATGCGTTTACCTCACACAAAGGTACTATCCAGATGTCCTTTGAATTTCCCCAAACTGTCAGCATCTACCACCCATGTAGGCAACTTATTCCAGTACTTTATAACACGCTGGCTAAAATAAAACTTCCTGCAATCCAATCTAAACATCCCCCCCCCCGTAACTTGAATTTATGTCCCCTAGTTCTAGCATCATTCATAATCTTGAAAGTTTCATCCTCATTCATTTTACTGATGCCTCTCAGAGCCTTAAACACCTCAATCAAATCTCCTCTAAGGTGTCTAGTTTCCAAACTCTGCAACCTACATATTTGAAGTCTTTCTTCATAAGGACGCCCTTTTGCCGATCTCACCAGGTGAGTTACCCATCTTTGCACCCTTTCAAGAAGCTGAATGTCTTTCTTTAGGTACAGTCTCCATACTTTACCAATTTTAACATCATCTGCAAATTTAGACATCATGCCCTCTATCCCTTCATCAATGTCATTTAAGAAAATTAAAAACAACAGTGGTCCTAATACTGATCTTTGGGGAACCTCACTTCTTACATCAATCCAATCTGAGGAATAGCCATTTATCACAACCCTCTGCCTCCTGCCCTGAAGCCATCCTGCTATCCATCTAAGGATTTTCCCAGTGATTCCAATCTGTTCCAGCTTATAAAGAAACCACTCATGTGGAACCGAGTCAAAAGCTTTGCTGAAATCTAAATAAACAATGTTGAAATTATTCCCTAAATCCAGCTTATGAGTGACCCTTTCAAAATAGCAAACCAGATTTATTAAACATAATTTTCCCTTTACAAAACCATGCTGAGTATGCTTGAGAATTTCAGTTCTATCCAAATGATCCTGAATTCCACCCTTGATCATTGCCTCCATGATTTTTCCTACCACTGAAGTCAGACTGACAGGTCGATAATTTCCCACTTCACTCTTAGAACCACCTTTATATATGGGATATACATTGGCACTTTTCCAATCCAACGGAGTCTCCCCAGAGTCTAGTGATGCTCGCATAATTAGCCTCAATGGTTCAATGCACTCACTTGCCACCTCCCTTAAGATTATAGCGTATATTCCATCAACTCCAGGAGCCTTACTGGCCTGTAGGCTCGAAAGTTTTTTCGTTAAATAATCTTGCGAAATTTCAATACCATTAATTACATATTTTTGAACTTCGCTCCCACAATTTCCCATTGCCACAAAAGGTTTTTCATCTGTAAATATCGATGCAAAATAACTGTTGAGTTCATCTGCAACAGCAGCTGGTGTATTTAATACTACCCCCCTTTTCCTTACATAAAGGTCCAATCTGGTTTGTCCTGCCCTTCTTAGCATTTATATATGTGAAGAATTCCTTATCATCCCTCTTTGCTCTGTTTGCTAGCGATTTCTCATAAACTGCCTTTGCCTGTTGAACCTTTTCTGTGGCTCTATTACAGATAATCTTGTAGCTGTTTATAGGCTTCAGTACTTTTTATTGCTCTGTAACCTTTCCATGCACATTTTTCTGCTCAAGTAATGTGGCAACTTCACTATTCTTCCAACTTGGAATCCTCCTCGTGGAGTATTTTTTTAATGGTAAATACGCATTCAAGGCGTCTGATTAATGTTTTAAAAGCATATCACAGTTCAATTATATTCATTCTCTGTGCGATATCTACCCAGTTACTGGAGACCATGTAGCACCTTAGAGCATCATAATTTCCTTTTCTGAAATTATAACCCATTCCTTTGCCTTTTACTACTGCTACCTCTCTCTCTTCATCATCCACCGTAGAACTCCGTGATCACTTCCTGCTACTGGTTCCTCTACTGTCAGCCCTGTTATATCATCTGATTCATGGGTGATGATGAGGTCTAGGATATTCTTTCCTTTAGTACTTTCCCTGATATGTTGATACAAATAACAGTCATCTAGTTGATTTAAAAATTTTGTTCCCCATGTCGAGTTTCCTTCCCATTTACTCCAATCAATTAGAGGCAAATTGAAATCACCCATAATAAGACATTGACGCTTATTTGCCCATTCTATTTGCATGTAGAGGCTTTTGTCATAATCTTCACAATCACCTGGTCTGTAGATTACTCCTACTCTCATTATACCTTTGTTTTCAACTATCTCACACCATACAGATTCTATACTAGCATGTGCAAAGTCTGAACCCGGGAAAGCTATCATCGCACTCAGGCTGCTTCTAATAATAATAAGTATTACCCCATCACCCCTTCTATCTACCCTATCCTTCATAAATATATTATACAAGCCGTACTGAAACTCATCATCGCTTTTTTATATAGGAATTTTGCTAACAGGGAAAAGGAGGTGATTGTCCCTCTGTATAAGGCAATGGTCAGGCCACGCCTTGAGTAATGTGTACAGGTCTGGAGACCTCATTTTAGGAAGGATGTAGATTTGCTTGAGCATGTACAAAGGGCAATAAGATTGGTGAGGGGAATGAAGGGATCCTCTTACCAAGAGAGGCTTAATTTCTATAAATTGCAGTGGCTGGAGACTAGGCACCTGTGCAGTGATCTGATTGAGGTGTATAAGGCCTTGAATGGGTTGAGCATGCTGAATTCTGATGGGATCCTTCTACTTGTTCGGATTATGAACCTAAGGGGGCATAAATTCAAATTAAGAAAAGACAGATGTAGAATAGATGTGCGGAAATTTGCCTTTAGCCAGCGGGTGGTTAATTGCTGGAACAAACTTCCATCTGTCGTTGTGGAAGTTGAAAGGTTAAATAAATTTAAGGAGGAATTGGACAGGCATTTGGAGGGAATGGTGTGATTTTTTTTTTTTTTTTTTTTTTTCTGGCTGATGCTTCATAATCTCATACACTTGCTTTCTTGCATCACGTCACTACCACTACTACTTCTGGGTGGCACCACGTTTCCGTAAGCCCTATTATGTCCGCGTTACTTGTTTTAACTAGCAGTTCGAATTCGATCATTTTATTCACGACACTTCTAACATTACTATATAAACAATTAAGACTTACTGTTCTTGTATATTTAACAACCCTAACACAACTCTTGAAGTTTTTTAGATTCTCTTCCCTGGCATTAGCTTAGTGCTCACTGGAAACGTTTCTGCCCCCAGAACATCTACATAATATGTCCAGTTGGGGTAACAGATAAGAACTCTTGAGGTATGTCCAAGAGTTACTTTGACCAATATTATCAGATAAACGCAGTTTCCCTGAACCTTTAAGATATCCTCAGTAATACTGGCAAAAAAACTTTTGCACCACCTTTGTTTAAGTGTATCCAGTCTCTACAAAACAGTATTTTACATTTGTCAATGTTAAACTTCAGTTGCCATCTGCTCAACTTTTCTAGATCCTGTTTTTGCAGCGTACTGTCATTAGTGCAATTAACAACTCTGCCAACCTTCGTATCATCTGCAAACTTGGACATTAAGCCAGATATACCATCAATATCAATCATAAATATAGACAACAATGGACCCAATACTGAACCCTGAGGGACTCCAATAATAACATCATTCCATGAAGAGCAGTGTCCATTGATTGCCACTCTCTCTCTTCTACCACTCAACCATCCCTTTATTCATAGCAGCAATTTGCCTCCAATGCCATACTACTCCAATTTGTGCAGCAGTCTTCAATGTGCAACAGTATCAAAAGCCTTTCTAAGATCCAGTTATATGATATCAAAGTTATTCCCTGCATCCAGTTCCTTTGGACCACATCATAATATCCAATCAAATTGGTCAGACAAGACTTCTGCTTAACAAAACCATGCTGTGTCCGAGCTATAACTGAAGTCTTGTCTAGATGATCCTGCAGTGCTTCTTTAACCAGTACCTCCATTAATTTCCCTGGAACAGAAGTTAAACTAATAGGTCTGTAATTATTTGTGTCACCCTTTGATCCTCTTTTGTGAATCAGGGTCATATTTGCACATCTCCAGTCCATGGGTACCTCCCCTGAGCCATTGGACTCAGGGAAGGCACTCATAATTATATGGCTAAGGTTTTGCTTGCTTCCTTTGCTGCCTCCTTTAATATAACTGGATTGATCCCATCCCCCCAGGTGGCTTCCTTATGTCTATCTTCAACAATTTTTCCTCCACTTTGCTCTCAGTTATTACAAAATCATCTCGCTCACTGGTAGAGTTTAATTCGGCTTTGGCATTCCCTCCCTGAATAACTCCTCATTTGTGAATGTAGATGCAATATACTCATTTAGTTTGTTAGTTACCTGAGCAGGGTCATCAACAGTTGAACTATTGATATCCAATGGACCAATCTAATTCATTCCCTTCCTTCTAGTGTTTACATAAGTAAAGAACGCTTTGGTGTTTTTCTTTGCATCCTTTGCCAAAGATTTCTCGTGATCTGCCTTTGCCTGCCTAACCTCCTTTGTGACATGGTTACAGGTCAGCTTATATCTATCATAGGCTTCCGTGTCATCCATTAATTTATATGTATCCCATGCATTTTTCTTCTTTCCCACATGTCTCATTAGTTTATCTAACATCCATTTAGGCATAAACCTTGAACTATATTTCTTAGTTAATATGAAAAGCCTAGTAGATTTCAATGTTAATTATTTGAATGCTTCCCATTTTGAATTTGCTGTTGGTAACATCATCAGTTGGTCCTACCGTATAGAATTTAAATACAGTCTCAGAACTCCATAGGCGCCTTTACGAAAGCAAAAACCCTTCCCTTTACCCCTGATGGTAGTTATCCCTTTGAGTAAATCCCACTTCAGCACACTGTGATCACTGCCCCCTATGGTCCTTTATCTGCAGATTCGTAATGCATGAAGGATCACTACTGCTAATCAGATCAAGAGTATTACTCCTTCTAGTTGCTTCCCGAACATGCTGCTGTAGAAAACAATCATCCAGTAAATCCCCAAAAGCCGTGCTTGTGTGTGTGAGTGACCAACCCACAAATTCCAGTCAATATCTGGGAAATTAAAATCCTCCATTAGAAGACTCTGATTTACTGGCCCACCCTATTTTACCGTGCAGTTGTTTATTATACTCATCAGAGTCATTTTGCCTATAACACACTCCCACTATCAATTTTGATTTCTCAGTGCTTATGTCACACCAAACTGACTCGACACTGCACTGTCCAGCCATGTCGACTGGACAGTGCAGTCGACAGTGCTATCCTGCCTGTAACATTGTATTCCCCAAATTCCATTTCTGATATCACAACAATATCTGCCTTTGATGTTTTGACCAACACTTCAAATTCTTCAAATTTATTTACCAAACTCCTATAATTGGTGTACATGCAAGTATTCATGCACCTCTTCCTATTCTTAGCTACCCTAGCACAGCACATGTGTTTATTTGTATCACAATAACTCCCAGCAGTCTCTGAAATCCCCTGCATCTTGTTTTCCAGACTGCTGCTCATTCCAATAAAAGCAGTGGAAGAATCACTTTCAGCTCTGCCAGTGGCTACTGTTAATCTGTTAGTCTGGAAAATCTAGCAATATCCTCCCAAGATAGCAGTTTTCTGACCCCCCCAACACTGCCTCGATAGCATCAGCAAATATTCTTGCACCCTTTCTATTTATGTGTATCCCATCCCTGTAGGAGCAGTCTCTCCTGTTAACAAGCACTGACCAGGCTGAGAAAAATTCTACACCTTGAGCCTTGCACAGTCTCTCCAGGGCCGAATTGATTGACAAGGCTCTCATCATATACTCCCTCCTATCGTGTCTGGGCAGAATTGTAGGCACTTTCAAATTCAATCCTAATTCACAGCTTTTTTTTTTCGACAGTGACCTGTACTTGTTAAGTAATTCTGCCAGTCTCCTACTCTTAATATCATTAGTACCCACATGTACAACAATATCACCTTTTGTGCCCTTAAAAGATCATATTTGCTCTACAGCGTCAACCTTTGCTCTTGGCAGTCATAGTCTGGTCCTGTTTCACCTATCCTTTTTGCACAATATGTTCCCCGTTTCCCTGACAATAGAGTCGCCGACAACAACTAGTGCTTGTGGGACCAGTGCAATTCTGCCTTGGACATTGCCGTGATGTTAAAGTGCAAGCTCTGGCATTGATGTGGGCAGCTGAGAGCTTGATGGTATCCACCCTGTCCTTCAAGCTCTCATAGAGACCCATAATAACACTGAGTTCGTGTCTGATTTCCTCACAGTCCTTACATTGCAGTACATTTTAAAAGGCTGTGTCTCAGAGGACAACAGCCCCCCCTTCAGTTCTTCCCTGAGCCATAGCACTCCCATTCGCTTGAGCCGTTTGCTTTGCTGCTCTGGTCTGAGTCATGATTTCGATTCAATTTCAAATAAAATTTCAATTTCAATACAAAATTATAACTTTAAACTTAATCCCAATGCAGTTATAACACTATATATATATATATATTTTTTTTTTTTCAGTATCGAGTATTATCTCTGAGTTTCGTAATATAACTTCCATATCTCGTATCAAGTTATATGTATTAATTAATGTTACGTTTGTAAAATCGAAGTAATTATATGTATTTAGTTAAAAAAGTACAATTTTATTGACAATGAAGTTTAGCAAGCTTAATAAATTTTACTGATTAATTTATAATACTGTACTATACTAAGCTAACAGATTTCTAATACCATGCTACGTGTTTCACTATCTAGTTTTACCTTAAACCTTACGCTATCTAGTTTGGGATATATGTTGTATCGTATAACAATGGCAGCAAGTTACATACAGTAAATCTATGGACATTAAGTGTTAATTAACTTTCAAAATCGTGCTATCTAAATTCAAAATAAACCAAGTAGCTTGACTAGCTCTATAAGCTACTTATAGAAAATAATTTAATATAACAATTAAGTCAATAAAACGGATAAAAATAAATAAAAACTTAGCATTTGCTGGAGCTGCAAAAACTTGTAAAACACATGGATTGGATATCCATACCAATACTAAGTAGTGTTGTAGTGTTAGGGTGATGTATCAAGTTGTGGTAGAAAATGAAAAAGACATGGGAGTAATCATGCTGTCAATGCTACTGCAACAGGATCTGGCAACTGAAGTTTAACATTAACAATTGTAAAGTACTCTATATGGGTAGCAGTAACCCTAGAGTAATGTACCAACTGGGTGGAACAACACCCAGGGTAGTGGAGAATGAAAAGGACCTGGGGGTAAGTTTTCTGATCAGTGCAGACAGGCTGCCAGAGTAGGTCATGGGGTATTGTCAATGATATACAGGAATCTTGCTAGTATGGAAAAGGTGATTATCCCTTTGTATAAGGCAATGGTCAGGCCACGCCTTGAGTACTGCGTACAGGTCTGGAAGCCTCATTTTAGGAAGGATGTACTAGAATGAGTATAGAGAAGGGCAACGAGTTTGGTGAGAGGAACGAAGGGGTACTCTTACCAAGAAAGGCTTAAATGCTAGAAATTACAGCATCTGGATACTAGGCACCTGCGAGGTGATCTGATTGAAATGTATTAGGCCTTGAATCGGTTGAGCAGCCTCAATGCTGATGGGATTCTTTCTCTTGTTCAGATTACAAACCTGAGGTCACATAAATTCAAATTGAGGAAGGACAGTTGTACAATAGCTTTTCGGAAATTTGCCTTTAGCCAGCGGATGGTTGATTACTGGAACAAACTTCAATCTGTTGTTGTAGATGTTGATAGCTCAAATAAATTCAAGGAAAAACTGAACAAACTTTTAGAGCGAATGGCTGTGTGAAATGGTTTTTTTTTTTTTTTTGGCTGATGCAACATAAGTTCGTGCACTTGCTTTCTTGCATCATGTGCCTCCATTACTATTACTAAACCCATTGTATTGATCACACATGTTAAATGTTCTGTCTATGGAACTTCCAAGGCATTTAGATATATCGATTTCATAGCATTTAAAAAGCAATTCAGTTACAGTTCATAGACCCTGCCCAGTAGTAGTATCATCAGAATGTTTCATAGTCTTGCAAGAATACAAATAATCTTGCAAGAATATTTGCTGATGCTATTGAGGCAGTGTTAGGTGGGTTGGAAAACTGCTAGCTTGGGGGAATACAAAGACTAATAGATTAACAGTAGCCACTGGCAGAGGTGAAAGTGATTCTTCCACTGCTTCTGTTGGAATGAGCAGAAGCCTGAAAAACAAGATGCAGGATATTTCAGAGACTGCTGGGAGTCGTTGTGGTACAAGTAAACACATGGGTTGTGTTAGGCTTGCTAAGATTAGGAACAGGTGCATGTATACTTGCATGTACACCAATGCTAGGAGTTTGGTAAATAAATTTGATGAATTTGAAGTATTGCTCAGAACATCAAAGACAGATATTGTTGGGATATCAGAGATGTGGTGTCACACAGATATTAGGAATGCAGAACTGGAATTTGGGGAGTACAATGTACAGGAATGATAGACAGGAAAGGAAGGGAGGAAGGGTTATGCTATTAGTTAAGAAACACATAAAATCCAAGGAAGTGAAGCCAGTCGACATCGCTGGACAGTTGCAGTGTCGAGTCAGTTTGGTGTGACATAAGCATTGGGAGATCAAAATTGAGAGTAGGAGTGTGTTATAGGCCTAATGACTCTGATGATTATAATAAGAAACTGTACAGTGAAATAGAGTGGGCCAGTAAATCACAGTCTTATAATGGGGGATTTTTATTTCCCAGATATTGACTGGAATTTGTGGGTTGGTCACTCACGCACTAGCAAGGCTTTTGTGGATTTATTGGATGATTGTTTTCTACATCAGCATGTTCGGGAGGCAACTAGAGGGAGTAATACTCTTGATCTGATTATCAGTAATGATTCTTCATGCATTAAGAATCTGCAGATAAAGGAACAACTAGGTGGCAGCGATCACAGTGCGCTGAAGTGGGATTTACTCAAAGAGGTAACTACCATCAGGGGCAAAGGGAAGGGTTTTTGCTTTCATAAAGGTGACTACGGTGGTCTGAGAGAGTATTTAAATTCTATATGGTGGGACCAACTGATGATGTTACCAACAGCAAATTCAAAATGGGAAGCATTCAAAGAATTTATCTTGGAAACTACTAGGCTTTACATACCAACTAAGAAATATTGTTCAAGATTTAAGCCTAAATGGATGTCAGATGAAACTAATGAGACATGTGGCAGAGAAGAAAAATACATCGGTTACATATAAATTAATGGTTGATAAGGAAGTCTGTGGGGCTTAGAGGGGAACAGGTATCCTGTGTGTTATCAGACACTCAGCCTAAAACACTGATGGATCCAATATCTCTCTATTACAGAAGATTTAGGAGAAGTCCGGTCGGCCTGCCTCCCTAAAATCCACTCATGCACACCTTCTCGATGGTAAGCCCTGTTATGTCACTTTGGTGGCAACGAACGTGTAGAGTGGTTCTCTTCAAGACGCCTGGTCAGCGTGAAGAGGAAAAGACCAAACCCTCCAGCATATGAGAGCACAACAATACAAATGGCCCTCAGTCCCCAGCAGCTTTCACTCTCCCTCTTACGGCAGCGAGAGGATCAGAGTGGAAGCAGAGGGTGCTAAGAATCTCTGGGTACGACCAGGCTGCCATGCACGGAAATTGAACTTGGCCTGTTATAATGTACGATCACTCATCGGTGAAGACAGGATATTACAGCTGGAAAAGGAATTAGAAAATGTGAATTGGAATATCATCGGTTTGGCTGAAACAAGAAGAAGAAATGAATCACTTATAAGTTTATCAAGTGGAAATCTGCTGTACACCAATGGAAACAGTGAAAGGAGTGAAGGTGGAGTTGGCTTTCTGGTCCATAAAGATTTTAAAAACAACATTTTGGAATTCAAAAGTACATCACCAAGGGTGTCAAGACTAATATTCAAGATTTCTAAGAGGTACAAGCTAAAGATTATAATGATTTCTGCACCAACATCGAGCCATGATGATGAAGAGGTTGAAGAAATGTACACCGAAATTGAGAGTCTTCTAGATGAGCAGAAAACCCACTACGCTATTATTATAGGGGACTTCAGTGCTAAGGTTGGAAAAAGGCAAAACAGTGCAGAAAGAGGAACTATAGGAAATTTTGGAATTGGTGAAAGAAATAAAAGAGGTGAAAGACTTGTGGAATTTGCAGAATCTCAAGGACTGTCAGTAATCAACACTTTTTCAAGAAAAGGGTGATCAGAAAGTGGACATGGAAGAGTCCAAATGGATTAACAACTAATGAAATCGACTTCATCCTCACTAACAGAAGATATATTGTGAATGATGTTACCGTCCTGAATAAGGTAAATGTTGGAAGTGATCACAGAATGGTAAGATGTACACGATATAGATGTAGGAAAGCAAAGGAAAAAACTGACTCGAGTAAATAATACAAAGGTCTTTGAGATCACAGAGGAGGAGAAAAAGCAGTATGTACTGGAACTTAAGAACAAGTTTGAGCTTCTGCAGACTGCTCAGGACCAAGATATCGACGAGGAATATTACAACTTTCTGAAAGTGATAAAGCCCAAGAAACCTATAGGGAAACAGGAATCCAAAGAAGAAAAAATTAGTCAAGAAACACTTGTCATGATGAATCGAAGACAACAAATGAAGAGCAAGAAAAACACTGACAGGGAGAAAATTGAGTATACTGAGTTATGCAAGGAATTTTCTGAGTTATGAGAGGACATAAGAAAATTTAACACAAGAAAAGTGGAACAAGCATTAAGGGAAAACAAAGGATTTAAAGCCAGAGACTTGAAAGTGGGTGGGCCCTGTTTGTTCAGTGTGATGTGTTGTGCCCATTGTTTGTCCATCTTATTGGCCACCAGGCCCCTAGTGGGGCCCGACGTTGCTAATACCTTACCACGTGGAGGCTAGCCAGGTGTATCCAGTATCACAAGTTGCTCTGGCAGGTCCTGCCACCTAGTTTCCTGGGATTTCAGTGGCTGGGGCAGAGGTTCCCAAGCTTTCTGAGTGCACGGTACCCTTAGTGCCCCAGTAATCTTTTCACAGCACCCTAGGCCAAAAGAAATACATAACACAGTGGTATTCAACCTTTTAAATATATACCTATATAATAATTTTATTCTTTATATTGTATAGAGGTACTAAATAAAGATCAATTAAAGATCACCACAAAATTAAAAAGATATGGTACAATGGATACTGTACACCTTTTTATAATGAAATAAATATACAAATTAAAAAAAAAATAACTTTTTTTTAAGTAACTTAAACCCAAATTACACAGCACCCCAATAATGTTGTTGGGGCACTCTAGTGTGCCGCGTCACCCTGGTTGAAAACCACTGGGCTAGGGCCTATATAAAAATAAATAAAGAGGAGCTTCATTCATAATCTGCGTAAAATAAAAAGTTTTACGCGTTTGACATTAATGCTTAATGGGATTGCTGTTAGGAAATCGCTGGTTGGGGTTGAACGCTAGAGAGAGGTCTTAAAGGCCAAATAGGTCGGGCAAAATTTTGATGTTATTAAATTTAGACATGTGAGGCTATACCCTAGATGAAAGATAATAGTGTTAGTTGTCTTAGAGACACGAAACTGGTAGAATTTAGACATTGATTTAGAATTTGGGGGCATTGTTAAGGGGTGTACTCAGTCGGTTTAGTGAGGGGGGAGAATGAAGACTGGGGGAAAACAGATAGAAGAATAGGGACAATAGAGTAGGTATCCCCAAAGAGGTCAGTGGAGACGAGCTTCCCCAGGCGAAGTATGGGGGTAGGTAGGAAGAAGAGGAGACAGAGACCTGTGTCCTCCCTCCCCTGCCTGGGGATGGGGTTTTAGAGGTAACCAGGTTAGAGTACCCAGTTCAGATCGCCAATGGCGTGTTGGCAGCAAAGCCGCAGAATGTTTTCGTCGGTGATGATTTTCATGTCTAGGTAGTGTCGAATCTGGTGTGAAGGTCAAGCTGGCCTTCCCGCTGCGGGGATGGGATATGTTAGCTGGCAGTAGGGAACCCACCAGATAAAGGGGTGGGAGAGACGCACATGTACTTCATTCATAATCTGCATTCTCACTCTACTTGCATTCTTTTTTTATAAATACTTTTTTCTTATTTTATAATTTTTTTTTGTGTGTGTGTATATATATATACACACACACACACACACACACACAAAAACTAGTATATATATATATATATATAATTTTTTTTTTTTTTTTGTGTATATGTGTATATATATATAATTTGTGTGTGTGTGTGTGTGTGTGTGTGTGTGTGTGTGTGTGTGTGTGTGTGTGTGTGTGTGTGTGTGTGTGTGTGTGTGTGTGTGTATTTTATTTTTTTTATTTTTTTATTTTTTTTTCACCCAACTCATTCATCTGTTTCTCACACCAGGAGGGGATGCAATGACGTTTAGTTTAAATTTATATACTAATTAAAACTAGTGTTAGTGTACCTAACTAGCATTTATGGTTTGTTTTCTTTTTCTCACACTTTTTCTTACACTTTTATTCATTCTTCTAGCTCTCATCTCATTTATTCGACTCTTACTTTCTGCACTACACTCTCTGGGCACCTCAACTTACTGTTATTCTTCAGTTGTGGTGCAGGACTAGCTGCAAGTTTTTTTTTTGCAGGCCAGGGGAGAATGCAGTGATAGTGTTTATGTGGTTAGTAAATGTTTATTAGTATATATAAAGTTATTTTTAACTTTGTATTCTTTCGGCCAATTACATTTGCTCTTCCACTCATTCCCATTCACTCTCTCTCTCTTTCCTTCATGGTAAGTCACTCTTTCTTTCACCAAAACTACCATTTATTCCCTTTTACCATAATTCCTAGTTCACTCAGTGCCCAGCGTATTCATTTTATCTTTCATTCTCATTCATTCATTCCTCTTTCATTCTACATTGCATCCCTTTGCTACTAGCTTACTGATATTTTTCAGCTAATATGCTTCCCTGGCTGCCTGTACATCTCCCTCCCCTACATGGTTACTTATTTGGTGTGGGCCCCCAGGTTCCTACACATGGCAGGGTAGTCCTGGGGAGTTTTGTCATGTCAGGGCGCAGAATACTGCTATCCTGACAGTTTTTAAGTTATCGTCTGGGCATGGTGGGAAACTTGGGCAATTTTTACTATTGATTATTGTTTAATTTCTGGGGGTTGAATTGCCATTCTTTGGATTGTTCTGCGCATTTTGAATACTTTTTGTGTGTGAAAGATGTAAAAGATTTATAATTTTCCTCTTCTATGATGAACAGATGTTCTTCCCTGGGAAAGGGTCCAATCTGTGCTATTAGCTCTGTTCTGGGGATGCCATATATTATACATTCATATAGAATGTGTGTCCAGTCTTCACTCTCGCCACAGGTGCAGTTTGGGTCATCAATCAGCCCTTAGGAGGTTAGTTTCGCCTTTAGGGAGCCATGACCTGTCAATATAAATGTTGTAAAAAGTCCAGGGCCATACCACTTAGGTGGCTTTGGGCTAACCATTGACACCTGTGGCAGAAACTGTTTGGTAACCAGACCTTTGGTTTCCTGCTCCCACTTTGTTTGCCATAGCTCATGGAGCTTTGTGGCTATTCTTTTTCTTTCATCATTGAAGGTGTTGGTTGTATCAAGGGCTATCCCCAGAAATTCTGTGGGTATGCCCTTTTTAAATCTATAATATAAAACTCTTTTGGCTACTTCCAGGTAAAGTGGGAGAGCTCCGGCCAGCAACTGTAGTGCAGGTGTGCTTACTATGCAACATGCTCTGGTAATAGTCAGTAGTATTGTCCTTTGTATTGATTCTAATTTATTCCTATTTCTCACTATGGTCGAGCAGGTGAACCATGAACCAGCTCCATAGGTGATAACAGGTAGGAACACTGCATGGCATATGATTGCCAGGGTCTTCTTTTGAGCCATCCAGTCTGCTCGACTAATCATGGCAATCATACCTGTATAATTTCTCACTTTCTTCACCAGTCAAAATGGGGATAAATAGTTAATTTTGAATCAAAGATCACTCCAAGATATTTCAATTCTGTTAGCATTTTTTATAGTAATTGTGTTAATTTTGATTTGTGGACATCTTTTGTACAAATTGCCTTTTAGAAGTATTTGTTTGGTTTTTTTCAGGTGATATTTTGAGCATGTGCATTTGTGCCCACTCCTACAGTTGCAAGAGAGCGGCATTTGATCTTTGCTCTAAAACCACTCACGTGTTACCTTTTACAAGGAAAATCATGTCATCTGCAAAGGCCAGTCTTTCCATGGGGCCCAGATCCAACCCCAGAAATTCATCCAGAAGAAAGGGCTAAGTATGAAACCCTGCAGGCAGCCTTTATTCACAGGGCATGTTAATTCCTGGAACCTTGTGCGTACTGAAACACTTCTGTCTGTAAGGTAGCTGTTTATTATCATATAGAGGTTTTGTGGGGCATTTGCCTGGCAGAGTCTCCTAAGGACACTAGGCCACCAGAGTGAGTCAAATGCTCCAGCAAAGTCAATAGAGATTGCTAGCATATATTTCTCCTCTGTGTTTTTAACTGTTGTCAGTAGGTGGTGCATGGCATCCTCCGTAGAATTGCCCTGCTTAAAACCTTACTGATTGTTGGAATGTAAACCTGCTTCTGATTGAGCTAATCTGCTATATATTAGTCTTTCATATATTTTCTCTTGTACAGGGAATAGGGCTATTGGTCTATATGATTTGGGATCAGTAGGGAGTTTTTCAGGATTTTTGAGAATTAATCTTAACACTACTTTTTTTTTCATATTTTTGGGAATATGCCTTCTGTCATACAGTTATTATATGGTGCTATTAATTTACCTGGTGCTATTTCCACTAATTATTTGATAATCTCAACCTCTAAGAGGTCAAAACCTGGGCATTTATGGTTTTAGATAGCGCTATTTCTAAGTCTTTTATAATAAATAGAGGTTCAATATTGGCATTGTCATATTCAGTGTTTTCTTTTATAATGTCTAGCTGGGTGGGGGAATGATTCCCAGTTTCAGTCTGAATGATACTATCTAGGATGTTATTTACAGAATCCACCTAACACAGGGTTGGGGTTCCATCTGGTTTGACAGTAGTTTCTAAGACATCTCCT
Organism: Mastigoproctus giganteus; assembly: GCF_048544385.1. Taxonomy (NCBI): domain Eukaryota; kingdom Metazoa; phylum Arthropoda; class Arachnida; order Uropygi; family Thelyphonidae; genus Mastigoproctus; species Mastigoproctus giganteus. The sequence goes on along the minus strand of NC_143585.1, from coordinate 143,279,033 downwards.
CTTGGCAGCTTGTTGGTCACTATTCTGTACACAACTCCCCAAGGGTTATTGTTTCCAGTAGTTCCCACCAAGTGCCTCCAGCATTCCTTTTTCTTGTCTCTTATGAGGGGTCTTCTTCTGGGGAGAGGTGGTGCTGACCAAGTATTGGAAGGGTGCATGAATTCAGTATTCTGTATAGTTTAGTGTTTTTTAGTGGCTTTTATTCGCTCAAATTGGATTTATTTTGTGTCGATCAAGATCTCCAGGTGACAGTGAGTCAACAGATGTTTATTCCATGCCGAATTTCTAAGGCGTTGAAAAGATATGAGTTTTTAATTCCTTGTTACATGTCGCTCGTTCCGGCGATCTGCAACATGAAAACGCCATATAGGTTCGGCCGTTAATTAACATTGCTAGTTGCTAAAGTTAATCTATGCTCTTTGTAACAATTTCTACTAGATTAAACCTTGCTAAGATGACCATACTTGAACTCTATTCCAACTATATATGGTTTTAGTAATGCTAGAGTTATTTATTTTGGTTTTACGGGTGATTGAATTAGTGACTAGAATAATTATGTTACCTGGAGGCAGCCATTGCTTCTTCTTCGATGAATAAAAACAAAAGCCTCCGTGGTTGTTGTTGTTTGGTCACATGACCCTAAGGCTTGAACCCGATTGGCGGAACTTGCCCAACTGAAGGGAGCCAACATTCTCAAGCCTGAATATAGTATCACCTGTATTACTTGAATATCGTTGTTCATAATTCATTTATAAATGAGGATAATTAAAATCTATAACTCAGCTATAGATACCATTAAAATCTAAAAAAAAAAATCTTAAGCTCAACTAAATTCAAGAACCATTAATAAAGAATAATATAAAAATGGAATCGGACCATCAAAATGAATCCTTGGATGGTTTCCCGCCATTACTTTCCTCTGCACAGACTGTTGCTGAAGTGATAATGTGACCAAAGTAACTGCTTCCACTCGTAAAGAACCGACAATGGAAATTCCTAGCCTAGAACCTAAAGACTTACCCACACCCTTGGAGAAGGCATTGCCTCAGCCTTCAGTGGATCCTAGTTCCTCTGCCCTAGAAGATTCTGTTGCTTTTCCTGACCAGCCTCAATCCAACTTAATGCTAGGAGTACATATGGAACAAGTTTTCTCCTTAAGAACTGGCCTCTCTACCATTCTTTCTGATGGGGGCAGGCTAACAAAACAAGTAACCACTGAAATACAAGACATCTGGTCTGCCATGGAGCAGATACTAATCAATATGATCATGGAGAACGAGCGCCTTAAAACTAAGCTGGATGAAAAAGAATTCCAGATGAATAAAATACAAAAGAATTATAAAACACCTAAGGATTCTCATCCTGGTTTCTCTCAGCCATCTTTAATATATGCTCAAGCCACGCAGCTGTACACTCCGACTCAGACTGTAAGATCAATAGCGGGTAAATCTACACAGCATAAAAAAGGTAATTCTGATTAAGTGGCAGGAGGGCAGCACCTGTGCTACAAGTGAGGAGGTAAAACAAGAGATTAAAGCTAAATTACCCTCAGACATAAAGGATGTCAAAGTTAAATACATGCGGAAAATTCGGGCAAACAGGGTATTAATTGAAACTGTGACCCCTCAAGATCTTGAAAAGATCAAAAACTGTGTCAAATTATAAGTGTGGGGTTTAAAACCTGAATTGCCTAGAAAGTTGGGCCCAACTATTGCAATTTATGATGTCCACAAAGACTCCAAGATTGAGGATATAATAGAAGATATCTATGAGAAAAATTTAAAAGACTATGATTTTACACTTGAGGATGTAAAAGAGCAAATTAAGCCTCGATTTTCAACTAAGCCAAAACCTAATAAGTTCAACATAAATTGGATTCTAGAAGTCACTGGTATGATTCGCAAGATTCTTTTGTCTGCTCGTAGAATTTATCTAGGATGGACATCTCACACGGTTAAGGATTATACCATAGTTCCCAGGTGCTATAAATGCCTGGGATATGGCCACTCTGTAAGATCATGTCATCAAGAAGCACAAACTTGTGGGCACTGTGGTCTAACCAGTCACAACTTTATGGTTGACCAAATAAGGAGAAACCAGCTGAATGTCCAAACTGTAAGAAGCGAAAGAAGAACTGCGCCCACTCCTCCAGAGATCCCAAATGCCAAGAGTACTTAAAAGCCGTAGATGCTGTTTGCTCAAAGACATTTTATGGATAGAAACACAACATCAAGTATTAATTCTAGTACTTCACAATCAACAGAAATCAGGTTTTTGCAGCTAAATTGCCAACAATCCATTGCAGTTACAAATGACTTAACAAAAGTGTCGCAGGAACATTTTATTCAGGTTATGACTCTTCAAGAGCGCTATTCACATAAGGACCTTCTAAAGGGTTTTCCCATTCGCTATAGAATAGTACAATCCAATCCGGCTACAGTTAGAATTGGTGGAAGTACCCGATGTCAGATCTGGGCTGCAATTGTCATCTTAGATCCAAGTCTCACAGTTACAAGAATTCCCAGTCTCTGCTCCACCCATGCTGTTTGTGTGTGTGTTTGGAGGGCCAGTTTGGCCAAGTCTACACTATCTCATTATACTGTCAATGCTCCTAATATGGAGACTCTATACAACCGTTTGTGGACTACCTGGATATGACACTTAATATTCTACGTGGGAAGAACGTTATTGTGATGATGGATGCAAATGCTGAGTCTATTCTGTGGAGTGCTGCAACTACAAATGAAAAGGGTGAATTAATGGAAGACCTAATCTTATCTCACTGCTTAACTATATTAAACACCCCTGGCCATCCACCAACATGTGTGATGCCTATGGGTTCTTCACACATCGACATTACTCTCGCATCCTCTGCTATTAGTCCGAGACTTTCCAACTGGAAGTTGCACACTAGCTGGTCTACCAGCGATCATAACATCATGACATTTCAACTTAATTGTGATCAAAGGCGATCCAGATTTGATCCTACGGACATACCAAGATTTCACACAAATAAAGCAAAGTGCGATAAATTTGATTCCTCACTTAAAGACTCCTTTACACAAGACCAAATAGAAAAATTGACTACTCTCACTGTAGATGAACAGGCACGAGTAGTTAAAAACATAATTATTACTGCTTGTAGACAGTCCATGAGATATAGGAAAAGGAAGCCCTACCATGTGCCGTGGTGGTCCTCAGAATTGACACAATTAAAATCATTGACGAAACAGGCAAGAAGAGATTTCCAGAAAGCGAAGAGAGATAGATGTCATCTCACTTTGGAGGTTGTACTTTTGCAAAAGAGATACAAACAGGCCCATAGAAACTATCATCAGGAAATCTACAAGAGGAAAAAAGCTTCGTGGGAGCAACTAGTGAAACAGGGAAACAGTTCTCCCTGGGGGCTCATCTACAGATTAATAAACAATAAAATTCCAACTGGTGAAGTGTTTGCAGCAGTTACAACTACTGATGATCAAGAAGCCATATCTTGGGTACCCACCATGAATAGGATCCTGGATGTTATTACTTATCAAGAAGAAGTAGTATGCATGGATCCAAAACAGATAGACATCAGAGTGAAAAACGCTTGTTACTCGGGCTCGCCTGTTGTGAACCCCCTTTTACCTTTGAGGAGATTGATATTGCTATCCAGTCCATGCATTTGGGCAAATGTCCTGGACTTGATGGCATTGAAGTGGAAGTGCTCAAGCGTGTATGAAAAACGGTTCCTGTAGTTATTGCAACATTATTCAACTCTTGTCTTAATCAAGGTAGTTTCCCTGCAATTTGGAAAGTTGCTAACTTAAAAATTCTTCTCAAAAATCCAGAGAAGCCAGAATCTGATCCGCTGTCATATAGGCCTATTGCCTTGTTCCCTGTTATGGGCAAGGCTCTTGAAAAAGTTATTGCGAATCAACTTCTGACTACCTATGTTAAGAAAGGACTTTCTTCGCCTGTACAGTTCGGTTTTACGACCCTCGACGTGGGCACCTGTACGTGGTGAGGGGACCTCCCAGTGATGCTGCTGGACTTCCAGACTAGCATCACTGGGATCCAATGCCCACAGCCCAGGTTCCAGGCTTACATCAATGGAATCCGGCGTGTTTGCTGTGCGCTGCGACCTGTGGAAATTCGGAAAGGGGGATCCTGGTGGTTGAGGGGCCCAGCTTCAATACACCACTTTGGCCCCTGCTTCGACAAGACGGGTGGTCCTGGAAGGCCCGGCTAGGATCAATCGGCTAGTATGCTCGCCTGCGAGGGTCAACCGTGTCAATGCCACGCCCCTACCCTCATGGTCCGAGGGACAGGATTCAGGCTGGCGGCGGTGCGGGTATAGTGTCTGGGTAGCCCTGGTGTTCCACTCCCGAGCGCATTTATTGCATGCCGGGTAGTGGGCATCCCTTTGGGCTCCGTGGTGGGTGGGGAGCCCGGGCACTGAACCATATAAAAAATTCTATGAATCCTGATAAACTAACTTCTTCAGGGGCCCCAACCCGGTCCCTATCTGAAACCATTGAAAAAGAAGCAGATAGCATTATTGCTAAAAAGAGGCAGCGAACCGAAATACCATCAGGGCCAGTCCCAAGGTTCTTAATCATGCATTCTACCAATGAGACACCGATTGGTAAAATGTCGCCCTTTTTTATTCAAAAAGGGTTAGATGGGTTAGCAGGTTCACCCAAAACTAAAAATGACAGGCAATCAGAACATCTACTCCGAACAACATCAATCGGAGGAATCCCTATAACAGTGACACCACACAGAACACTCAATTCATCGAGAGGTGTCATTTCGGAGTGGGACCTTCTCGACGTAACCAAGGAGGAAATCTGCTCCGAATTAAAACCACAGGGGAGTCATTGCCGTCAAGAGAATCACTGCGCAAAGGGATGGAAAAATTGTTAAAACCAGGAGCGTTATCCTGACTTTTAACTCTCCTAAACCTCCTGACGAGATTAAAGCTGGATACATCAACTGTTCGGTGCGTCCATACGTTCCGAACACTTTACGGTGTTTTAAATGCCAGAAGTATGGACATTCTCAAATGGCCTGCTGTGGAGTCCTTGCATGCGCTCGATGCAGTGCAAAGGACCACGAAACAACAGTATGTTCAGCCGCAAAACCCACCTGTATTAACTGTGAAGGCGAACACCCGGCCTACTCACGAGCATGCCAGAGGTGGAAAGAAGAAAAAGAAATTCAACGGCTGAAGGCAGAGCTAAATATATCATACCAGGAGGCAAGGAAATTCCTCCAAAGGAGTCTTTCACTCCCATCGCGCGTTATCTTTTAAGTTCTCAAAAACCTGCGCAGAAGGACCAATCAGCTGCCACTCCTATATCGGTACCTCCTAACGCTCCACAAGTAACAAAGGTAACTATGAAAGAAAAGAATAAAAAAGGGGAAGTCCCCCCCTAGTACCCAAGAAAAGATGGATGTCGAGCAGAAGGAGGTACCTGAAGATTCAGTCTTGGAACTCTTTGCGGAGGAAGAAATGGACACGGGACAGCGTCCATTCTTCCCCAAAAAAGATAGACCCAAGACTGATAAACGTAAGCCCTCAGCACCTCGGAAGCCACCTGATGGACCCACCAAGCCAAAATAATGGCCAAATTCCTACAATGGAATTGTCGTGGATTCCGGCGAAATATTGATGACATCAAGGCCCTCGTGCAAAAGCACAAGCCAGTTTGCTTTTGCTTGCAGGAGACATATCTAAAGGCAAATGACGATCCCACGATGCATAACACCACAATTTTTCGTAAGGATAGAATTGCGGATGGCTCTGTACATGGGGGAGTGGCTATCCTTGTGGGTAACCAGACCCCAGTGCAGCCCTTGCTAATTACAACTAGCATAGAAGCTGTTGCAATTCGCCTTACGGTGGGATTTTTATTAACCGTCTGCTCTATCTATTTGCCACCTGCGACTGACATCTCCCAGGAAGACCTTGATGATCTTCTAACGCAGTTGCCTCCCCCTTTCTTACATCTCGGGGATATGAATGGACATAACACCCTGTGGGGTAGTGCTAACATCAACGGAAGGGGACGAGTCATAGAGCATATGCTAAATGACAATGACCCTTCCCTTCTAAATACTGGAACAAACACCTTCTTCCACATGCCTACCTGTACTTTTTCTGCCATTGATCTCTCTATCTGCTCCCCTTCTCTACTCCCTTCACTCACTTGGGAAGTGGAGGATAATCCATACGGAAGCGATCACTTCCATGTGATAACCTCATTACACAGCGTGAGGCCATGTCTTCCCTTCAGGTTACCACCGTGGAAGATTGATCAGGCTGACTGGACTGCCTTCCAACATTAGGCAAATTTTGATCTTATCACAGTCAGTCAAGAGCCTATCAATGATGCAGTTAAGTACATCACAGAAAATACTGTCCAAGCAGCTGCGAATGCTGTTCCAAAAACATCTGCCCGGTTTCCACCATTTCCCAAACCTTGGTGGAATTCACAATGCACAGCAGCAAAAAAGGCTCAAAACAAAGCGTGGGGGATATTTTGCCGATATCCTACCACGAACAACCTAATAGCCTTCAAACGTGCACGAGCCAAAGCACGCTACATCCGTTGTCAGAGTCAAAAGGAATCGTGGATCCGTTTTACATCATCTATTAACCAGTCTACCAACTCTAAGGTAGTCTGGGATAAAATCCGGAAAATGAACGGGAAATATACATCCCACCCTTCTTCAATCCTAGATTACAATGGATGCGCTATTGCAGATCCAACTGCAATAGCCAATGCTCTTGGGGAAACATTCTCTAACATCTCTGCAACATCTTCGTATTCCCCAGAGTTCCTGGTCCTGAAATATAAAATCGAAAAACAGGCACTTAACTTTAAATCTAGGAGCATTTATCCCTACAACGGGGATTTCACTATTCAGGAACTCAAAAGAGCCCTCGCTCTTTCCAAAGCAAGTGCCGTTGGATCAGATGACATCGATTATGAAATGATTAAACATCTTTCACCAAAATCTATGGATTCATATCTCCTTCTGTATAACAGAATCTTTACTGAAGGGCAGTTTCCGGACTCCTGGCGAAAGGCAATCGTTCTTGCCTTTCCTAAGCCAGGAAAGGATCCAAAAGTCACCACCAATTATCGTCCTATTGCTCTGACTAGTTGTCTGTGCAAAATCCTGGAGAGAATGGTTAATTCTCGTTTAATTTGGTATCTCGAAACAAATGACCTCTCCAACATCCAGTGGGCCCCGGGTGCCAAGCGTTCCGTGGCCAAGCGATTTGTAGTGCATTTCTAAAAGCGATTTCTGCAAAGAGTATTTGAGCAAACAGATTCTATTTTTGTTTCAAAAACCGTTTTCTTGATTTCTTTGTATATCTCAGTAGCACTTTCACTCTACAAGAAGTAGGGAAAGGCCCAGAAAGGGAATCCACCTTTCTGTTTTTTTCTATAAATACTAATTACTAACCCAGCCGCTTGGTCACCTCGTGGCACTGCTCCTGCCTCCCCGTGGCGGGGCCGGTAACCTGGGTGGAAAAGATAATCCCCCAGGGCCAAAAGGAGCCATCATGGATTCTACAAATTTTCCACCCTTAGAGCCTTCAAGCTCAAGACCAGAATATGGTAATGAAGACAAGGAAAATAGCCAACCCAAAAGGCTTCGAACAGAAACACACTGTTCAGATATTCCCAATTTTTTGGTGATGCACTCTCTGTCTACCCAGCCTGTGGGTAAGTTATCTCCGTTCGTGATTCAAAGACATCTAGAATCAATTGCAGGATCACCAAAAATGGTAAAGCGACTCCAATCCGGAGATCTCCTGATTGAAACAGCTACCACAAAACATTCGGAGTGGCTATTAAAGACAACGACATTTGGTGGGTTGCCAGTATCTGTTACTCCCCACAATACCTTAAATTCATCAAAGGGTGTCATCACAGAATGGGACTTAATTACTGTGTCTGAGGATGAATTAGTACAAGAACTTAGCAACCAAAAGGTAATCAGCGCTAAAAGAATAATGACAAAAAAAGATGGAAATCTCATTCCAACTCGTTCCATCATTTTAACTTTTAGTACTCCTGATTTGCCATCCTCAGTAAAAGCTGGATATTTAAACTGCCGAATTCGTCCATACATCCCAAATCCTCTTCGCTGTTTTAAATGCCAGAAATATGGCCATTCACAGCAGGCATGCAGAGGTGACGCCATCTGTCCTATTTGTGGAGCAAAGGATCATATGCAGGCAGATTGTCCAGCCGCAATTCCCATTTGCCCCAACTGCAAAGGCAATCACCCCGCATTTTCTAAAACATGTGAAATGTGGAAAACAGGTAGGAATATCCAAAAATATAAAGTAGAACACAAAGTTACATATCCTGAGGCACGCAGACAAATAATGCTGACCATGCCAAGTCCATCTTATGCCTCTCGAACCCGAAGTTTTCATACAACTGCAATTCAAACAGATGTGTCGATACCGCCCAACGTCTCGCTAGCTAATTGGGTTAAAGCAACCATATCAACCACAGGAAAAGAAAATTCTAAAACGAAAACCAGCAATGCCACCAACACCCCAATTAGTATCCCAAATGATACTGAGACAGTCTCAAATAACACAGAACAATTCCCAATTGAGACTCGGACAGTTCCGCATAACAAAGAAAAACTTAAAACTGCTAAAGATAAGAATAAACCTGAATCATCAGCCAGTAGTATGGAAGTAGATGTAAACCCAGATCATGAAGAACCCATACTAGAACTTCACGCAAATGACACGATGGATACTGGACGCCCTACTTTTCCGAAAAAAGACCGAAAAAAATCCTCTTCAAACAAAAAACAGTCAGATGATTCATCCTCAACTAAACCAAAATGAACCACAACATCTTACAATGGAATTGCAGAGGCTTTCGTTCCAACACAGACGATATTCAATACCTAATTAACCAATATTCTCCGGTTGCCTTTTGTTTACAGGAAACTTACCTAACCACACAAATTTCTCCTTCGATAAAGGACTATTGGATTTATCGAAGAGATCGAAATACTGCTAACGCTGCCCATGGTGGTGTGGCAATACTAGTACATTCAAAGATCCCATCAAAATATATCCCACTCCAAACTGAAATAGAAGCTGTTGCTGTTCGTATAACTCTCCATGGTACAATAACACTAGTCTCAATCTATCTACCACCAAACTGTACTTGCTCTTCAAAAGATCTTGAAGACCTCTTTATACAGATACCTCCACCTTTCTGTATATTAGGGGACTTTAACGGGCACCACCCATTATGGGGCTCTACTAAATTGGACAGACGAGGTAGACTAATTGAAAGTTTTTTGGAGGCACTAAATCTCACTGTACTCAATACAGGTGCACCGACACACGTACAGCTCCCAGCAGGACACACCTCAGCAATAGATCTCTCAATTTGCTCACCAGTACTAGTCCCAACCATAGAGTGGTATGTAATAAACGATCCCATGGGCAGTGACCATTTCCCAATAGTATGCAAATTTCTGAAAGCAAAGACTCCTTCATTTCAACCGTGCAGAAAGTGGAAATTTGTCCGAGCAGACTGGGCAAAATTTCAGTCATCAATTGACCTTGACGAGGAAAAAATCCGCCACCAGCATATTGATGATGTGACAGAATACATCACGTCGCATCTTCTAAATGTGGCCAAAGACACGATACCACTATCAAATCCGCCGGGCCGAAAACATTATAATTACTGGTGGAATGACAAATGCACCACAGCAAAGAGAGCAAAAAATAAAGCCTGGAATTTGTTTCGGCAGTGCCCAAGCACAGTCAATCTCATTAATTATAAGAAATTAAGGGCAAAAGCACGCTTTATACAAAAGCAAGCAAAGAAAGAATCCTGGACCCGTTTTGCATCCAGTTTTAACAGACATACTGATCCCAAAATAATATGGAAAAGAATTAGACAGCTGTCTGGTAAGTTTCCCACCATACCTTCTCCAATCCTCTCCTGGAATGGGCAAGATATATCTAATCCTGTAGATATAGCCAATGCTTTGGGCAATATTTTTGCAGAAATCTCATCAACATCAGCATATACTAGCTCATTCCAAAGAATTAAAAACACTAAAGAAAAGCATGGTATTAATTTTGAAACTTCAAACCTTCTCCCATATAATAAACCTCTGCAATATTCTGAACTATTACATGTCATTAGAACAGCCCGCAATGGTGCTGCTGGACCAGATGGGATTTATTATGTCATGCTACAACATCTTAATGACAAAGCTTTGCGTCTCCTCCTAGTCTTTTACAATCGTATATTTTTATAAAACGTTTTTCCAGTTTCCTGGCATCACTCTACAGTTTTGGCATTCCTAAAACCTGGAAAAGATCCATCCAATCCATATAGCTATAGACCCATATCTCTCTCAAGCTGCCTCAGTAAAATCCTTGAGAAAATTATCCACAGAAGACTCATCTGGATCATCGAGTCGGAAGAGCTAATGAGCCGTAGTCAATATGGCTTTCGTCAAAACAGGTCATGCTTAGACCTTATGGTCAAAGCTGAATTTGCCATCCGTAATGCTTTTGTCAAACATGAACATCTAGTAATGGTTTCAATAGACATAGAGAAGGCATTTGATACCACCTGGAGGCATGGTATACTTAGTGATCTGTACTCTCTCGGACTACGTGGCAACCTTCCTGTATTTATTAAGAACTTTCTACATACTAGATCATTTCAAGTTCGATACCAACATGCCCTCTCTTCAACTTTCATTCAGGAAGAAGGTGTTCCACAGGGATCAGTATTGAGTGCCACTCTTTTTGCTATTAGAATTGATTCCATCACCAAACAGCTTCCAAACACAATTGAGACTTATCTATATGCAGATGACCTTTCCATCTCCTGCCATTCCCAAAACATGAGATCTATTGAAAGACAGCTTCAAATTTCACTAAATAAAATACAACAATGGGCCAGCCTCAACGGCTACCGACTCTCTCAGCAGAAAACAAGTGCAATACATTTTTGCAGACAACGAAAACTTCATCCGGATCCTGAACTTCAAATTTCCAATGTCTCCATCCCAATCGCTACTAACATCAGATTTCTAGGATTAATCCTTGACCACAAATTAAATTTCCTAGATCATATTAAAAATGTACGGACTTCCTGTCTGAAAAAGATAAACATACTCAGAGCCTTATCTGCCCGAACGTGGGGTGCAGATCGTACCTCCCTGCTTCGGTTGTACAAGGCATTAATCAGATCTCGTCTCGATTATGGTGCTCCAATCTATGATTCTGCCAGAAAGAGTGCATTACGCTGGCTTGATCCTATTCAACACAGTGCTTTGAGAATTGCAATTGGTGCGTTCAGAACGTCGCCAGCACATAGTCTCTACATAGAAGCTCACGAGCCCCCACTAACTTTACGCAGGAAAACACTGTTATTGAAATATGCTGTCAAGATACAAAGTTGTGCCTCTCATCCCGTTCAGTCATACCTTTTAAACCCACCATTAGAAAACCTATACAGAAACAAACCCAGCATAGTTAAACCAGTTGGTCTTCGCCTTCTTGAACTGGTGCAGGTTTGGAATATTTCCATCCGGAAAGTACAGCAGATACCAACCTTTGCTCAACCACCATGGGCTCCTCTTCCTCTTCCAACATGTGACACTTACCTCTGCCAATGGAGAAAGAATTCTTTGCAAGCAACAAACTTCAAACAAATTCATGATGTTCACATTCAAAGATATATTGATTTCTACCAAATTTATACAGATGGCTCTAAATCTAATTCAAATGTTGGAGCAGCTGCAGTGTTTCCAAATACAGTTGTATCAGTATCCCTTCCATCAGATTTTAGTATATTTTCTGCTGAATTGTATGCAATAAAACTTGCTTTAGAAAATCTCTATTCTGACTGTTCTTTAAAATCTGTTATTTATACTGATTCCCTCAGCTCAATCATGTCGCTAAGTAATTGCGAAGATAAAGTTCACCCTGTTCTAGAAGAAATCAGAAGCTTGTTACTACAAATCAAAAAACGTCAACAACTGGTTGCTTTTTGTTGGATACCCGCCCATTCCGGTATTTTAGGCAATGAACTGGCTGATAAAGCTGCAAAAAATCCAACTACCTTTGATTTAACCAATATCCCTGTTCCAGCATCAGATTGTGTACTAACCGTTCATGCTGCTTGCCTATCACAATGGACAGCACTCTGGCACTCTCAGACTAATAATAAACTCTTTCAGTTTAAACAAGATCCGAAATTTTGGCGTTCCAGTGTCCGTTCATCGAGACGAGAAGAAGTAGTCCTTTCAAGGGCAAGAATAGGCCATACTCATCTGACACATCTTTATTTACTCACAGGGGACGATCCACCACAGTGTACACATTGCTCTAACATCTTAACTGTTAGACATATTCTCATTGGCTGCCCCTACTATAAACAACACAGAGTTTCATCCTTGATCTCACTGATAAATAATCGTAAACCAATAACTCTTGAAAATCTGATTGGTGATAAGGCAAATATTTCTGAATTTTTTGACTTCCTCAAGCAAACTGGACTTTTTAATAATTTCTGATTTAAAATTTTCTTTTGATTTTATGGAAATTCCTCATCTCTTAAAATAACAAGTGAATAGGCACATTATAGCCATAGATGCTTATGTGCCATTAAGCCTCCATAACAACAACAACAACATCCAGTGTGGCTTCCGAAGGAACCGGTCCACTTTGGACCATCTTATTAGATTGGAAGCATCCATCCGGGATGCTTTCGTAAAGCGTGAACACTTGGTGTCGATGTTCTTTGACATGGAGAAAGCGTATGACACAACTTGGAGATTTGGCATTTTAAAAGATTTACATAGCCTAGGCTTTAGAGGGCATCTGCCCTTTTTTATTCAAAGCTTTTTAGTCAATCGATCGTTCCAAGTTCGTGTGGGATCCTCACTCTCTCGCTCCTTTAGCCAAGAGGAGGGAGTACCACAATGATCAGTATTAAGTGTCAAGCTTTTCGCCATCAAAATAAATTCCATCACAGAACAACTTCCTCCAACTGTAAACAGTGCCCTCTATGTTGATGACTTTAGCATTTTTTGTCAGTCGTGCAACATGAGGTTATTGAAAGACAACTGCAGAAAGCCATTGATAGTCTGAATTCCTGGGCACTTGATAATGGCTTCAGGTTCTCACCGGAGAAGACCGTTTGCGTACACTTTTGTCGCAAGCGTAATCTTCATCCTGAACCTGAATTAAGGCTCGGACAAAATGCTATTCCAGTAGCAGCGAATACAAAATTCTTGGGACTCATATTCGATAAAAAACTGACCTTTTTGGATCATATTCGTCAACTCCGCACAAAGTGCACACGTGGGCTTAATATTCTCCGCTCGCTCTCCTCTACATCTTGGGGAGCAGACCGATGTATCCTTCTTCGGCTTTACCGTGCACTTGTGCGATCCAAATTAGATTATGGGGCCCAGGTATATTCTTCAGCCAGAGACAGTGTCCTGCGATGGCTGGACCCCATCCATCATCAGGCCCTACGTATTGCTACTGGAGGATATTGCACATCTCCTGTCCAGAGCTTATACGTCGAAGCAAACGAACCACTGTTATCGCTTCGACGTAAGCAGTTGTCTTTAAAGTACGCTTTAAAACTGAAATCCCTGCCAGACCATCCTACATGGCCATTCGTTTTTGAGCCACGATGGGAAAATTTATACAATACCCGTAAGACTGCCAATCGTCCTTTTGGTATTCGTCTCCAAGAGCTACTCAAAGAACTTAATATCAAGGTAGACAAGGTTTCCCAAACACCAAAACAACCCTTTCCACCCTGGCATGCTCATGTCTCGGCATGTGACTTGTCCCTTAGAAATTGGGGAAAGTCGGACACTCCATCATCTGTCTACCTGCAGCTTCATTCAGCACACCGAACTGAATATTCCGACTTCGTGCCAGTCTACACAGACGGTTCGATGTCGGAATCATACGTGGGATCTGCTGCTGTCTTTACAGACACCACTACATCGGAGCAGATTCCCTCCGAATGCAGCATATTTACTGCAGAGCTGCACGCTATAGAGTTAGCCTTGGACCACATCAGTGAATGCCAATACCAACGGTTCATTTTATATATTCTCTCTCAGTGTGTTACAGGCTTTAATATCTGTGAGGTATAATCCTCATCCGGTTCTGTCTAGCATTCAGCAGAAGATTCACTTCCTCCGAGAACGTGAATATGATACCCGCTTCTGCTGGATTCCCTGCCACATTGGGATTAGGGGAAATGATTTGGCTGACGCCGCAGCCAAATCAGCAATTCCCAATAATAATCGCTGCCTGTCAGTCCCCTATACAGACTACAGGCAAACAATACAGCAGAAGATACACTCCCAATGGCAGGATTTGTGGAATAGACAGACTGGGAATAAACTATATCGTATAAAGCCTGTAATTGAACCGTGGCAGTCTAGTCTGCGCAGGAATCGTAAGGTGGAAGTTGTTCTTGCCCGGACCCCGCATAGGACATAGTCATTTGACACATTTATTTTTGCTGAGGGCTGATGACCATCCTATGTGTGAGTCCTGTGGCACAGTTTTATCCATGAGACACATTTTAATTGATTGTCCAGATTTTAGCAATATCCGTTTTACCGCTTTTAATCATCTGACTGAGCCGTATACACTCAGTCAGATTTTATCCGACAATGACAATGTGTCTGCTGTTTTTAGCTTTTTAAAATCAATAAATATTTTTGCTCGTATATAAAATTTACATTTTTCTTTTATATATTTGTTATACCTTTGGACATAGTGACCTAACTAATTAGGTTACTGAAAGTTTAAACCTTTTTATAAATGACATGGTCTTGGCGCATTATAGCCTTAGTAGCTAATGCGCCAATAAAACCAAAACAAAACAAAAACAAAAACAAATCGGTTTTACAAAGGGTAGAGGAAACGAAGATGCCATTGCTTCTCTTTTAGAGATACAGCGGGAAACGACGACTAAATATCTGCTTGGTCTCTTTGTGGACTTCAAAGGGGCCTTTGACACCCTTTGGTGGCAAAGTGCCCTAGAGAGGTTCCGGGAGGCCGAAGTGTCTTCACCTATATACCAGTTACTGATGAGCTACTTTTCGCAGCGCTCACTTGTTGTTAAGAGTGGTTCCATTCAAGTGTCAAAAAAAGTTACCAGAGGATGCCCACAGGGGTCTGTTCTTGGGCTCCTGTGCTGGAACTTAGTGTTCGACTCCTGGTTATATAAACATTTTGATGCAACAACCATGATCTCATATGCAGATGACCTAACCATCATGGTCCAAGGAAACTCCAGGAAGTGTCTTGAAGATGTTGCCAACCGGGTACTGCAGGAGCTGTCTGTGTGGTCTGACGAGCATAAACTCCAGATATCTACAAGTAAAACATCCCAAATGTTGCTTAAAGGCAGGTTAGACAGAGGCCGTCCCCCTCAAATAAAATATAAAGGACAAGCTATTAAATACAGTTCAACCACAAAATACTTGGGAATTATTCTGGATGATGGTTTGACTTTTATACCCCATGCAAAATACATTAAAGAAAAATGCAAGTCATTATTATCTAGATTGAGACAAGTAACACGACAAGAGTGGAGCCTTAAAGGTCACTCACTGAGATTGTATTATAACTGTTATACAGGAATATAACTGTATATTCCTGTCCATTATCACATATGGTGCTGGTGCCTGGGGTTATAGGGCAACCAAGTGTGCCATTATCAAACAGCTATTGCAAGCACAGCGTGCTGCCCTTCTTATGTTATCCAGAACTTGTAGGACAATTTCTACTGCAGCTTTGCAGCTCCTGACAGGAAGGATGCCAATACAATATGAGGTCTAGTATAGATATTTGAGATACCACCTGAAAAAGGCACATCCTACTTCTCTTGATAATGTGGAACTTGACCTGAATGTTCCAATAACAACCGAAAAAGAAAGATTGCGCACTATTTATGTTAATAAGTGGCAGGCTGACTGGTCTGTATCGGAGACGGGAAAGGTGACAAGAGAGTATTTGCCGAATGTAAGGGAATTCAGGAAAAGGGAACTTTTGTGGTTTGCTCCTGGACTATATGGAACATACCTTTTGTCAGGTCACGGCAGCCTCAATAGCAAGCTGTATAAACTTGGACTGTCTCCTTCCCCTCTTTGTCTCTGTGGAGGTGAAGAGGATGCAGATCATATCCTTTTGGAGTGCCACTATTATACCGACTTACGGAATGAACTACAACTCATTACTGGTTCCTATGACAGGGAGAATAAACCTCTTCTGATCCAATCACAAGATGCATTAGAAGCTTTTAACTTATTTGCAACACGAGCATTTAAACGACAAGAGGAAACAAAAGCTAGCCTGAATCTGGATCAAGAGAAAGACTTGAACAATGACTGAAATTATCTCTTAAGACTTGAACAAGGACTGAAATTATCTCTGAAAACTTGATCAAGGACTGACATTCTCTTTGTAGACTTTCACAGGAACTGCTATCTAGAAAGAATTGATTAATATATTGTATTTGAATATTTCATAAAAGCTTCAACTGCTACTTCCTGCATTTTGTCTCACGAACTTGAGGTAATACTTCATGATGGAAATTAAATCCTTATTGATTGGAGTGACGAACCTACTGTGTTAAAAATTGTAAATAGTGTATATAGTACTTAGTTTGATTCTAGTGCTTCAGCTGTGCCATGCCATTGGATTACCTATCTAACAATGAAATTAAGGATTGCTGCAACTACCGAACCTTCTCCTGTAGAGTTCTGATATGCCTTTGCTCCAAGAGGATCTCCTATCAAACGATGGGAGTGCCAAAGAAATCTTCAACGTCAGAAGAGCTACCCTTCAAGCTGAAGGATCTATTGAGGATGTGCCTCGACATCTCCTAATCCTGCTCACAGGATAGGAATTGCTAATCCTAAATTAGGATAGAATTACACCACGACATGTGGCTTCTACAAAGGCTGAAAATTGCCTCCACCTCCTCCTTTTCTTCTTCTTTTTTTTTTTTTTTTTCTCAATTTCTCTTAACTTCCTTTTATTATGGTGGGTCCCTTCTCTGAACCCCCCGCTGCACTTCTTTCCTTCTCCACCACCCCTAACTTTTCCAGCTATTCCCATTTTCCTTTTTTCATAACTTTGTCTATCCTGGAACTTTGTTCTGGTATAGACTAGCATGAAGGTAGTAGATCCTAGTGGCGGGGATGGGATGCTGTGACCAGGTGTTGCTGCTTCCCACCTGCTAAGAGCCAGGTACCGGCCGACTACATGACAACAGAACACATAACATTTACACACCCAACACACTACATACAAATGGCCGGTTCTGGCGTGAGCCTCAACACAGGGAGTACAATAGCGGCTAATGGGGGAAACCCTGGGGTCCGCCACACAATACATGAATATCCCCCTGTCTCTTATGAGGGCTGTATACTGATTCCTGAGAGATTCTATAAGAATCTTTTAGTGCATCCACCTCATTTTGTGGCCAAGATGTTCTGGCTCTTTGAAAATGTCTCCTCGCCTGGTGTACCCTACTTTTGAGTATAGTCAGTTCGGGGCACCAGCAGGGAACTGTTTGCTTCCCCAGTTTGCTTTCCCAGTTTTTTGTAGGATAGACAGGGTTGCTGTTTTTGTTAAAATGTTTGTCATAGTCAGTGTTTGCTTGTCCGGGTTCCATTTGCCTGATCTAGACCACTCATTTTCCTGTTTTTGCAGCTCAGCTGCTGTATGTTCTGCAAAAATCTGGAAGTTTGCCTTTTTAAGGTTATACCTTTTGATATCCAACAGGGAGTGTTGGATTGTTTGTAATTTCCTGTTTAGTTTGAAGGAAATGGTTCTGTGATCTAGGCTGCCTGGACACACCAGTCTGTGATTTTATAAGCTATTGAATTGGTGGCAAGAGTAACATCAATGTCACTCTCCCACATGGTACTGCTAAAAGTTGGGAGGTTATTTGGTTGGTTTGGCACTTGGAAGGGTGGCTGGCTACTCTGTCTTCAGTACGGCTATGCCATAAGCTGACTGGCAGTTGACATAAGCACAAACTATGATATTTGCAGTAGATAGCAAGTTTGTGACTACTTGTAGGTATTCAATAGTTGGATTTATATCTTCACCTGGTCTGGAATATAGTGAAATAATGTAAAACTGTCCTACAGGTACCACACTGACAGTGGTAGAGAACAGAAAGGACCTGGGGGTAATTGTGCAGGCAGATATGAAGTTTTCTGAGCAGTGCAGGTGATCTGCAAGAGTAGCTCATAGTGTTTTGTCAATAATATACAGGAATTTTTCTAGCAGGGATAAGGAGTTGATTATCCCCTTGTATAAGGCAATGGTCAGGCCACACCTTGAGTACTGTATACTGGTCTGGAGGCCTCGTTTTAAGAAGGAGGAGGTAGAGCTGTTGGAACGAGTACAGAGAAGGGCAACAAGATTAGTGAATGGAACAAAGGGTTGCTCTTACGAAGAAAGGCTTAAATTTTGCAAATTACAGTGTCTGGAGTCTAGGCACCTGCGAGGTGATCTGATTGAGGTGTATAAAGCATTGAATGGGTTGAGCATACTCAATGCTGATGGGATTCTTCCTCTTGCTCAGAATACTCATATGAGAGGGCATAAATTCAAATTGAGGAAAGACAGTTGTAGGATAGATCTGCAGAAGTTTGCCTTTAGCCAGCAGTAGGGCTTACAGTACCGGTCAAAATCTTAATACTGGTATTTCCATATTTTTAATTTATAAAACCGGTATTCCGGTATTAATACCGGTATTGATTAATACAAATGTTTTGGAAAAACATTTGTATTAATCCAAATACAAACATTTTTCTCAATAAATTTTGATGACAGTTAATAAAGTAAGGAAAAAACAAGTACTGTAATTACTTGAATTCAAGTTTTAAATACACATTTATTGCAATAATAAATATTCTGAAAAAGATCATTAAAAATATAATTGTTCTAAAATAAAAAAATACATATTGTTACTGCAAAGTTTAGTTACGTTTAAGCATCTACACTACCTGTCCGAATAAAGTGAGCTCTTAAGAAACATAAGCAATCAATAGTATGATCATTTAAAATGAATCTAATTTTGGTATATACAGTATTTGATTAGCGGCAGAAAATGCCCTTTCCGATTCTATTCTGGTACTGAGATAATCGCAGACGATCTCAGTCCATACTTTCTAGGCTTTGAACTTTTTTAGCAAAAATAGTTAATAGTATTTCATTGAAGTCAGGCAATTTCTTATTTTGGAAAGAATTTGTGGAACACTGATGTTCTGTTCCATGTTGGTCTTCTCTGGTTGAATTATGTTCATCATTTTCTGAAGGAGAAAGACGTTTTATTCAGCGAAGTATAATTTTCACTATAGTATCTTTACTGAGCCTGGGAGAGAGAGAGAGAGCAAAGAGTGGGGATAAGGAATAAAGAGAGCAAAGAGTGCAGTTAAGGAATTCGTCACATATATAAATGCAAAGAAGGACAAATCACATCAGATGCATATGTAATTTTGTGGGATAGTATTAGATACCCCAACTGAGATTGCAGACGAACTCGACAGTTACTTTGCATCGATATTTATAGAAGAAAAACCCTTAATGTCAATGGGAAATTATGGGAGTGAAGTTGAAAAAAATTTAATTAATGATGTTGAAATTTCACATTTTGATTTAATGAGAAAACTTTCGTGCCCACAGGCGAGTAAGGCTTCTGTGGTTGATGGCATATACCCTATAATCTTAAAGGAGGTGGCAAGTGAGTGCATTGAACCATTAAGGCTAGTTATGAGAGCATCACCGGACTCAGGAGAGATTCCGTTGGATTGGTGTAAATTGGAACATAAAGGCGGTTCTAGGAGTGTAACGGGAAATTACCGATCGGCCAGTCTAACTTCAGTAGTAGGGAAAATAATGGAGGCAATCAAGGGTGGAATTCAGGATCATTTAGTTGGAAATGGAATTCTGTAGGATACACAGCATGATTTTGTAAAGGGAAACTAATGTTTAACAAATCTGGATAGCCATTTTGACAGGTCACTCGTGAGCTGGATTTAGAGAATAATTTCGACATTGTTTATTTAGATATCAGCAAAGCATTTGACTCAGTCCCACATGAGCGGTTACTTTATAAGTTGGAGCA
Organism: Mastigoproctus giganteus; assembly: GCF_048544385.1. Lineage (NCBI taxonomy): Eukaryota > Metazoa > Arthropoda > Arachnida > Uropygi > Thelyphonidae > Mastigoproctus > Mastigoproctus giganteus. The sequence goes on along the minus strand of NC_143585.1, from coordinate 143,258,829 downwards.
GGGTGGAATCATAGGGAAAATCCTTAGATGGATAGCATGATGGCGTGAGGGCACAGGCAGTGGGTTGTGATAAATGGTTATTTCTCAGATTGGGATAATGTAAGAAGCAGGATTCCCCAAGGATCAGTATTGGGACCACTGTTGTTTTTGATTATCTTAAATGACATCTATGAAGGGATAAAGGGTGTGATGTCTAAACTTGCAGATGATGTAAAGATCAGTAGGGTAGTTAATGATCGCTGCCAAGCAGAAAGCAGAGCTTCTTTAGAGTGACCTAGATAGACTTCCGGGATGGTCAGAAAAGTGGCAGCTATATGCTTTAATTCAGCAAAATGCGAGGTCTTACACCTAGAGAACAGCAACCCAAAAATAACTTATACACTTGGTGGAGTCGAACTGAAGTCAGTAGTGGAGGAACGGGACTTGGGAGTTACGAATGGTCAGACATGAAGTTGTCTGAGAATTGTGGAATGTTGCATGGTGTCCTATCGATGATTTATTGAACATTTGCTAGTAGAGATAAGGACGTCATAATCACATAAAGGTGATTTTATAACCTTTATGTGATTAGATTATAAACTTTTTTTTTTTAAATTAGTACCGAAAAACTGGTATTTTTGTATCAGTACGGGGAAAAAAATGACCAGTATTCGGGATCCTGGTATTGTAAGTCCTAGCCAGCGGGTAGTTGATTGGTGGAACAGACTTTCATCTTTTGTTGTGGAAGTTGATAGCCTAAATAAATTTAAGACTGAGCTGGACAGGTATTTGGAATGAACGGAGGGGTGAAATGGGAGCGGTTGTTTTTTTTTTTGGCTGATGCTGCATAAGCTTGCTTTCTTGTATCGTACGCCTCTACTAATGCTAATGCATGATACTCTCCAGAAATTAAAACAAATATAAATTACAGTAAAAAATTAAATTAAAAAATCAAAAATATTACATTACAGTGAAAAATAAATTGAAAAACAATAGAACACAATCAAAAATCAATTGAAAAACAATTAAAAATTAAATAAAAAATGAATTAAAAGAATTTAATGAAAATATTGCAAAGTGATTTTCCTTCCTTATGGAAGTGTTCTACGTATCATATCGAGGTAAACTTCTCTTATTCTTTTACTAACATTAATTATAAAAATTGCATTAAAAATATTCTATTTTATCTGCCAATAGGTTGTATTCCAGAAAATAAATACACATAAAAAGTCTCATGCCGTCATTGCGATAAACATCGGTCAACTGCGATCTGCACTTCAATTTCAATATCTGCAATGTTTAGAGATAAGACTAACCTCCCAACTTAGGGATTTGTTGCTTGAAAAATTGTTTGGCTCAAAGTATTTTTCTATAGGCAAGAGGTTTAACATATTCCAGAATTAACAGATTAAAATATACTTTTTTTCCTGGAATTTTAATCACAAAATATCTAACTAACCCCTAAAATTGATAAATATTTATTTATAATAGTATAATGTACACTTACTGACACACTGAATCAGATAAGATGTCAAGAGTTGACTTTGAAGTACAGGGTAGTAGCCACAAATTCACTACCTGAATTGTAAAATAGACATTCAGCCCTTTGGGCAGTACTCAGCTGCTGTTATTTATACTTTCTTGGTGGAACAGGAAGAAAATAGTCAAAAAGGTAGGGTTTTGAGATGATAAAATAATACAGTGGTAAATGAACCAAATACCTCTTTCCTATTTACGATGAACAATTTTTGTTATTGAAACTCAAGAACTTGTGATGTTACTTACCAAAATGTTTTTTTTTTTTTGCGAGTACCACAATGAAATTATCAACTATTGGATTAAACTATTGCTTCTGAGTAAGCTGCAGTGACTGAACAATAAATTAACTGATTGGCAGTGTGCGACACCATAACACGAGCAAATTATGTTGTGTTCTATATAGTGGTGTTGAAAGCTAATGCAGGTCCAGTTTGAAGTGAGTTATGGAGTTCCCTTTTGTGTGTATGTGCATACTTCTCAAATCATAAGGATAGCCAACATGGGGATTTTATAGAGAAATATTACAGGTGATATAAAGCATAATAAAGTATTCCACATGTCCTCCGTTCTCAAATTGGAATTGATGTCAGTTTTTTGTGTACACTATATGTTTACAGACTTCAAGGGTATCCTCACCTCATAGTGTAAAAAACACTCATGAGAGGCAATTGGTTTTATTCAATAAGAATAAATTAAATCGTCACAAAGAGGGTGCAGGTAGAGAGAGAGGCGATGACAAAGGGGGATAGAGAGAGGAGAAGGAGTTACAGTAAAGAATTTAAAAGGGAATGCAGGAAAATTAGTTATAGACGGACATAAAAATGTATCCGTCCATATTTCAATTCACAGATAATAAAATAAAATTTTGGTTTCGTCATCCTCACTGACCCTGCCTCAATTTGCACTGGTCCATGTCTTGCTGGGCCAGTCCAACCCTGGATCCCCTTCCCCCCAGAGATGCAGAAACAGTGTTTCATGATAGGGTGGATTTGTATAAAATGAGTAGTTGTTTAGAAGTGTAATACCATGAGCAAAAAAAAAAAAAAAAAAATTTTTTTTTTTATGTGAAAACATCTTTGGTAGCACCTACTAAATTTCAGACTTAAAACCAATTTGTAACGAAAATGCAACACAGAAATGACATAGTTTCCATAAAGGTTACTAATCTTTGCATTTCTTTTAGGTATTTGATTTGTATATATTGATTACAAAATAAAAGAGCTTTTGTATTGTAAAAATTTTATTGATCATTCACAAATCTCCATAATTTCAGCTGGAAGACAAGATACAATGGATTTTATTTTAACTAAAGTAAGAGATGTATACATGCGATTTCAACATATCTAAATGACTCTGGAAAACACAGTCGATTGAGGTACCCGATCTTGTAGTTGAAATTGAAGAATTGGTGTTTAGAGTTATATTGAACGTTTCGTTCAATATAACTCTAAACACCAATTCTTCAATTTCCGTTAATAAACCGTTAATTACTTTCCTGCAAGTTTCTTGCAGGAAAAGTAATTAGTTTCTTCCAATCCAAAGTTAACGTTGAAATTGTCACTCATGATCATGGGTATGCCGGTACGAGAAATATAGACAACCATTAAGTATAACTTGGCCATTGGGTAACACTTAAGATCCTTGTTCTTAAGTGATCCTCTATGGCTATTAAACACAAGGGCCCCATCGACATCAACATCGGAAATGTAGTGCACATCAGTGGTGTATCTTCAGCAGCTGGTTTCTTTGTGTCGTTTTTGAACGACACAAAGTAGCATACAGAACAGAAATCATTTTTTATAAATCTCCCTTCAAACTCTTGATGTGCATTCTTATGTAAATAGTAGTCGGCATAAGGAAAAGGAGCTTGATCATTTCAACTCATCTGCTCTGCAATTGGAGAAATATTCCATTGTACATAATTAATAGTCACTTCGGGTACATCATTGTTAGATGGAGTGGCACTGCTAAATGCAACGCTTGATTTTCTGTTTGTCTTTTACACAATCTGGATAGTCTTTGTCATTCTCGCACACTCCGTCTTTATTTTCTTAGGTTGGCTTCCTCGATACTCTCGACAACACTCTACATTTGACTTCAGCATCGTTGAACACTCAGCTATAGTAGTGTGGTATACAATCCCTTTCCCTAATCAGATTATTATTGATGTTAAAACATTTATAGCAGCACCTAACACTAGAATGTAGCAAAAATGCAGATTGCTACAATACAAATACTTGTATTGTTGCAATCATACTATTAAACCAATGGTCACAATCAAATGGGTAATAGGCTATTGGCTTGGATTTCACTAACCTCTTCCAAACATTGATTCAGTAGAGTAAGTAGTGGGTGTGAGCATAAAACGTTACATCATTCATAACTTTGGTTCTAGCTGTTTGATTTTAAAACAGTTCTGATTTTCGTCAAAGATGTTTTCACATGAAACATCTTTCATGCATACAGGGTACACCAGTTTTTTTTTTGTTTTTTTTAATGCAAAGGAAACAATATTTATGATGAGCTTTTGCCAGGAGAGAGAAGGCTAAGAGAAATTGTGAGAAATAAGACAGGACTGAGTTTTAGAAGGATTCAAGTTAACTAAGGGTCCTTCACCCATTGGAGAATTACCTGGAGATTGGCATTTAAGGAAGTGGTGGTGAACACTTAAGAGGTTGAGACTGTTTGTGCAGAGCAAGGTTTCTCAAACCGGAAAGTGAGGTGGAATTTGGGTGCTAAAACTATGGATAGGATTTCCAGTCAGTGGAAAAAATTTAATAATATACAAGAAGAAAAGAGTGGGAGAAAGAACTGAACCTTGGGGAACAGCAGTATTAGTGGAGAAGTTAGAAGACAGAGCTATTTATCATCAACCACAGTGAGCAGACAGAGAGAAAACGCTGCCCAATTTCAAAAAAAACAGTTGGTAGTTCATAAGATGGGAGCTTGTTTAGAAGACCTTTATGAAAAATATACGACGAAAAATGTTGGAAATGTCAAGGGCAACTGCTTGACTTTTGCCAGATTTTTCCGTTGAATTTGTCCAAAGATGAGTAACATAAGCCACTATGCTACCATTGCATCAACACCGATGGAATCCATTTGGTGATCATTGATCAGATGAAAAATTTTAAGATAGTTTAAGAGTTAAGTTTATGGATTTTTCCAATACTTTGGAAAGAGAAGGGGTAAGTATGATAATTGGAAGGGAGGGATTTTGTCACTCTTTTCAAAAGAATTTCAAGAAGCAAAAACACCAGTGGAATAAGAAAGTGTAAAAAGTTGAATATATATATATATAGGTTTTGAGAATAAGTGAAGAAATGCCATTAGGACATGGAACTTAGCATTAGCATTAGTAGAGGCATATGATGCAAGAAAGCAAGCTTATTCAGCATCAGCCAATAAAAAAAAAAAAAAAAAAAAAAAAAACAACCACTACTCCCATTTCACCCCTCAATTCGTTCGAAATACCTGTCCAGCTGAGCCTTAAATTTGTTTAGGCTATCAACTTCAACAACAAGCGATGGAAGTCTATTCCACAAACCAACTGCCCGCTGGCTAAAGGCGAATTTCCGCACATCTATCCGACATCCGTCCTTCCTCAATTTGAATTTATGCCCTCTCAGGTGATTATTCTGAGCAAGAGGAAGAATCCCATCAGCATTGAGCATGCTCAAGCCATTCAAAGCCTTGTACACCTCTATCAGATCACCTCGGCGATGCCTAGTCTCCAGGCTCTGTAATTTGCAAAACTTAAGCCTTTCTTCGTAAGAGCAACCCTTTGTTCCATTCACTAATCTTGTTGCCCTTCTCTGTACTCGTTCCAGCAGCTCTACATCCTTCTTGAAATGAGGCCTCCAGACCTGTATACAGTACTCAAGGTGTGGCCTGACCAATGCCTTATACAAGGGAATAATCACATCCCTGTCCCTGCTAGAAAAATTCCTGTATATCATTGACAAGACACCATGAGCTACTCTTGCAGCTCGTCTGCACTGCTCAGAGAACTTCATATCTGCCTGCACAATTACCCCCAGGTCCTTTTCATTCTCTACCACTGTCAGCGTAGTACCACAGATTTGATACGTTGATCTGGGGTTACTGTTTCCCATATGTAGTACTTTACATTTGTCAATGTTAAACTTCATTTGCCACCTCTCAGCCCATCTGCTCAACCTTTCCAGATCCTGTTGCAGCAGCATAGTATCAGTAGTGTCCTTAACAACCCTGCCAACCTTTGTATCGTCTGCAAACTTGGACATTAAGCCTGATACACCATCATCAATATCATTTATAAATACAGAAAACAACAATGGACCCAACACTGAACCCTGAGGAACTCCACTAATAACATTAGTCCACGTTGAGCAGTGTCCATTGATTACCACTCTCTGTCTTCTGCCACTCAACCATCCCTTTATCCATAGCAGCAATTTGCCTCGAATGCCACACTTCTCCAATTTGTGCAGCAGTCTTCCATGCGCAACAGTATCAAAAGCCTTTCTAAGATCCAAATATATAATATCAAAGTTATTCCCTGCATCCAGTTCTTTTGTGACTACATCATAGTATCCAATCAAATTGGTCAGACAAGACCTGCCCTTAACAAACCCATGCTGTGTCTGAGCTATAACTGAATTCTTGTCCAGATGATCCTGCAGTGCTTCTTTAACCAGTGCCTCCATTAATTTTCCTGGAACCGAACTAACAGGTCTATAATTACTTGTGTCAGCCTTTGATCCTCCTTTGTGAATTGGGGTTACATTTGCACATCTCCAGTCCATGGGTACCTCCCCTGAGTCCAAAGAAGCTCTCATAATTATGGCTAGGGGTTTGCTTACTTCCTTTGCTGCCTCCTTTAATATAACTGGATAGATCCCATCCACCCCGGGTGCCTTTTTTATGTTTATCCTCAACAATTTCTCCTCCACTTTCCTCTCAGTTATTAGAAAATCATCTAGCTCACTGCCAATGTTTACTTCACCTACGACATTCCCCTTCCTGAATAACTCCTCATGTGTGAATGTAGATGCAAAATACTTGTTTAGATTGTTAGCCACCTGAGCTGGATCCTCAACTGTTGAACCATCAACATCCAGTGGACCAATCTGATTCATCCCTTTCCTTCTTGAGTTTAAATAGGTAAAGAACTCTTTTCTGTTTTTCTTTGCATCCTTTGCCAAGGATTTCTCATAATCTGCCTTTGCCTGCCTAATCTCCTTTGTGACTTGGTTACAGACCAACTTATATCTATCATAGGCTTCCACGTCACCCATTAATTTGTATGTATCCCATGCATTTTTCTTCTCTGCCATATGTCTCATTAGTTCATCTGACAACCATTTAGGCCTGAACCTTGAACAATATTTCTTGGTTGGTATGTAAAGCCTGGTAGCTTCCAAGATTAGTTCCTTGAATGCTTCCCATTTTGAATTTGCTGTTGGTAACATCATCAGTTGGTCCCACTGTATAGAATTTAAATACTGTCTCAGACCATCATAGTCGCCTTTACGAAAGCAAAAACCCTTCCCTTTACCTCTGATGGTAGTTACCTCCTTGAGTAAATCCCACTTCAGCACACTGTGATCACTGCCACCCAGTGGTTCATTTATCTGCAGATTCCTAATGCATGAAGAATCACTACTTTCATGTCATCAAGATTGTTCAGAATACTTTTACCATCATTCCTGTCGGAGAACATGGGAAACATTAAATGGAGTGTACTGGACATGGTAGGTAGGAAGTGATTTACCAACCATTGATACAAGAGTTAGAAAAAAAGGTATGATGCTGGTAAGTCGGGTTTATCTTTATATGTGGATGCAAAAGGACGTTTATCTTTATATGTGGATGCAAAAGGACTATCAGATTGTCACAGAGGTGGGTATATAGGTAGAGAGAAGATGCAGCCAAATGCTTTGACAAGAGACCAGAATGCTGAACTACCATTTACACGAGAAGTAAATTTTCTGCTCTTAATTCCATTGAAAATCAAGTTTGTAATGATTAGCATTAGCAAAGGCACATGAAGCAAGGACGCAAACTTATATAGCATCAGCCATAAAAAAAAAAAAAAACCCTTATTTCACCCATCTACTCACTCCAAATGTTTGTATAGTTCTGCCTTGAATCTTTTTTTTTTTTTTTTTTTTATGAAAACCCCAAACACGAAAGGTATCAAACCTATAGTACTTAGTACCGTGCATGGGTTAAAGGAGAAGTATGGGGGGTGGGGGATGCCGGAAACTTTGCTCTAGAGACTAAACATGGGTTTCACCACTTCAAGCCTCCAATAAGCAAAGTGGTGGTATTTCACCGGTTGATGAAAGTCATCTACCACCTAATATCTATTTAAGCTATTAACTATTACAATGACAGATGGAAGTTTATTATTATTATTATTAATAGCCATATGGTGCAAGGAAGCCTGAGGCTTATGCTGCACCAGCCAAAAAAAATTTCTGAGTTACCCTGTGTGTGTGTGTGTGTGTGTGTGTGTGTGTGTGTGTGTGTGTGTGTGTGTGTGTGTGTGTGTGTGTGTGAGAGAGAGAGAGAGAGAGAGAGAGAGAGAGAGAAAAGTAGAAGGAAATCACCAAGAAAGAGAAGAATGATGATATCCAGCTGAGGACCCCTGGGTGTGCCAAGCCCATACTCACCAGATGTGAGCCCCTTTTGTTTGCCTTTAGTCAGTGGTTGATTGGTGGAACAAGCTTTCATCCATTGTTGTGGAAGTTAATGGTGTGAATAAATTAAAGGAAGAACTAGACAAAACTATTGGAGGAGATAGGTGAAATGGAATTTTTTTTTTTTTTTTTTCTCCCCTGACTTATGCTGTTATTTACCATCACTAATACTATTATGATCCCAATGAAGCCATCGGTTCCTGAAAAAGAAACATCAGCAGACAATTTCTTTATATAATTTATGTCATATGTTGGGTTTATTTATTTATTATTATTTTTTTTGGTATGGTATTTTATTTAGAAAATTTGCAGCCATCAGAAACACTATAGTAGAGAGAACTCTTAGTCAGGTCAAGGTTATTCACTAGCTGTTCTGCAATGCATTCATGCTATAATGCCACCTTTTTCATCGACAAACTGTTGGTCTAAGAAACACTACTCACATAAGCAGTCGACACCATGAATTATGTGGAAGAAATGTACACACAATGAAAGAGAAGAGGATAGTTAATGAACGACAACCAACGACCCACAACCAACTATAGATCCTTTTTTTATTCTTGTATAAAGATATACTTCTCTGTAATTGTTGTGGTATAATTACATATAAGTATATTATAATAGTACTTTTCTATAACAAATATTTCAAAATGTTAAAATTATTTTTCTGTGTTCTTTAGGAATCTGTTTCTGTACCAGTTTACTATCCTTCTCCAAATGTTAGTCGTCCTGCTTCCCAGTTAACAGAAGAAGAACAAATTAAGATAGCACAGAGGATTGGACTTATCCAGCATCTTCCAACTGGTATATATGATGGTAGTAAGAAAAACAGAGAGTAAGTAATATGCATATTTTCTGCTGCCATTTAAAATGTATGCTGAATCTAAAATGAAGCAGCAAATCACTTGTTGCTGCTTGAATTTTGTTGATTATTTTTCTTACGGAATAAAGCTTAAAGATCAGATTTATCCTTTTACGTGTGTTACTGTTTTTTTTTTTTTTTTTTTTTTTTTTTGATAAATAAATTGGCAAGTTCCTTCTCTATATATATACCACTTCCTTTAGAAGTACAGCTTTATTTATACATTATTTAAACATATTTATACAATTCTTTTATTTTTAATAAATGTACAGAGTATGAATTTTCATTTCTATTCTGTGCAACCAGTATATGGAGAAAAATACCTTACAGATAGTATATTTCAGCATCAGCATTAGTAGAGGCATATGATGCAAGAAAGCAAGCTTATAACAGCATCAGCAAAAAAAAAAAAAAAAAAAACACCTTCCCACTTCACCCATCCATTCACTCCAAATGTTTGTCTAGTTCTGCCTTGAACTTATTTAACTTGGTGACCTCCTTTACAACAGATGAAAGTTTGTTCCAACTATCAAACACTCAATGGCTAAAGGCAAATTTCTGCACATCTATTGTACAATTGTCTTTCCTTAATTTGAATTTATGACCCCTCGGGCGATTATTCTGAGCAAAAAGGAAGAATCCCATCAGCATTGATCTTGCTCAAACAATTCAAGGCCTTTATACGTCAATTAGATCACCTCGCAGGTGCCTACTCTGCAGATGCTGCAATTTGCAGAATTTAGGTTTTTCTTGGGAAAGCAACCCATTGTTCCACTCATCAATCTCGTTGCCCTTCTCTGTACTCATTCCAGCTGCTCTACATCTTTCCTAAAATGAGGCCTCCAGACCTGTATACAGTACTCAAGGTGTGGCCTCCTGAACATTGCCTTATACAAGGAGACAATCACCCCCTTATCACTGCTAGCAAAATATCTGTATATCATTGAGAAGACATCATGAGCTACTCTTGCAGCCTGTCTGCACTGCTCAGAAAACTTCATATCTGACTGCACAATTACCCCAGGTCCTTTTCATTCTCCACTATCCTGAATGTAGTACCACCCAGTTGATACATTACTCTAGGGTTACTGCTACCCATATGCAGTACTTTACATTTGTCAATATTAAACTTCAGTTGCCACCTCTCAGCCCATCTGCTCAACTTTTCCAGATCCTGTTGCAGTAGTGTATTATCATTACTGTCATTTCTCTAGATTCACATTGTGGAATTTATTAAAACCCATTGTGTGTTATTAATGGGCTTTCTAGTTCTTAATATGAAGGCCAAATAGTCCTTGATGTCTATTGCTTATTTCTGCTTGAACATGACCCTCACATGTGAAAAGGTTTTGGGGAACCTGCTAATAGGGAACCTATTAGCAGGTTCCCCAAAAGCTTTCCAGAGGATATGCAGATGTTGCTTTTTTTTAAAAAGATAAGATGGCTTGGTGGACTACCACTTCAGAATGTAAGGTGATGTTCACTGTCTTTGTAGCAGTATAGTTAAATCAGTCTTATTTATACTGAAAGGAGATCTGCTGTGACAGCAGATCATAGTCCAGCAGATCATAGTCCATGTTAGGGAATGGCAGAAACAGCATAGATGCATTTGTGGCACTGAAGATAGGAGTAGTAATTTTTAGACATTTCCAACTTGTTATGGACCTTTTTGGAAGGGTATGTTATTCTTCTCACAGTGAAAGGTAGAAGGGAAAGGTGAGGTAATCAGTCTTTTTTTTTATCTTGTAGAGTGTATTGGGTTCAAAGTTTACTCTCTTTCAGTTTTAACATTTCAAGGAGAGTCATGAGTCTGGCCAGCAGCAATCAAGAGTTGGTGGTTAGGTTGAAATAGTTACATAAAACTTGTATGGCTGATTGATGAAGAAAGATCATAGAAAAGCCATTTGTCAGTTCCCTCTATACCAGTGGTATCTAACTTGTGGCACGTTCCCCAAATGACTCGACTCTCAATTTGGGTAAAATAACATAAAAATTATACAACTGATTTTAAAAATTAGAAGTGCAGATAAACACATACAGTTTAAATTCCACTTTTATTGTCAAAAATTATGACCTGGATTTCAACACGATGGGAACCTACAGTTCATATTTACCACATTTTAGCTTTACTGTAGTATAGGCTCATGATGTTGATTTTGCATAAGTGAACATCGATTCATTGATCTATATTAAACTTATTTTACGATTGTAAAATTACTTTAATTTTTTTTAAAATTAGAAATGCTTAGCATTAAATTCCTTTGTGATTACCAAAAACATTTAGTACCACAAGGTGTAGATCACTATTGATTCCAGTAGCTTCTAGGCCATCCCCTAGGTGGCATACAAGGCATATTCAGTGTAATATAAACAGTGCAGGCACGTTTCTTGATTAGACCGGGGTTTGAGCCCATGACCACAAAATAGGAGGATGCGGAAAGGTCAGGGAATGACTACCACATATCCCCGGAACAATATGGCCTTAGTTGCTAATGCTCCTAAAACCAAAAAAAAAAAAAAAAAAATCTCGCAGTGGGATTTTCTTTGCTGGTTAATTCACTCTTGTCAAGGGGCAGGATCTTTTGCTGGTACCATTGATAGTGCCCAATGGTATGAGATTGTTGGCACCCTTAAGACTTGCACTATTCTCTATAGGTACAGAATTTAATCCACTGAGAACAGTGTGTATAGGTGCGGCCCTTCCTCACGTGCATGGACAGGTACTGAGAGCCAGCCTTCCTGGTAATCATCGCTTCTTAGTAGCTAAGTGATCAGAAAATCTTCATGTACGTTACATTATATAGATAAGCTTGAAAGTCTATGATCATATATATATATATATATATTATTTACCTTTGACTGTTTGACGTCAGAGCAAGGTACTGTGTATTCATGAAATTTTAAAAAAGGAAGAAGAACATGTTCAGCGAAAGAAATGAACGTTTGCTTATCTTATTATTCATTTTTGTAGTAATTATTAACTTGCTTGCCTGTTTCGTGTGTGTGTGTGTGTGTGTGTGTGTGTGTGTGTGTGTGTGTGTGTGTGTGTGTGTGTGTGTGTGTGTGTGTGTGTGTGTGTGTGTGTAACAGTGACCAATGCAGACTTGATGCATGTTATGTGGCACCATTAATAGCTGAAGAAAGTGGACTTAAAAATATTATTGAATCGATAATTTAAAGTTTCTAAGTAAATGCAAATTTAAAATATTATTTGTCTTTATGAAATATGATGATGATGTTTATTAAAAGTAGTGCACAGAAAATAGGCGCCTCCGTAGCCAGGTAGGAAGGAGCAGCAGTGCGTAGCACACGCTTCTTGATTAGCCCGGGTTCGAGCCCGTCACCACCAAATACGGAGGATGCGGAAAGGTCAGGGAATGACCACCGCATATCCTGGAACAATATGGCCATAGTTGCTAATGCTCCTAAAAACCAAATAACAGCACAGAAAATAAGTTTAATGTTAATTAAATGCCTGTTTTTAGAATACTTGATGTATGTTAAAGGAATCATGTTAGAGAAATAACTGTAGGTGAATTAATATATATTGCAATATCATTACAAATCCTTTAAGGAAGGATATGTTCCACTTAACAATCAAAAATGCTTAGTTAGTTGTGTGCTTAACATTTGAAATGCTAAATCAGTTGTGCTTAACCATTTGAAATGGCAAGCTGTTTTGCTCAAAACACAAAACTAAAATATGCTAGTTATATAACTCTCTTTTATTAATATAACACTTACAAAGTTGGAATTATTGTTTTAAAAGAGCCTGCTCATAAACAATGCAGCAAAAAAAGTAGAGTGAATTAAAATAAGACAAAATATGGATAAGGAATACACTTGTTACATGTTACTTATTTGTTATTTGGTTTTTTTTTTTAGGAGAATTAGCAACTAAGGCCATATTGCTCCAGGGATATGTGGTGGTCACGGGTTCGAACCCCGGTCTAATCAAGAAGCGTGTGCTATGCACTGCTGCTCCTGCCCACCTGGCTACGGAGGCGCCGTTACATGTTACATTCATACAAGCTTTGGAAAGATGTGTCTGCCACAATGGTATTTAGATCTGCTATCTAAATGGCAACACAGGTAGCAGTAACCCAAGAGAAATGTGCCAACTGTGTGGTACTACACAGGGAGGTGCAGTGCTCCAAAATGGTAACCAGTATAGAGAATTCATAACACCTAGAGAGCTATATGGTATGCCGTATCCAAAGATTTAAAAAGATAATTGGGGGAAAAAAAGTAAAAAGCTTGAAGAGGGAAAAGTTGTAAAAGGAAAGAAAATCTGAATACAAAATTTTTAGTTCCCAAGCTGAAAGAAATCATTACGACCATTTGAGGCCCATTTATACATTATAAAATAAACTGGCCATGTGTGTGAATCTTGTAAATATAATAAATATAAAATATATTCCTTTTAATCCTATAACTGAGCATCCTTAAAAGTCGCAACTCTCCCAAGTGAAACCGTGAAAATGCATGGAATAAATACAGCAAATGATTTAAAACTGTAAAGATAACAAATACTTCCTAACATATTTGTTATCTTGACAATATAGTGGATATAAGAAAAAAAAATATATTTTTCATTATTTTAATTAATTTATTTTTTCTTATAAATTAACATTAAATTAGGATTAAAAATCACCACAAGAGCTGGTAGACATTTTCATAAGCATATAAATACACATAGAGATCTCTGTAATATCTTTTGGGTATATATGGGAAAAATATATATTTTAAAGGAATAAAAACTTTAAAATATAAGTCTTATAGTAGGATTTTCCATATATGCTTTGTTTTAAAAATATTTTTAAAAACTTAGAGAATATGAGCCAGATTTCCTTTCACTTTTCTGCACTTGATCGAATTTTTCAATCAAGCACATATAATCAGATTGCCAATAAATGTTGACAGTAAATCTGCAGATGAAATCGATGATATGGCATTGTACCAAAGGTTTACTATTTCATTTTTAGTATTGTGGACAATAATGATTCCCATATGGAAATGAAGTATAGCCTGCATTCCTGATTTTGGTGGAAATAATTCCAACAAAATAGAAGATGTAGATGAAGTCAAAATTATTATAATTATAATAACAGAATTTTAAAATTCATAATTTATGTTAATTAATTGAATTTTGGCAATTTAAATTTTCAAGTTTTTATTTTTTCAATGTTCTGCATATGCTCACACAGCTGTTGCTGGGTTATAAAAGTGGAAAGTTGCATCTTTTTACAAGTTGGCTTTGTTGAGGGGAAACAACATGGCTTTGTTAAGGGAAGATCATGGTTAATTTAGCGTGGTATGCTATTTTGACATAGTTACTCATGAGCTGGATTTAGGGAACAGTTTTGACATAGTTTATTTGGATTTTAGCAAATAATTTGACTTGTGACTTGGTCACAAGTCAAATTCTTGTGAGAGGTTACCGTATTAGCATTAGCTTGAACAGGTTGTAATTCCTGGAAAGATTCTAAGATGGATTGCTGGGTGGCTGCAGTGAGGAAGGCAGAGGGTTGTGATTAATGGATATTCTTCAGATTGGTGTAACATCAGGAGTGGGTCACTCAAGGATTGGTTGTTGGGCTACTCTTGTTCCTCATTTTCATAAATGACATCGATGAAGGGATAGAAGGCAAAATTTCAAAGATGTCAAAATTTGCAGATGACATAAAGATTGGCAGAGTCGTTAATCATCGATGGAAAAGGAGTGCTCCTTAAGGATGACTTGAACAGACTTCAAATATGGTCAGAAAAGTTGTGTCTTAATGCAGCTAATGCAAGGTCTTGGGAAATAGTAACCCACGAATGGTGGAGTTGGATTAAAAAGAGTGGGAGGAAAAGAATCTGGGAGTTACAATACAGGCAGATATTAAGTTTTCTGAACACTACTGTAAACAGGCAGCCAGGAAAGCCAATGTGTCCTATCGAGATGATTTATCAAACATTATCCTGTAGAGATGGTGAAGTTGTAATCCCACTGTATAAGGCAATTGTAAGACCACATTTGGAATACTTTGTTCAAGTATGGAGACCTCATCTGAAAAAAGACATTTGAGCTTCTTGAAAGGGTCCAAAGACAGGCAACTTAAATGGTGAGATTGGCAGGAGGATGACTTTAAGAGGAAAGACTGATTATGTGAGCTACAGAGCTTGGCAACCAAGCATCTCAGAGGTGACCTGATAGGGTTTATATGGCTCTGAGAGGGATCAGTAAAATGAATGAAAGAATTCCAGAACTAGGGGTCATAAATTCATATTACAGGGTTTGAGGTTTAGATTAGATTGTAGGAAATTTTATTTTAGTCAGTGAAATGTTGATTGCTGGAACAAGTTGCCCTTGCAGGAAAGATTGAATAAATGAGGCTGACAGTTTGAATAAATTCATCAAAGGTCAACTGAATAGGTACTTGTGTGAGGAGGGAAGCCTTGTTTTTTTTTTTTTTTTTTCCCCTGCGAGTGCAGCAAAAACCTATGGTTTCCTTGCACTATATGCCAAATAATATTACTCTTACTAATTCCATTTTAGCTGTACCATTCCAATAGCCATTAGTTCCTGATAGAACCAGTTGAGAGGGTATACCATAATGCAACGGCCTCCGTAGCCGAGTGGGCAGGAGCGGGAGTGCAGTAGCACACGCCCTTTGAGTAGACCGGGGTTCAAGCCCCTGACTGCTGAATATGGTCGATCTGCCAACCCGCACTGGACCAGAGTGGCAGATTATGGTCCATTTCCCTCAACATGAGTTGTTGAGGAGGCTTCCATCCTGCAGTGGGTTGATAATGGCTGCACTTTACTTTTTTACCACTATGCAACAGTGATATTATATATTTAAGGGATCTACTTAAATATCTCTTAAGTAGATCCCTTAAATTATATTTAAGAGATCTACTTAAATATATAACCACTGTCAGTGGTAAGGGGAAGGGGCTTTGCTTTTAACAGGTTTTAGACAATTTTTAAATTCCTTTCAGTAGGAAAAAAAATCATATTTTACCAACTGCAAATTCTAAATGGGTGGCATAAATGAAGATAATCATAGAAACTGCTCAGCTTTTTATACCAACTAAAAGATATTGTTCAAGGTTTAGATCTAAACGGATGTCAGATGAACTGAGACCAGTTGGAGAGAAGAAAAATTAATGGGATGGTTATAAATTAGCAGAGGGACATGGAATCCAACAGTAATTACAAACTAATCTGCAATCTGGTCAATAAGGGAATTGGGCAAGCAAAGGCAAATTATGAGAAGTCCCTGGCTAAGAATGCAAAGAAAAGTAGCAAAGAATTCTTTGCCTATGTTAACACTTAGAAAGAAAGGGATGATCAACATTGGCTCACCAGATATGAATGGCTTAACTATTGATCCTGTTCAGATTCCTGACAAACTAAATAAATGTGTCGCATGCACATTCATGTGTGAAGAAGTTTTTAAAGATGGGACCACCAGAAGTGCACAAAGTTATAATTGGGAGCTAAATGATTTTGTGATAGCTGAGAAGGAAATGGAAGAGAAATTGCTGAAGCTAAAAGTAAATAAGGCACCTGGGAACTATTCAGTTATATTAAAAGGAGCAGAAAAAGAGGTATGGAAACTCTTGGCCTTTATTATGAGATCCTTCAGTGTAGGTTTCCATAGATTGGAGGTGTGAATATGTCTCCTGTTTACAAAGGAGGCCAAAGGATGACATGATCAGTTATAGATCTGTATGCCTAGCTTCTGTTCTGGGGAAAATAATGGAGTCATTGATTATAGAAGTACTGTATTGCAGGATTGTCTTAACAGAATCACTATTATAGGCAATAATTTAATTAAAGAAATTACAGCATGCGTTTGTTAGAGAGGGAGAATCCTATATTGCCAATCTGTTTGCTACTATGGCACAGTAACAAAGGAACTTAATGCAAATAATAATTTTCACATCAGATGTCTAGGTTTCAGTAAAGCTTTTGACACTGCTCCACACGAAAGAATGCTTTACAAATTGGAGAAGTACAGCATTAGGGATATGCTACTGCTGTGGATAAAGGGATAGATGAGCGACAGAAGACAGAGGATGGTTATAAATGGACACGGCTCTCCTTGGACTAATATATTTAGTGTAGTCCCTCCGATTTAAGTACTGAGCTCCTTACTATTACATTATTTATTAACAATATTGATGAAGGCATATCAAGCTTTTTTTTTTTTTTTTAAGTTTTCAGATGATACAAAGGTTGGCAAGGAGGTTAATGATAGGAATCAAGACATTCTATTGCATTAAGACCAAGATAAATTAGCAGATGGACTGGGAAGTGTGAATTGAGGTTTTAAAAAAAAAAAAAAAAAAATCTGTTTATATTCCGGAACAACCACACAGTCAGAGAAGGTTCACAAGATAGAGTGAATACAAAAAACAGCACCATATTCAGCAGTCACAGGATTGAACCCCGGTCACTGAAAGCATGTGTACTTATTAGCATTAGTTGAGGCATATGATGCAAGAAAGAAAGCTTATACAGCATCAGCCAAAAAAAAACCTTCCCATTTTGCCCATCCAGTTACTCCAAATATTTGTCTAGTTCAGCCTTAAATTTATTTAAGCTATCAACTTCCACAACAGATGGAAGTCTGTTCCAGCAATCAACTACCTGCTGGCTAAAGGCAAACTTCCACACATCTATTCTACAACTGTCTTTCCTCGATTTGAACCTATGCCCCCTCAGGTTCTTAATCTGAGCAAGCAGAAGTATCCCATCAGCATTGAGCCTGCTCAAACCATTCAAGGCCTTAAATCCTGATGTGTGAATGTAGATGCAAAATACTCATTTAGTTTATCAGCTACTTGAGCAGGATCATCAATAGTTGAACCATCTATGTTAAGTAGACCAATCTGATTGATTCATCCCTTTCCTTCTAGAGTTTACATAAGTAAAGAATCTACCTTATGTACCTTCATGCCTGACCAGTCGGCTATGGTGGCCTCAAGGCATTGAATATGGGCAGCATTAATCCCAGAATAACATATCCAGTTAGGTGATATGGTATTCTCAGATTGTTCTCTGAACTCAAGGTGTCAGAGAGCAAAAGAGACCTAGTGGTAATTGTACAGTCCAAAATGAAGTTGGGGAATGCAGACATGCTGCTAGAACAGGTCATTGTGTTCTGTTCAGTGATACATGAACTTTACCAGCAGAGACATGTAAGTGATTACCCCATTGTATAAGACAACAGTTAAGCCACATCTTGAGTACTGCATACAGGTCTGGAAACCTCATTTTAAGATAGTTGCATATCTCTTGGAATAGGTGTAGAGAAGAGCAACTAGATTAGTCAAGAATGCAAAGTGGTATTCTTACCACGAAAGATTTTTTTTTTTTTCTGCAATTGAACTAGACAGTTGTGAAGAGACTTGAAGTGTTTAAAGCTTTAAATGGATTGAGTAAACTTAATAATGATGGTATTTAACTCTTTCTCAGATAGGGCACACAAGGAGACATAAACTTAAATTGAAAAATTTCAGAATAGATGTGCAAAAATTTGCATTCACCAAGTGAGGGGTAATTGATTGTTAGAACCAAATACCATCTGGTGTTGTGGAAGTGGATAGTTTGAATAAATTTAAGGAAGAAGTAGATATATTATTAGAGGGGATGGCAGTGAGTTGAGTATTATTTATTTATTTATTTATTTTTTGGCTGATGCTGTATAAGCTTTCTTTCATCATTTGTCACTGCTACTAATAAATAATAATATAAATAATGAATACAAGAAATAAATATAATGTACACGACAAAAATAAATGGAATAAGCACGATTCATTGTACTGTAAATAAAGAGAAATTTGTAACCATTTTATGCATGGCTCCTAAAAGTTTAATAATTTTTTCCAGATACAATATTGTATGTATAATTTGTGTACATATTTGTACCTATTTATACATAAATGTGTTTTGATATTCTACATTTTCATCTTTAATAATGGCTGCTTGTATAACTGACAGTTATGCAAGCAAAAAAAAGGATACATCATCCAGTCAGTCTAGCACTCGGTGCAGTCTGGCACTAGACATGTCTCTACCTTTGATAAGATTTAATATTTCCTTATTAAAAATTTGGGATTAAAAGAAACATCAATATTCAAATTGAGTAATAAACACACAGTGAAAGTGGACTACTAATATCTACATTTGGACCTTACTTTGATCTGTAATAGTACCACAGATAAGGTCAAGGAGGCCAAGGTTGCATATGAGAAAGCATTGGTTAAGAGAGCAAAGAATGGGGATAAGAAATTTTTTTAAGTGTGTGAAGAAGAAAGCTAATCAGATCGGATCCTTGTGCACTGTGAGTGTGGCAAAATCTTAGGTAACCCAGCTGATGTTGCAGATGAATTGAATGGGTTCTTTGCATCAATATTTATTGAAGCTGAGCCAAATGAAATTACTGATGTCATAATTACAGATGATTGTTTATTAGAAAAACTTTCGAGCATAAAGGCAAGTAAGGCTCTTGGAGTTGATGGCATATACCCTGTAGTTTTGAGATGGGGGGGACGAGGGAGTGTATTGAACCATTCAGATTAATTATGAGGGCATCTTCGGATTTAAGGGAGATTCCTTTGGATTGGAGGTGCGAATATATTGCCAATACATAAAAGCAGTTCTAAGAGTGAAGTTAGTAACTATAGGCCAGTTAGACTGACTTCAGTAGTAGAAAAAATCGTAGAGGCAATGATTAAGAGTGCAATCCAGGGACGTTTAGATAGATATGGCATTGTGAAGGACACAACATGGCTTGGTTAAGGGAAAATCATGCTTAAATAACTTAGTAGGCTATTTTGACACAGTTACTCATGAGCTGGAACAATTTCAACAGTTTATTTGGATTTTAGCAAAGCATTTGACTCTGTCCCTCATGAGAGTTTGGAATTACTGGTAAGATTCTAAGATAGATTGCTGGGTGGCTTCAGGGAAGAAGGCAGAGGGTTGTGATTAATGGATATTCTTCAGATTAGTGTAACATTATTAGTGGGTTCCCTCAAGGATCGGTTCTTGGACCACTTGTTCCTCATTTTCATAAATGATATCAACGAAGTGATAGAAGGCATGATGTCAAAATTTGCAGATGACGTAAAGATTGCATTCGTTAATGATCAGCGCTAAGCAGGGCTCCTTCCGGATGACTGGAACAGACTTCAAAGATGGTCAGAGAAGTGTCATCTATGTTTTAATGCTGCTAAATGTAAGGTCATATACTTGGGGAATAGCAACCCATAAGTTACACACTTGGTGGGGTTTAATTAAAAACAGTGGAGGAGAAAAGGAATTTGGGAGTTACAATATGGGAATATATGTAGTTTTCTGAACAGTGTAAACAGGCAGCCCGAAAAGCCCATGGTGTCCTATCAATGATTTATCAAACATTATCCTGTAGATAGGGAGGTCATGATCCCACTGTATAAAGCAATTGTAAGATCACATTTAGAATACTGTGTTCAAGTTTGGAGATGTCATTTGAAAAAAAGACATTGAGCATCTTTAAAGTATCTAAAGGCAGGCAATTCAAATTGTGAGATCAGCAGAAGGACCTTAAGAGGAAAGAATGATTATGTGGGCTACAGAGCTTGGCAACCAAGCACCTCAGAAGTGACCTGACTGAGGTTTATAATGCTCTGAAAGGGATTATTAAAATGAATGAAGATGAAATTCTTTTATTAAGAATTCCAGAACTAGGAATCATAAATTTAAATTACAGGGGTTGAGGTTTAGATCAGATTGAAGGAAGTTTTCTTTTAGTTAGAGAGTCATTGATTGCTGGAACAAGTTGCCCTCACAGGTATTTGAGGCTGACATTTAAATAAATTCAAAGGTCAACTGGATAGTTACCTGTGTGAGGAGGGAAGCATATAATTTGTATTTTCTTATCTACTTGTGTTTTATTCATAAACAAATGTATTGAAAGCAGCTAACATTCATATTTCCACCCACATTTTTTAAGCAAGACAGAGGTGCCTCTATCAGTTTATTTTCTCCTCTTTGAGGGCTCTAAGGCATATTGAAGAATCATATGATGCTAACATATAATATATGCAAGAGTGGCTAAATTGGACTTTATTCTTTTTTACACATGCTTAAAAATTCACAGTTGGCATTTCAGTGCTACTTCAGATTCCATCTAATGACAAATCATATACCAAACGATTTTTTTTTTGCAGTTTAATTCCAGAGCCATAAATAGAAAACTTGGAATATAAGTCAAACAAAATACTCTTAAAATGGGTATAAATTTTCCAGTGCACTAATTCTAACTGCTAATAATTTTGAGTACACATGCCCTTACATCCTGTCAGCAAAGTTTACTTACCCAATCATCACCACCATTTAATAAATACTCCTAGGAGATCTGAAAGAATTTTTTAAGGAATATTTCTTCCATCCAAACCAAGATGCTTTGGTTTGGATGGAAGGATGGCTCTCATATTTATGACAACTTCTGACTTTTTTTAAACTTTTGTTCATTCCTATTTCTTTCTAAGCTAAGCTATATAGGTACAGAACAAGTTTGAGAAAAAGCTGCAAGTTAGGATTAAATTTAAATGTCTAGAATTTTTTCCAGACATGATAGACCTTGAAAGATTGGGCAGGGCTCAAGGGAAAGAATTATTTTCGGCATGGTCTGTGCTTGTTAACAGGAAAGACTGTTTTGACAGCAGGGATGAGATGCATGTAAATAGAAAGACAGCAAGAATATTTAATGCTAATGGGATGGAAAACTGGTTTGTTTGAGGTGCAGGCTGATAGTTTAATGCAATTTCATCTTTCCTTGAGGGCAAAAAGATGAAATTGATTCTTGCACTGCTTTTGTTGGGGGGGGGGGAATTACAAAACCGATTGGATGCCTTGGTGGGACAACCAAATAAATGTGCTGTATTAGGGTTACTAAGAGCAAAAACAGGTGCGCGGCACACACACACACACACTTGTAGTAGATGCACTGGTATTAGTCTTAGACTAATACCAGGTGAATCGTAAATAAATTTGATAATTTAATTTGAACACAATGCATACAGAAAGGACATACAGGACAGGAGCTGGGGGAGGGGGGAATATGCTCTTAGTTAAGCACATAGAATCAAAAGTGCACTAAGTTGACATGGACAGCCAGTGTCCAGTGTAATGTTGATTCAGTTTAAGAGCACTTTTGGGGGAAAAAGTGTATCCCCCCAACTAGCAGTTTTCTGACCCTCCTAACACTGCCTCGATAGCATCAGCAAACATTCTCGCACCCTTCTGTTTAAGTGTATCCTCTCCATATAAAAAACTTCCTCCCCTGTTAACAAACACAGTCCCTGCTGAGAAATTTCTACTGCATAACGTTGTTGTAGCAGGGTTGTAGGAGCATCAGTGATTAAGGCCATATTGCTCTGTGTATACTGACTGTAAATTGTGGTTGATTTTCTGTTTGCTGGACAAAAAAAAACAGTTTCCTGGAGAAAAACCATGCTTCAGACTGACTAACTCAGCCACATTGTGAAAAAGGCCCATGAAAATTCTTCACATCATCAATGGGACTTGAACTCAGGTCTTTTCCACACAGCTTGGAGAGGTTGACGATTCTACCAAATTTGCTACCCACAAGGGCTCTGCTGCATGAGCCTTGTACAATCTTTCAGGCCTGAATTTATCGAGGCTCTTATCGTGTACTCCTCTTATATCTGGGCAAAATACTAGACACTTTTACACGTAATCCTAACTTGACTTTTTCTCAAATCCCTATGCCTGTTATGTATATCTTCAGATTGCCAATTCTTAAGCTCATTAATACAATATCACCTTTTATGCCCTTAAAAGATGATATGCAATATATCATCATTAAATTTTATATGATTTGAACCTTTTTTTTTTATGTCATCAACAAATATTTGGCTTTTGTGATCAGAGAGACAAGCATAAAGATAACTGGTGAAAAATAACAGATTAGGTGGAGACCTCTGTGGAAAGCCGGTGAAATGCAGAAAGGAAAGATGCATGTCCATTGATGAGCATCCTGAGATTCAAAAAAGATCTGCAGAAAAAATGAGAAGAGAAAAAATTCTGTAGGACTGCAGTTTACACAACAGAATTTGGCAGCGGACTGAGTTATTATTAGTAGTGGCAAATGATGCAAGAAAGCAAGCTTATAGATGCAAAATACCTGTTCAGTTTGTCAGCAACCTGAGCAGGGTCATCAATAATTAAACCATTGACATGCCTTTCCTTCTACTGTTAATATAAGCAAAGAAGCCTTTGCTGCTGTTCTTTGCCAGAGACTTCTGGCAAAGAACAGTAGAGTAATTATAATCTGCCTTAGCTTATCTAACCTTCTTTGCAACTTGATTGAAGACTAATTTATACCTACCATAGGTTTCTGTATCACCAGATAATTTATATGCATCCCGCCATTTTTCTTCTCTGCCACACTCACCAGTTCATCCAACATCTATTTAGGACTAAGCCTTGAACAGTATTTCTTAGTTGGTATGAAAAGCCTAGTAGCCACAATGATTATTTCCTTGAATGCTTCCCATTTAGAATTTGCCGTTGGTAACATCACCAGTTGATCCCACTGCATAGAATTTAAAAACTGTCCGAGACCACTGTAGTCACTTTTACAAAAGCAAAAGTCTATCCCTTTATCCTTAACAGTAGTTATGTCTGTAAGTAAATTCCACATCAGTACACTGTGATCGCTGCCATCCAGTAGGTGTTTTACCTGCAGCACTTTAATGCATGAAGAATCGCTAGCGATAACCAGATCACAAGTACCAGGAATTGAAGGCAAGAGAGATCTAAATACAGAATGTTAGCATGTTTTCAGGTGTGATATACAAAGCGAGAGATGATGAGTAGGTTATTCAATGAAGGTCTTTTAGGTCTCAAAACATAGTGATTACAGTAAATAAGTAAAACCGAACTTTTATGATCGTGAAGTAATATTTCCAAAAAACTTGGGCTGTGATTTTTTATTATAGTTAGTAAGATTGGATTTGTTTCCACCTTTGGAGACTAATGCAATGTGAGCCTGTCTAAGACAGTATGGTACTCACCACAATTAGAAGTTAAAGAAATTATCAATTACGGGTAATAATTGCACTTTTCACAAATAATACTGTACACAAAGTTACAGGATTGGGGCTATGTGGTCTTTGATCTGATAACTTAAACTTCACATTTAAGTGTATTTAAATTGTCAAATAAAGAAGTTTTGGAGAAGTATTAGAATATTATTATTTTATTATCATTAGCCATACAGTGCAAGGAAGTGTGAGGCTTATGCTGCACCAACCAAAAAGAAAAAAATAATCCTGCATTACCCTGAGAGAGAGAGAGAGAGAGAGAGAGAGAGAGAGTAGAAGGGAATCACCAAGAAAGCAAGAAAGAGAAAAATGATGATATCCAGCTCAGGACCCTGGGTTTGCCAAGCCCATACTCACCATATGTGAGCCCCTGGAGTAACATCTTCTGAAATGCGTGGCAAAGTGCATTAACCTTTGTCATTGATGAGTGGAAGTGACTGCAAGAAGTAAGACTGGAATCTGGATAGATATATTGATATTTCTTATATAATATCAAAAAAGAGTTAGAATTAGCATTATAATGAAGTTAATAATTTCAACATTTTGAATATAGCTATACATATATATAGCTAGCATATATTAGTGTTTCCCAAACTTTTTTGCTTTCAGACCGCTTTTGGCTTTGAAAAATAACCATGAATCCTCACATCCTAGCTCACTTAAATATGGATTGTCCAGACAATAGGTGTCCAAAATTTAAAATTCATATCTCAGAACTGATTCATTATATGTTTACAATATACCTTTTTCAAACTGACACAAAAAATGACTGAATAATAAACTACTATCACTATTTGAGTATGAAATCAATCATACCTCATAGGCTACTAGTGTGAAGATGGTGGTGTTTTTTTGTCTCACAAAGTCCTTTAAAGTTGGGAGTAATTGTGGACAACTGAATTCTCATGTTAGGTGTGACATCCGGTCTGTAAAGATATTTAGATTTTTGTTTAAAAAAAATAAGTAAACTTTAAAGTAACCATTACAAAAATTATCCACAGATCCCCTGGGAACTGTTTGCACAGTTTGGGAATCATTGTTCTAGAGCAGGGGTGGGCGACAGCCGGCCCACGACGATGTTGAATCCGGTCCCCTCGGTAAATGCATAAATATAGAAAATCCATATCTGACTTCACTCGCCGTAAACGTTCGGCTTAATTCAGTTCAATCGGGAATTGCGGCCAGTACAACAGTAACCAAGTGATTCTACGCAGCATCAAAGAGTTATTTCCTAATTATTATTGTAGCATCGATCGAACGAAGTTCCTTTGGGTTTGACTTCTTATTGAAAAAAATAATATTGGTGCGAGATATTTTGTTTTATGCCTTTTATAATTATTACAATTTTTAATTTAATATAATTTATAGCCCATAAAATGAGCCAATTAAAAAAAAAAGAAAAACTGATGCCGAATGCCGCATTTTCAATGATAATTGGACATTCAGATATTTAATTGCAAATATAGACGATAAAGCTGTTTGTTTGGTTTGTAATGAAACTATTTCCGTTTTTAAAGAATATAATCTAAAAAGGCATTTTTCAAAAAAAAACATTTCGTAAAATATAAGCTATTTTCACCGGAATAAATGAAAATTGAAGCAGAAAATTTAAAATGTGGTTTGCGTAAGCAACAAAATACTTTGAAAATTTTGTCAAAACAGATAGAGCTCTGACAAATTTAAATATTGTATTTACTTTTTTTAAAAATACATTAATAATTTGGTAATTCAAATAATATAACATTTTTTTGGTTCTGATTTTTTTTATTAAATCGTTCAATCTATTCCGGCCCGAATCATGATGCGAAAATTTCATTCGGCCCGCTGAAGAAAAAAGTTGCCCACCCCTGTTCTAGAGCATTGCTGCCTTCCTTCTTAATGAATCAAAATAAACTCAATTTTTTAAGGGGGAAAACTGAGTTTGTTTTATGAGGTATCAGTCTCTTTTAATTAATATCATTCACAATAAAATTGCAGAGACCAGTTATATAAATATTGCAGTCTTCATTTTATTCTTTTTTCTTCCAGATGTGTAATATGTATGGGAGAATTTATGATAGGTGATCCAATTCGTTTCCTGCCTTGTATGCACATCTATCATACAGATTGCATAGATGACTGGCTAATGAGATCTTTTACATGCCCATCTTGCATGGAACCTGTAGATGCTGCCCTGTTGACAACTTACCAAACCAACTGATATGATCAAATAATTGTATAAAGCTGATCTTTATGACCGTCAGAATACTATGATTTGTGGTCAGTCAAATATGCAGGAGACTTGCAAGGTCCATGCAATATTACTGTATATTAAAATATAAAATTACAGCCCTTGTTATTTCTCAGATTAATCTAGCACTGTACAGATCAAGTTACATATGTAATATTTTGATTAATGATAAATTCCACTTAAAAGTGATTCTCGGCTTAAGCTGTGAATATAACTGTGAAAATTGCTTTGTTCTAATAATGAGATGGATGAAAAATTAATATTTTTTACAGTCATGCTAATATACATTTTCTTTTGGCATGATCAGTTAATGTAATCCATTTGCAAACTCCATACAAAGTTCTACCACTACTGTATGTGCAAATGATCTGAATTTGTAATTTATTGTAATCTATAGGGGGAGAAGGTATTCTTAGTTTCTAGAGCATTTTGATGTTTTCAGTGTATTAAAAATTAGTCACTTGTTTGCATTTATTTCTAGACATTGGCCAGTTACAGATGACGTATAGTCTGAGAAACCAGATAAAAGAAATCTGTAATGAGTTTGTCAAGGAATTTGTTCTTGTCTAAGCTGCAGTGAGAATGCATAAATTTGGCTCTTTGTATGTTGCATATAAATGAATTAGTTAAACAGTGGAGGTTTTCTTCTTTTATATCTTTTTTTTATTCCTTTTCAGTGGGACTTTCTGATTATATATAGGGGATATTAATTCTAGTCTATGTCCATGCTTCTGTTTTCTGATACAGAATAAACACCTCCATCTCAATTATGATATCCAAGAATAAAATATTTTGAAACAATTATTACATAGAAACATACAAATGTAGTTACAGTATGAATGAGCTGAGTGCAGTATAAATTGCCGTGTATAATAAGGCAGAAAATTCTACATTCTAAACAGTCTTTTCTATATACTACTTTGTTGAATAACACTATGTATTTAATAGAATTAAGAGTAAGAAATTTATCTTTGTATACTGTGTGCACTTACACACACACGCTTCATATATAAATAGGTAGTTGTAGTTTGTAAATATGTATCACAGCTATGCTAGCAGTTTGTTAGTGAATAATGTACATCTTATGTTGAGTTATTTTATGGTTTAAAGAGGGGCTTACTACATGAATATAAATATTTATTAATAAATTCTAGAAAAGAAAAAAAAGTGATTTGGTACTTTGTTTTATGCTAGCTATATGTAATCATATATATGGTTAATAAATATTACAAATAATGCATGAAGGCAATAGCTTCAATTATATATTAATTGAACATCTCTGTGTGAACATATTGGAGTCTGTAGTAAATTTATTCTGGCACTTTTGTGTTCCAAAATTCTTGCTTTAATATTTAATAATTACTTAAGTATTCCCATTTCATTTGAAATTGCTGAATACAGAAAAGAAAGCATAGAAATAAAAGATGTCATGTAGTGGTATATGGATTATTATAGTGTAATAAATTATGCTGAAAAGGTGGGGAAGCAGCAGTTTTTAAATATAGTTGAATCTAATATATGGGTTAGTGCAATTGCATCATTTTTATATGTAGCCATCTACCAAAGCGGTATCTGCTGAGAATAAGTAACATCAGTCTTCTCCACTGGTGAAGCAATACATGGGAACTCATTGTGAAGGTATTCATGATATGAGATGTAATTAAAACGATGCCAATGTCTACTTCCGTAGGTGGCTACATATAAAAATGATGCAATTGCACTAATCCGTACGTTAGTCATACTGCCATGTAGCTTGAGGCTCTTGTCCAAGAATGCTTTTAGTAATATAGTAGAATCTTGTTAATACAAAGTTTAAGGAACCTATAGTTTTGTGTTCTATTATATGGTTCCCATGTCAAAACTTGACCTTTGGTTTTTGTTTACAATAATAAGAATACTATTTTGTTTAGATTTTCTTTTATTAAAAAAAACCACAAGAAAAGAAACATAATTGAAATGAAAATTTATTAGTATCATCACCTAAGGAGTAAAAGCAGAATCACCATATTTATATTAAAGGAAAAATGAAACCATGTAATTCTTTAATAAATTAATCTAATTTAAGAAAGAATCCAATGACACTGCATAGTTTACTTACATGCATTCTTAATATGATTAAAGAGGCCTGTGTGCTCTGGATTCATTATTATCAAAACTAAATTTAAAATTTTAGTTTTGATAAGGCATTCTTAAGTATAACACAGACATTATTTTAACTTTCATTTTCATTACTGGTAACAAAAAATTTCATTTTGCTTGGCAGCTTTGCTATCAGCATTGCTTAGAAGCATCGTAATCCACCTTCAACAAAACTTTTCAAATTTCCTTCTCCACACCCCATCTTATCACATTTATTTGCTGGTTTGTGTTTTTCAATGATGTCCTCACCAATCCACTGTTTGTGAAACAATATTATATTTGATGTAATAC
The DNA here is from genome assembly GCF_048544385.1 of Mastigoproctus giganteus. Classification (NCBI taxonomy): domain Eukaryota; kingdom Metazoa; phylum Arthropoda; class Arachnida; order Uropygi; family Thelyphonidae; genus Mastigoproctus; species Mastigoproctus giganteus. The sequence continues at coordinate 143,229,992 of NC_143585.1, read as the reverse complement.
TGTCCCAAGCAACAACAACATTACAGATATCACCCAAAATATTATACTTTGGCTAATTGTCCTTTTCCTCTATGTCACAGATCAAGTTCTTTTTCAGGCAGGTTTTATATGCTGTTTTGAGATTATAAATAATGTATTGATTTAGTTGCTACTTAAAACTGGTGGTATTGGAAAGCATGTTCTTTAGCTGAAAAACATGGTCCAGCAAATAAATGTGATAAGATAGAATGTGGAGGGGATGGAAATTTGAAAAGTTTGTTAAAAGTGGATGACTTCTTTTTTCGGATCTTCTAATCAGTGGTCTCCAAAGTGGAGTGTGCGAGATAATCCACAATAAATAAATGTTTTTTTAATACTTCAATATGCAGCTTTGTTTGATTGCTTGGCTTTATTTGATCATGCCATCAATCGTTGCACATTCAAGTACATGCATTTTGTACTTGAACTTCAATTTAATTTTGTTTTGTATTTTTTTTATTTGTGATCTTTTAAATTTATATGTGATTTTAGATATAATGACTTCCATGTAAATGATTTATAAATAAAAAAAATATTAAACTTATATATTTAATTTTTTTATTACGGGGTGCGCGACCAAAAAAGTTTGGAGCCCACTGTTCTAGTCCACGCTCGGTACTTCTTTTGACCTTGTAATCACATAAAGTTGGATAACTATTTTAAAACATCTTGGCTTTGGAAAATTTCTCTAATCACAACTAGTTATGGCTTTTATATTGACATCTGCTTTTCAGCATAACAGAGCAGCACAGATACCAACTCAGTTTACAATGATGAATACATCTTTCTGACAATTTGCTCCTCTTTTTCTTTCTCTCTCTCTCTGTTGTATTATAGTTGGCACCATAGAACTTCTCCACCTTTCTTTTCACAATAAAATAGTAAAACTATGTTAAAATTGGAAGTTTTAAAAAATTCTTTGAATTTATTTTTTTCATTCATGAATACATCCATGATAAACACCCGAGAATAGTTTGCTGACATTAAAAAAATTTTGCTAGACATTAAAAAAAGCAGACTTTATACTGCAAGTTTTTCATTTTCAACAGAATAGATATGTTACAGCCACGTATAATACCCTTTCTCAATTTATAAAACAGTAAAGGAAAGAACTCAGAGTTTATTAAAAACTTATATCATCAGATTAGTTTTTAATTAACTTTTTTTTTATCTTTCTTTAAGTAAATTGTAGGTTTTAGCTGCTCCTCTTACTTGCATTGCTGATAACCTACTATGAGCCAAAACAGTGCCGTCTTCCTTGTCCATCACAATTATAAAAAAAATGTGGTTAATGTAAAAACAGGTAATTATCCCTTCTTGACTTCTACATGTAGTTAAAAAAAAAAAAAAAAGTTTTACCTGTGTTGTGCCACTGAGGTGATTTTTGTGCTGATAGTCCAATAAAGTGTTGCAACTTAAATTTATTCTGATGACTCCATACAGAATTCATAATTACAAGTTGTCAAATGAGTTTTTGGAAGTAGTAAGTTAAATATTATTCAATTTATCATTTAATAGTACTGTTTGGAGGATAAGTTTTTTGAATACAACTGAACTAGAACTACAAAAAAAATAAATAAATAAAATAACCACTACTTCTCCATATCATTGAAGATAAAGAAATAGTTTGCAGTATCAGTTCCATCAATTTCAATGTAAGAACTTACAAGATGCTATTATGAAATCAAAAAGAATTTATGGTCCTTCATTAGAAGAAATGACAAGTGCATAAGGAAGCTTGAAATATAACAAATCGTCCCAAGTCATTCTTGGAATTTTAATAATTCTTTATAGCAATGTTGAGGCTGAGAGAATATTTAGCCAGGAGGGGGGGGGAGCCAAATTCATATCATCCCTTTCTGGTGAAGCTTTGGAAATGCTCTTGACAGACATGGCTGAGCAGCAGTGCCATTGTTATAAACAAAACTTTGCCTAACATTTCTGAAAAAGATGCGAAGTTTTTAATCATCTTTCTTGAATCAATTATAATTTGACTGATGTCAACAGATAATCCACAGACAAACTTTTATGTCAGTTAACGTTTGAAAATGTATCATACTGTACTGTTAAACAATAGTCTTTTTTTTTTTTCTCTGTTTTGACCAAAAGATATCCTCTTTTCTTCCTGCTTACAGCTGACTGGTCTGCAGCTTTTCAAAAATTAACAGCTATGGAACAGTAATTCTTTTTTTGCTTAATTTTCCAATATTGCAAGACCTCATTTATTTCTCATAGAATAAAAATTATATAATATTTGAAAATGATGCAAGGCTTCCTTGTATCATTTGCAAGTAAGCTTGTACAGCAGCAGCTGCAAAAAAAATAATAATAAACGAAAAAAAAAAACATTTCCCATATCATCTGTCCATCACATTTAATACTTTGTCTAATTCCTCCTTAAATTTATTCAAAATACCCTCTGGCTGAAAGCAAATTTATGAACAGTCGGATCTCCTCACAGGTGCTTAGTTTCGAGATGCTGCAATTTGAAAAATTGAAGTGTTTCTTGGTAAAAGTGCCCTCTTGTTCCCCTTGTCTGCATTCATTCCAATAGATCCACATCCTTCCTAAAATGAGGCTTGTATTCAGATTTGACCTTATCACAATTTTTGCCTTAATACAGTGGAATAATTAACTCCTTATCCCTTCTGGTGCAATTCCTGTGTATTGACAAAATCTCAAGAACTGCCCAGCAGCCTGGAGAGCTTCAGTGCTCAGAGAACTTCATGTCTGAATGCACAATCTCCCAGAAATAAAGAGGTAATTATTCTGCTGTGTAAGGTAATGGTACTTCTCAGGCCACCTGCTTAATTTTTCTAGATCTTGTTGCAGTAGCTGCTCTGGGTACTGTCATTAACCAGTCAACCTTAAGTGGATTTTGTAATGAACAAATATGTAGAAAAGCCTGTTTTAGAAAGGGGCTGATATATGGTGAAACATTAAACAGTACCAGTATGTTTGAATGGTAGAAGCAGTTTAAAAGGTAGATACGAGGATGTTCACAATGACCCAAGAAGTGGTGTTTGTCAACCTCTTGAAATGAGGGTCAAGTTCAGAAAATTGCAGCAAGAGAATGTCATTTGACACTCAGAATGATGGCTGATGAGCTAGATATAAGCAAACGATTTGTCAAATTCTGCTTGAAGAAAAGGAAGGTGTAAAATTTTTTGTGAGGCCCAGCTTCGTGGATAAGCAGAAGCAATAAAGAGTATCATCATCTCAAGACTAGATCCACACTTGTTAAGACAGTCCTAATTTCTTCAACTGTATTGTCTCTGTAGATGAGTTTTGGGTGTTTCAATATGGCTTAAGAGACAAAACATGAAGTGGACTTGAAAATCATTACCAAGGCCCAAAACATTCCATTTACCAGCAGTCCAGGATCAAGAGATGATGTGCTGATCATATTTTTTGACAAACAGGGTATGATTCACAAGGAATTTGTACTTGATGGGGAAGAGAGTCATGCTACATTCTGAGTACAGACTTCAAAGACTATCGAAGTGAATTTCCTGAGTGAGACTGCAATTTCAAGAGAAAGGCAGCTGGTTTTTGTTGCATGACAAACCTATGCCACACTTGTTAAGACATTTTTGTGAAACATGGCATTGTATAAATCAACCATACACCCCTACTCTCCCAATCTAACACCAGCAGACTTCTTCCTCTTTACCAAAGTGAAAAATACCCTAGGATTGTCAGGTTTTCCTAAAAAAAAAAAAAAAAAAAAAGATTTTTGTCGATAAAATTAGTTTTAAAAATACAAGAAAATTCAAATTTGCCTGATATTTTAATTATACTTATTTGACATTTTGACCTTTTTAACAATTGTTTATCCTGTTTTACATACTGAAGGAACTCTTTACATGTAAAAGAGAAATTCATTGCAATCTGCAACTTTGCCTTGATTAATTCTCAGTGACTTGTGTTTCTGACGTCTGTCCACTTCAATTTAATTAACGAAAACAGCATTTGAACCAGGAATACTTAATATATATCCAACTATTATACTGATATTGGGTACATTTTTTTTCTTCTTCCACACGATGGACAGTGAAAGTGAAAGAACGATATGTTCCATGACTTCTATCTTTCTCATGATGGGCAACTGTTGAAAAAACGTTGCCAACAGTTTTTGAATAGTTGCAGCGTCATCTGATGGTTGTGTTAGCAACCAACTTTTAACTGGATTTACCGGGACGTTTAAAACATGATTTTCATCGTAAAAAGAAAAGGAAGAAACCTACTTACAGCCAAATTAAAAACGTAAACAGTAAAATCAACCAAAAAAACATAAAGCTTACAGGAAAAACGTAGGACCTGGCAACCCTCAAAGGAAAATTGAAGTCCATCTTGAAGACAAAGAAAAATGTGACTGCCAGACTTTTCAGAAACTTTTAGAAAGTGTAATAAGTGCATTCAATCATGTCTTAATTGCTTTGAATAAAAATAAAATCATTTTTGAGCTCCTTCACTTTTGTGTTCTTTTTATTGCACCAGACCAGGAACTTTATTGTCACACCTTGTACTGCCTTTGTATAAATTAGAGCTCTGCATAAACCATGTTTGTACTACAGTGAAATCTCGTTAATACAAAGTTCAAGGGACCTAAATTTTCACGTTTTGTAATAATGAGGTCCCCCAAAGGTGTCAAAATTTCAGTTTTTTTTTTTTTAGTACATACTGTATATCTAAGAATAATAAATAATAATAATATCAAAAATAAATAAAATTAAATTAAATAAAAACAAAAGCCTTGTTTATCTTACAAATAAAAGATTTTTTATTTGTAAGATAAACTAAGAGAAAAGCAATATTAACGAAAATATTGTACAGTATATACTTTGATATATACAATATTTTAGTATCACAGTAAAAAGAATTACAATCTTAATATAAAAGGAGACATACAAACCATTAACTTTTTAATCTAATTTAAAGAAAGAATCCAATGTTGTTTGCACAGTTCTTGTCCTATATGCATTTTTAACTACAGCACCGATATTATCAAATGCAATAGTTGTTTCTTTATCAACTATACTGCAGGTCAACACATTCTCCATTATGCTCAATGCATTTTGGACATCATTTTTAGATGGCAATGTGTGTGTGTGCTTTTTCGCTGTCGCTGGTAACAAAAAACATCATTGTTTTGTTTGGTACCCAGCAGCTCTTCTGGTGTTGGCATTGCAGTGGTAGCAACTTCATCATCCACCTTCACGAACTCTTCAAATATGCCAACAAAATCCTTCAATTCCTCCATTCCTCACTCTTGCTATCACATTCGTCTGCTGGACCATGTTTTTCGATGATGTTCTCTCCAAAGCCATTCGTTCTGAAGCAGCTGATTATTACACTTGATGTAATACTTTCCCAAGCAATAACAAGGTAACGGATAGCATCCAAGACATTCCAATTTAGCTGCAAATTGTTTCCTCCTTCTATGTTGCAGATCAAGTACCTTATCAGGCAAGCTCTATATGCTCTCTTGAGGTTATAAATAATACCTTGATCCAGTGGTTGCATTAAACTGGTGGTATTGGGGGGTAAAAACAACAGCCTTATATTTGTAAACTTAAGTGTCTCAATAGAATGTGCTGTATAACAGTCTAGAATCATCAAAATATTCCTTTTTTCTGAAGCCATTCTTCTGTCCAATTTTGATAACCAAGACTGAAAAATTTTGACCATAAGCCAAACACTTCTATTGGCCTCATAATCACAGGGAAGTTGGTTAACTGCTTTAAAACATCTTAGCTTGGAAAACTAACCAATCACAAGTGGGTGTAGTTTTGTACTGCCATCTGAATTGCAGCATAACAGAACAGTGAGGCTTTGTTTACTTAATTTTCCACCATGACAAGACTCTCTTCAAACAGCAAATGTTTTGTTTGGCAGCAAATTATAAAATAAACCCGTCTCGTCAAGATTAAAAATATCCTTTGCCTCATATTTTTCAAGGATGGACCATACAGAACGCAACCAGTCTGTAGCCTTTTCTTTGTCGATTAATCCAGACTCCGCAAATATTTCATGAAACCAAGTTATTCCTGTCTTTAAATCTTTGGAGCTACCCACCACTGCATTTGAAGTCGCTAATCCCATGTTGCTGAACTAGATAATTTGCTTCTTCTTGCAAAATCGGACCCGATATTGGCAAATTAGATCCATGCATTTGTTGGTACCACTCGAAAAGTTTTGTTTCAAGCTCCTCGTGTTTTGCACTATGAATTTGTTTCCTATTTTTCCATCGCTGCTCCACTGTCACGCACTTCTTCAAGTCTTTTTCGGTTTTTCAGTGTTGTAGGTAAAGGGATGTAGTATTCCTTTACAATGTCCATTTTGCTTTTTTCAATCCTATCAGCCTCTTGTATAATTTTTAGTTTAATTTACAGGCTTAATTCGGCCCGTATACGTTTTGTTGCCATAACACTGTTAGATAAGATTTAATATAAACAAATTTTAAATTAATTTAAAGACAAGTTTCAAAAGACATTAGCTCAGATAAAATGGCACAAAAAATAGATTGCTCTATATAATAGCAAAAGACTTGAACTGGGGTAACAATTGCAACTGACCTTATTCCGGTGGAGAGCAAGGGAGTGCATGTAAAAAACTTAGAAAAACTTTTTCTTTTGTTAATTTAACAACGCATCCTTCAGAAAGATGTTTTTAAGAGTGCACTTGACGTAGCTACCATAAACTGCTTTTCTGTTTACACAAAACTAATTTCTGAGTCTGCCATCCTTTGTAAAGTAGGTGGCCAGGGGCAATAATTTGTTCGCTCTGCCAAGATTTGTATTAAACATACAAAATGACAATATTTATTTCTCACGGGATGAAAAAGAACTTTGTAATACATATTATCTGAATTTTGTAATAAACAAATATAATTACATAGAAAAGCCTATCCTTTCACAGGGGAATGGTATTTGCTTCATATAAACGAATACTTTGTATTAACAAGATTTTACTGTAACGATTCTACTATATCCTAATGAAATAAAACTGCCAATATAGAAAATAGTAGGTCAAAACCATTATTTTTCTCAATCTTTTTTAAAAATCTCTAGCATATTACGCCGTAAATCTTTATATATATATATATACTCTTTATCATTGCTTTGTACACATTTAATGATCATACGTTTACTATATTAACTTATATTTTTGGCTAAGGTAAAGAAAGCCAACACGAGAACTATGGGAAACTTTTACCTGTCAAAAGTGTTTCCTGGTACCGCTGCTTCTCCGAGCATTCTCAGTAAACAGATGGTGCGTGTTATCGGTAGTGGCAGTAAGAGTCTAACAATGTATTGATTATTTTTTTCCCTTATTATTAAAAGTAGATTATCGGAGTTGGATACACCCTCCAGACTGCCTCAGTTTCTACAGACAGTGTTTGTTATCAGTAGTTGCAGTAGAAGTCATTTTCCTATCGGGTGAAAACCGCAGGAAGGGGGGGATAAACACCCTAAGACTGAGGCAGTCTGGAGGGTGTACTTGTAAGTAAATTTCAGCTACGATGGCATTACATTTATGAACTCTGATAATTTGCTTTTAATAATGAGAAAAAACTAATCAATGCATCGTTATCGACTTCTACTGCCATTACCCAATAACACGCACCACCTGTTTACCGAGAATGCAGGGAGAAGCTGCGGTACCGGGAAATGCGTTTGACCGCTAAAAGTTTCCTGCAGTTCTCATGTTGGCTATCTTTACCTTCACCATATTTTTCAGTTATATTAAGTGTGTACAAGAATAATGCAGTGAGAAAGTAAAGCCTAATAACATCACCATAAAGCAACAGTAATTTATTCCTCATTACCTATTATAAATTCCACCAGGATTTTCTGTCTAATCCTTTTAATATAAATTTTCTTAGGTTTCCAGTTGCACAAGAGTCATGTCTGTGTGCCCTGGTTTGTGCTAACCAAAAACGAGAAAATATATCCCCCATGACTGACTTACTGAACCTTTTTAAAACCTTAAACCTCTTTCTTGATCATGTAGATGCCTGATTTCTAGAGTACAGCTTACATAACTTGTTTTTCTCCCTATCCCTCAAATGAATTATATACGTACCATGAAAGTAAATGTTTAATGAAATTTGTTTCAAAATAAAATGCAACTTTAAAGACATTCTTTGCTTGCTACTACATTATTATAACTAGAACTTCGCTGATATTTTGGAATCGGATATCCTTCATTAAGTATTTCTCTTGAATAACCCTGGTTCATCATTTGCATTACATGATACCTATAACACCGGTTTACAGTGTATCTGGGATTTGAGTAAAAGTATGTGGCAGTTATTTATACATGTTTACTGATTACTAAACTGAAGTCTGTTTCTATCACGTAAAGATTTTTCACAATTCATTAACAAAATATTACCTAGGTATTATACGTAAATGTGTACAAAACATAGTTTCTGCAATGGTTTACAAGTTTTATATTCGTAATCAGTATGAAATATTTGCCTCAAATACAACAGATTGTGCATGTTTAACCCGTAACTACACAAACTGCAAGGTCATACTGCAAGGTAGCTGACCTTGACCCAGGAAGGTAGACGGCCCCAGCCCATCTGTGATTCCCAGAATTTTATTTTCCGAGTGGAGTTTTTTTTTTTTTTTTTAGGAGCATTAACAACTAAGGCCATATTGCTCCCGAGATATACAGTGGCCATTCCCTGACCTTTCCATATCCTCCGTATTTGGTGGTCATGGGTTCGAACCCCGGTATAATCAAGAAGCGTATGCTACGCACTGCTGCTCCTGCCCACCTGGCTATGGAGGCACTTTCTGAGTGGAGTCTGGGAGACTCCTGTGTAGTTATGGGTTAAACTTGCCTGAGCATGCAGTCACTTGTTTGTACAGTACAGTCACAGGAGTAGTGATCTTATACGGTCACTACTCATGTAAAAACGATTGTGAGCTCTCATTGTGTGTTAGTTTTCTTTTAGTATGGCAATCAGAAAGTGTATAAACAGTCCCAACATATTTTGTTACATATGCGGTTGTTTTGTTCCTGTAAAGAAGAGGCGAAATATTACCGATTTTGTAAAAAAATCGTATTATGCATACTTTGACATAAAACTAGGCGATCAGGATAAATCGTGGGCACCACATAAAGTATGCCATACATGTGTTGAACATCTTAGAAAATGGAGTCAAGGAAAAAAGGTGTGCTTGCCATTTGCTATTCCTATGGTGTGGCATGAGCCAGTAAGCCATGCCGAATGTTACTTTTGTGTAATTAAAGGTTACAATTCAAAAAATAAAAAGGACATCAAATATCCAGATCTACCGTCAGCCGTAAGACCGGTTCTGCATGGACCTGATCTGCCTGTAAAACCTCCACGAGAAACTTTGGAGTCCACATCTTCCACGGAAGCAGAAGCTAAAGAGGTTAGTGAAGAGGAATGTTATCAACCAGAAAATATTTTTAACGCCACAGCAATTCATGCAAGTTGAACTGAACAATTTAGTAAGGGACTTAGGTCTTCCAAAGTATGCTGCTGAAATTCTGGGATCCAGACTTCAAGCGAAGAACTTACTTGCTCCAAGTACATAATTTTCCTGGTACAGAAATCGTGAAAGGGAGTTTATGCAGTATTTTTCACAAGAAGGTCCTCTCGTATATTGCAGTGATATCGCTGGTTTAATAAGTGCCTTAGGAGCTCCATCATATGTTCCTAGTGAATGGAGACTATGTAAAGACTCTTCTAAGACTAGTTTAAAAGGTTTTATCTTGTATAATGGAGATAAGTACACATCTGTACCAGTTGCTCATTCAGTCTACTTAAAAGAAACTTATGACAATCAATCTAAAGTTGCTTCTGGAGAAAATTAAATATGAAGATCACGAATGGCAACTATGTGGAGACTTAAAAGTGTTATGTATGTTATTGGGGCAACAGGGTGGGTATGCTAAAATGTCATGCTTTATTTGTGAATGGGATAGAAGAGCTAAAGCGCTGCATTGGACAGAGAAGCAATGGCTTCGGAGGCACAATCTTACACCGGGGTCAAAAAATATTGTGCACAAAAGTTTGGTGAAGCCAGATAAAATACTTTTACCTCCACTGCATATCAAGTTAGTCATAATAAAGCAATTTGTTAAAGCATTGAATAAGGATGTGCAACTGCTTTAAGTACTTTTGCAGTAAATTTCCTGGTTTATCTCATGCAAAACTTAAGGAGGGTATCTTCATTGGTCCCCAAATTAGAAAATTGGTTTTAGATTAGCATTAGCATTAGTAGAGGCATTTGATGCAAGAAAGCAAGCTTATGCAGCATCAGCCAAAAAAAAAAAAAAAAAAAAAAACCCACTTCCACTTCACCCCTCTGTTCATTCAAAATACCTGTCCAGCTGAGCCTTAAACTTATTTAGGCTATCAACCTCCACCACAAGGGATGGAAGTCTGTTCCACCAACCAACCACCCGCTGGCTAAAGGCAAATTTCCGCACGTCTATCCTACATCTGTCTTTCCTCAATTTGAATTTATGCCCTCTAAGGTGATTTTTCTGAGCTAGAGGAAGAATCCCATCAGCATTGAGCATGCTTAAACCATTCAAGGCTTTATACACCTCTATCAGATCACCTCGCTGGTGCCTAGTCTCCAGACACTGTAATTTGCAAAACTTAAGCCTTTCTTCGTAAGAGCACCCCTTTGTTCCATTCACTAATCTTGTTGCCCTTCTCTGTACTCGTTCCAGCAGCTCTACATCCTTCTTGAAATGAGGCCTCCAGACCTGTATACAGTACTCTAGGTGTGGCCTGACCATCACCTTATACAATGGAATAATCACCTCCTTATCCCTGCTGGAAAAATTCCTGTATATCATTGACAATACTCCATGAGATACTCTTGCAGCCCGTCTGCACTGCTCAGAGAACTTCATATCTGCCTGCACAACTACCCCCAAGTCCCTTTCATTCTCTACCACTGTCAGTGTAGTACCACAGAGTTGATACGTTGCTCTGGGGTTGCTGTTTCCCATGTGTAGTACTTTACATTTGTCAATGTTAAACTTCATTTGCCACCTCTCAGCCCATCTGCTCAACCTTTCCAGATCCTGTTGCAGCAGCATAGTGTCAGTAGTGTCCTTGACAACCCTGCCAACCTTTGTATCGTCTGCAAACTTGGACATTAAGCCCGATATACCGTCATCAATATCATTTATAAATACAGAAAACAATAATGGACCCAACACTGAGCCCTGAGGGACTCCACTAATAACATCAGTCCACGATGAGCAGTGTCCATTGATTACCACTCTCTGTCTTCTCCCCCTCAACCACCCCTTTATCCATAGCAGCAATTTGCCTCCAATGTCACACTGCTCCAATTTGTGTAGCAGTCTTCCATGTGCAACAGTATCAAAAGCCTTTCTAAGATCCAAGTATATAATATCAAAGTTATTCCCTGCATCCAGTTCTTTTGTGACTGCATCATAGTATCCAATCAAGTTGGTCAGGCAAGACCTCCCCTTAACAAAACCATGCTGTGTCTGAGCTATAACTGAAGTCTTGTCTAAATGATCCTGCAGTGCTTGTTTAACCAGTGCCTCCATTAATTTTCCTGGAACAGAAGTTAAGCTCACAGGTCTATAATTACTTGTGTCAGCCTTTGATCCTCCTTTGTGAATTGGGGTCGCATTTGCACATTTCCAGTCTATGGGTACCTCCCCTGAGTCCAAGGAAGCTCTCATAATTATGGCTAAGGGTTTGCTTACTTCCTTTGCTGCCTCCTTTAATATAACTGGATAGATCCCATCCACCCCAGGTGCCTTTCTTGTGTTTATCTTCCACAGTTTCTCCTCCACTTTACTCCCAGTTATTTCAAGATTCTGTAGCTTACTGCTAGAGTTGAATACACCTATGGCATTCCCCTCGCTGAATAACTCCTCATGTGTGAATGTCGATGCAAAATATTCATTTAGTTTGTTAGCTACCTGAGCAGGATCATCAACACTTGACCCATCAATATCAAGTGGACCAATCTGATTCATCCCCTTCCTTCTAGAGTTTACATAAGTAAAGAACTCTTTGCTGTTTTTCTTTGCATCCCTTGCCAAGGATTTCTCGTAATCTGCCTTTGCCTGCCTAACCTCCTTTGTAACTTGGTTGCATATCAACTTGTATCTATCATAGGCTTCTGTGTCATGTGTTAATTTGTATGTATCCCATGCATTTTTCTTCTCTGCCATATGCCTCATTAGTTCATCTGACATCCATTTTGGCCTAAACCTTGAACAATATTTCTTAGTTGGTATGTAAAGCCTAGTAGCTTCCAAGATAAGTTCTTTGAATGCTTCCCATTTTGAATTTGCTGTTGGTAACATCATCAGTTGGTCCCACTGTATAGAATTTAAATACTGTCTCAGTTCATCGTAGTCGCCTTTACGGAAGCAATAACCCTTCCCTTGAGTAAATCCCACTTCAGCACACTGTGATCACTGCCACCTAGTGGTTCATTTATCTGCAGATTCTTAATGCATGAAGAATCACTGCTGATAATCAAATCAAGCGTATTACTCCCTCTAGTTGCCTCCCGAACATGCTGATGTAGAAAACAATCATCCAATAAATCCACAAAAGTCCTGCTAGTGTGTGAGTAACCAGCCCCCAAATTCCAGTCAATATCTGGGAAATTAAAATCTCCCATTATAAGACACTCTGATTTACTGGCCCACTCTATTTCCCTGTACAGTTCCTTATTATACTCATCAGAGTCATTTGGCCTATACCACACTCCTACTCTCAATTTTGATCTCCCAATGTTTATGTCACACCAAACTGACTCCACACTGCACTGTCCAGAGATGTCGACTGGCTTCACTTCCTTGGTTTTTATGTGTTTCTTAACTAATAGCATAACCCCTCCTCCCTTCCTATCCTGTCTATCCTTTCTGTAGACGTTGTACTCCCCAAATTGCAGTTCTGCATCCCTTATATTTACTGAATTTATTTACAAATTTATTTACTGAACTCCTAGCATTGGTGTACACGCAAGTATACCTGCACCTGTTTCTATTCTTAGCTACCCTAACACAACCCATGTGTTTACTTGTACCGCAATGGCTCCCAGCAGTCTCTGAAATACCATGCATCTTGTTTTTCAGGCTTCTGCTCATTCTAATAGAAGCAGTGCAAGAATCTCTTTCACCTCTGCCAGTGGCTACTGTCAATCTATTGGTCTTTGTCTCCCCCCAAGCTAGCAGTTTTCCGACCCACCTAACACTGCCTCGATAGCATCAGCAAATATTCTTGCACCCTTTCTATTTAAGTGTATCCCATCCCTGTAGAAGCAATCTCTCCTGTTAACAAGTACAGTCCAGGCTGAAAAAAATTCTACCCCTTGAGCCTTGCACAATCTTTCCAGGGCCGAATTGATCGACAAGGCTCTCATCATATACTCCCTCCTATCGTGTCTGGGCAGAATTGCAGACACTTTCAAATTCAACCCTAATTCTCGGCTTTTGTTCAACAGTGACCTGTACTTGTTAAGTAATTCTGCCGGTCTCCTACTCTTAATATTATTAGTGCCAACGTGTACAACTATATCACCTTTTGTGCCCTTAAAAGATGATATTCGCTCTACAACGTCATCAACCTTTGCCCCTGGCAGACATACCCTGGTCCTGTTCCACCTATCTTTTTTACAAAGCATGTTCCCCGTTTCCCTGACAATAGAGTCACCAACAACTACTAGTTCCTTCGGGACCAGTGCATTCTGCCTTAGGGGTTGTCTCTGTGTCACGTGATGCCCAAGTGCAAGCTCTGGTGTTGATGTGGGCAGCTGGCTAGATGGTCAGTTTGAAACTACTATGACTGACATTGAAAGGGAAGCCTAGATTGCTTTTAAAAGTGTAATGGAAAACCTTACTAGGAAATCATAAATCACAGGATTATGAGAAAATTGTTCAAAATATGCTCAAAAAGCTTTGCAATTTAGGTTGCAATATGAGCATCAAAATTCACTTTTTTGCATGACCATCTTGATTTTTTCCCCAAAAATCTTGCACAGATGAGCGAAGAACAAGGGGAGAGATTCCATCAGGACATAAAGGAAATGGAGCGGAGGTACCAGGGAAGGTGGAATATAAGCATGATGGCCAACTACTGCTGGTGTTTAAAAAGAGAGAAACCTGGCACTGTACATAAAAGAAAAACAATCAAATGTTCTCTTGAAACAAAGAGACGAAGGTCTGATTAATGAAAGTTTCTGAATTTTCATTAATACTTGTTAATATTTATGTATTTTTTGATATATGAAAATGTAATCCTATCAATTTGTCATTTTTACAAAAGTTATATACTTTTGTAAAAAAACAATACTTTTTTATTTCTTAAACTGTGATAAACCTGGATGTGATAGAAAAAAAAATCTAAGTCACATTTTCACAGCAACATATTTTGGCAGTAGGCCCTATTGAAATTCAAATCCCAGTGAACAAACTTAAATTTGTAAATTAGTGTAATTAATACATAAACTAATAAAAACATGCTTGAAAAAAAGATAGAGTACAGAGTGAAGTATTGTCTAATTTTTAATAATGTAGTAGTCTGATAATCTGGCATTTGATTTCCTATAAAACTTAAATATCTGAGCATGCATGATTCATGCATATCATCAATATTATACCTACAAGTCCAGCAGTCCTGCATGCAAATGAACTGTGACAGTTCTGGATTATGTAGTTTATATATTATTTTCACCCCTGGACAGCAATTTTAATATAAGTATTAGTAGTGGAAAATGATGCAAGAAGGCAAGCTTTTAGAGCATGAACCAAAAAAAAAAAAAAAAACTTCTATCACTAGTCTGTCTGTCCCACCCTTCCCCCAACCATCTGTTTAGTTCTTAAATTTACTAAAACTATCTACCTTTACAACAACTTGTGGAAGTTTGTTCCAGCAATCAACCAATTGCTGGCCGAAGGCAAATTTCTGCACATCCACCCCAAAACTATCCTTTCTCAAATTGGATTTATACCCATCTCGTATAGTCTAAGCAAGAGAAAGTATGCCATCAGCATTGAGCTTTCTCAAGCCATTCAAAGCCTTAAACATTACAATCAGATCATCTCACTGGTGTCTAATCTCCAGATGCTGCAATTTTCAGAAATGAAGCTTTCTGGTAAGAGCACACCTTGGCTCTCCTCACCTATTCCAGCAAATCTCCTCACCTCTTCTCTACACCTATTCCAGCAAATCCATATCATTCATAAAATGAGACCTGCAGTACTCAAGATGTGGCCTGACCATTGGCTTATACAATAGAATAATCACTTCCTCATCTAGCTAGCAAAATTCCTGTATATCATTGAAAAAATCCCAAGAGATCTCCTAGCAGCCTGTCTGCAGTGCTCAGAGACTGTGAATTACCTTGGAGTCTTTTCGTTTGGTGACGACTGCAATGTTGATTCAGATTGATGTGATATCAGCACTAGGAACACAAAATGGCAATTTGGAGTGTGTTATTGGCCTAATGACTGTGATCAGTGTACCAAACAGCTGTACAGGGAAATAAAGTGGGCCAGCAAATCAGAATGTCTCATCTGTTGACTGGAATATGTGGGTTGGTCACTCACATGCTTATAAGACTTTTGTGGATTTCATGGATAACTGTTTCCTACAGCATCATGCTAGAGAGGCAACAAGAGAAAGCAGTACCCTTGATCTTGTTATCTGCAGTGATTCTTGATGCATTAAGAATCTGCAGGTAAAACGCCCTCTGAGTGCAGCAATCACATTGTACTAATAGTGATTTTTAATTAAAGACAACTACTGTTAAGGGTAAAGGGAAATGATTTTCCTTTTGTAAAGTGACTTCAGAGGTCTTGGACAGTTTGTAAATCGTGTGCGTCGGACCAACTGATGATATTACCAACAGTATATTCTAAATTGAAAGCATTCAGGGAAGCAAAGAAGCTACTAAGTGTTTCATACCAACAACGAAATACTGTTGAAGACTTAGACATAAATGGATGTCAGATGAACTATGGAGACAGGTGGCTGAGAAGAAACATGCACAGGATGCTTATAAATAATCAGGTAATGCAGAAGCCTATGGTAGATGTAAATTAGTCTGTAATCAGGTCATAAAGGAGGTTAGGCAAGCTAAGGCAGAATATGAGAAGTCTCTGGCAAAGAAAAACAGATCACTATGCCGATATTAACAGTAGAAGAAAGCGGTGAATTGAGCCACTTGATGTCTTTGGGTTAACTGTTGATGACCCTGCTCAGGTTGCAGACAAATTGAATAGGTATTTTGCATCTGCATTCACACTTGAGGAATTCTTTAAGGAAGGGGATGCCAAAAGTTTATCAAACTAATGAGGAACTAAATGATTTTATAAAAACTGAAAGAAATGGAGGAGAAATTGTTGAGGGCATAAAAAAAAAGGCACCTGTGGCTGATGAAATCATTCCAATTATGTTAAAGAGGCAGCAACGGATGTTGCATTAGTAAGGCATATGATGCAAGCAAGAAAGCGAGCTTTCTTGCATCATATGCCCTACTATTTTCACCCATTTCACCCATCAATTCACTCCAAATGTTTGTCTAGTTCTGCTTTGAACGTATTTAAGCTGTTGACTTTTCTTAGAAACACATTTGTATGTCACCATTGCATGCTAAATAGCATTAGTAGAGGCATTTGATGCAAGAAAGCAAGCTTATGCAGCATCAGCCAAAAAAAAAAAAAAAACCCACTTCCACTTCACCCCTCTGTTCGTTCAAAATACCTGTCCAGCTGAGCCTTAAACTTATTTAGGCTATCAACCTCCACGACAAGGGATGGAAGTCTGTTCCACCAACCAACCACCCGCTGGCTAAAGGCAAATTTCCGCACGTCTATCCTACATCTGTCTTTCCTCAATTTGAATTTATGCCCTCTCAGGTGAATTATTCTGAGCTAGAGGAAGAATCCCATCAGCTTATACTACACTTATACTACAACAGAGAAAGTTTCTTCTAACCATCACCCACCCACTAGCCAAAGGCAAATTTACACATATCTATTCTACAATTGTCTTTCCTCAATTTGAATTTATGCCCCCTCAGGTGAGTAATCTGAGCAAGAGGAAGAATCCCATTAGCATTGAGCTTGCTCAATCCATTCAAGACGTTATACACCTCAATCAGATCACCTCGCAGGTGCCTAGTCTCCAGACACTTTAATTTGCAAAACTTAAGCCTTTCTTCGTAAGAGCAACCCTTTGTTCCATTCACTAATCTTGTTGCCCTTCCCTGTATTCGTTCCAGCAGCTCTACATCCTTGCTAAAATAAGGCTTCCAGACCTGTATACAGTACTCAAGGTGTGGCCTGACCAAGGCAATCATCACCTTATCCCTGCAAGGAAAATTCCTGTATATCATTGACGAGACACCACGCGTTACTCATGCAGCCCATCTGTACTGCTCAGAAAACTTCATATCTGACTACACAATTCTCCCCCCACGCCATTTTCATTCCCCACTACCCTGAGCATAGTACCAAGCAGTTGATATTACTCTGGGGTTGCTGCTACAGAAATGCAGTATTTTACATTTGTCAATGTTAAACTTCAGTTGCCACCTCTCAGCCAACCTGCTCAACTTTTCCAGATTGTGTTGCAGTAGTGTACTATCATTACTGTCATTAACAACCCTGCCAACCTTCATATCGTCTGCAAACTTTAACCCTGATGTACCTTCATTAATATCATTGATAAATACCAAAAACAATTGGCCGAACACCAAACCCTGGAGGACTCCTCTAATAACATTAGTCCATGAAGAGCAGTGTCCATTCATAACCACTCTCTGTCTTCTCCCACTCAACCATTCTTTTATCCATTGTAGCAACTTGCCCTTAATTTCATACTGCTCCAACTTGTACAGTAGTCTTTGTTGTGCCACAGTATCAAAATCTCTCCAAGTATATGATAAACAAATTATACTTTACATCCAATTCCTTTGTGACCACATCACAGAATCCAATCAAATTTGTCGGACAAGACTTTCCCTTAATAAACCCATGCTGTGTCTGAACTAGAACTGCAGTCTTCTCTAGATGATTCTGCATCACTTCCTTAACCAGTAAACTCCATTATTTTCCCGGGAACAGAAGATAGACTAACAGTTCTGTAATTACCCATGTCACGCTTTGATCCTCCTTTGTAAATTGGGGACATATTTGCACATCTCCAGTCCATGAGGATCTCCCTTGAGTCCAAGGAAGCTTTCATAATTAAGGCAAAGAGTTTGCTTGCTTCTTTTGCTGCCTCTTTTAATATAACTGGATAGATCCCATCCACCCCAGGTGCCTTCCTTATGTTTAACTTCAACAATTTCTCCTCCACTTTGCTCTCAGTTATTACAAAATCACTTAGCTCCCTGTTAGAGTTTGATAAACCTCTGGCATTCCCCTCCTTGAATAACTCCTCATGTGTTAATGTAGATGCAAAATACTCATTCAGTTTATCAGCTACTTGAGCATCATCAATAGTCAAACCATCTATGTTAAGTAGACCTATCTGATTAGTCCCTTTCCTTCTAGAGTTTACATAAGTAAAGAACTCTTTGCTGTTTTTCTTTGCATCCTTTGCCAAAGATCTCTCATAATCTGCCTAACCTCCTTTGTGACTTGATTACAGACTAGCTTATATCTGGCACATATGTTGCCTGATAATTTATATGCATCCCATGCATTTTTCTCTCTGCCACGAGCCTCTTTAATTCATCTGATTTCCATTTAGGCCTAAACCTTGAACAGTATTTCTTAGTTGGTATGAAAAGCCTAGTACCCTCCAGGGTTAAGTCCCTGAAGGCTTCCCATTTAGAATTCACCTCTGGTAACCTCATCAGTTGATCTCACTGTATACAATTTAAAAACCCTCTCAGACCACTGTACTCACCTTTACAAAAGCAAAAACCCTTCCCCTTACCCCTGATGGTAGTTACATCTTTAAGTAAATCCCACATCACTACACTGTAATCACTGCCATCTAGTGGTTCCTTTATCTGCAGGTTCTTAACGAATGAAGAATCACCGCTGATAATCAGATCACGAGTATTACTCACTCTGGTTGCCTCTCAAACATGTTCTGTAGGAAACAATCATCCAATAAATCCACAAAGTATTGCTAGTGTGCGAGTGAACAATCCACAAGTTCCAGTCAATATCTGAAATTCCCCTTTATAAGATATTCGGATTTACTGGCCCACTATATTTCTCTGCACAACTGCTCATTATACTCATCATTATACTCACCTACTTTCATTTTCCCTTTCCCAGTGCTTAGGTCACACAACACTGACTCAACATTGCATTATCCACCAATGTCAATTCAATGCACTTCCTTAGATTTTATGTGTTTCTTAACTAACAGAATAACTTCTCTTCCCTTCCTGTCCTGTCTATCCTTTCTGTACACATTGTACTCCCCAAATTCCACTTCGGCACTGCTTATATCCACACTGCACCACATCTCTGGTATCCCAACAATATCCGCTTTTGATGTCTTGACCAGCAATTCAAATTAATCAAATTTATTTACTATACTCCTAGCATTGATGTACATGCAAGTATACACCTATTCTTATTCTTAGTTACCCTAACACAGCCCATGTATTTACTAGTTCCATGACGACTCCCAGCAGTTCTTGAAATCTCCAGCAACTTGCTCTTTAGGCTGCTGCTCATTCCAATAGAAGCAGTGCAGGAATCACTTTCACTCTGTATGCAACTATTGTTAATTAATCTGTGAATCCCCCTCCTCAAGCTAGCAGTGTTCTGACCCACCTAACACTGCCTCGATAGCATCAGCAAATATCCTTGCACCCTTTCTATTTAAGTATATTCCATCCCTGTAGAAGTCTCTCCTATTACCAAGCATAAACCATGCTGAAAAAATTCTACCCCGTGAGCCTTGCACAATCTCTCCAAGGCTGAATTGATTGACAAGGCTCTCATATACTTCTCCTATCGTGTCTGGGCAGAAGGACACTTTCAAATTTAACCCTAACTTACGACGTTTTTTTTTCTTATTTTTAACATTGACTTGAACTTGTTAAGTATGCAGATCTCTTACTCTTAAGGTAAGAGTATATTTGGCTCATTAGTGCCAAAGTGTACAACAATATCACCTTTTGTGCCCTTAAAAGATGATATCTGCTCTACAACGTCATCAACTTTTGCCTCAGGCAGACATACTCTGGTCCTGTTCCACCTATCCTTTTTTTGTATAATATATTCCGAGTCACCTACAATAACTATCTTCTGTGGAACAGCACGTTCTGCCTTGGAGATTGCCACTGTGTTGCCGGATGCACAGAAATGAGCATCTGGTGCTGAGAGCTTGATGGGCCCTTCACAATGCTGAGTTGGCACTTAATTTCTTCACACACACTCTGCCCCTAGCACCTACAAAGACATCCTCCTTGGCCAGATCATGTCCTGTTCCAGAAAGTATGCAAACATTTCACACATTATTTAGACTGTGATATGTTGGAGAATCGCCCCCTTTGGTTCTACTCCGAGCCACAGCACTCACGCTACTTTGTTCCGTTGCTTTGCTGCTCTACTCTCGGTCATGATTCCCTTTAAGTACAATTTAATTAACAATGAAATTTAATAAGATTAATAAATTTAATTGATTAATTGTTAATACTATACTAAGCTAACAGATTCCTAATACAGTGCTATGCATTACATTATCTAGTTTTATGTTATACATTATGTCAGTGCCGACCGGGCTAGCCGAGTGGGTAAAGTACCTGCCCGGCAACCCCAAGGTCGCGGGTTCGATTCCCGTCTCGGGCTTGGATCAAAGTACTGCAAAAACCTTGGGAGGTGCAATATGGCCACAGAAGCCGATGCGCCAACAACTACCAAATCAAAAAAAAAAAAAAAAAAAAACATTATGTCAGTGGCGTGCAAACTTACTTTGCTCGCAACCCCATATTAAATAAACATGATCCCCTCAATGTAAACCGTGAAGTAGGATGATCAGATTTTTAGAGAAGAAAAATGGCATTTTATAAATTATGTAGTAGAAAATTTTATTCGAGTACTGAGAAAGGAATAAAAAAATTGTTTCCTTTTTAATGTACACATTAAAATGATTGCTTAATTTTCTAATTGGATACAGCAAAAATAAATCAAATTCTTATTCTTCAATTAAGATTGCAAAACAATGAAAATGAAATAATGAGAAGGACGAGCCTGGATTATTATTTGGTCCATATTTTGCGCAACGTTTGAAATTACTAATCTCGTCATCTTCTGGATCATGTCTGGAATGCTGTTTTGTTATTATAACTGTTAATTTTGAGAAACCAACCTCACATAAATATGTAGACCTGAAAGGTAGCAATGTTTGTATCGCAAATTTCAGTAATTCCGGATACTCGTCTCGAAGTGAATGCCAAAAAATTTTCCAAAGTAGTCTTGAAAAGAGCACATAATGCTTCGTTACATGACAGGTCGATAATATCTTCCTTTTGCTGAACAGTAAGTCAGCAAATAAATAAATAAATAATTTTGGGAAATGAACTATCAAAAGCAAAGGGATCATAAATCCAGTACAACTTTTTTTCTGGCGATACATTAAATCATTTGGAAAAATTGGTAATTAGCATTGTTAGGTGGGTGGCAATGATATCCCTAAATTGTGAAATGTCAATATTATAACAATCAGAAAAGCATGGGAACATTTCAGTATTATTATGCTCAAATTTGGTTTTCCAAAGATTGAGCTTCCCTTTGAAAGTTTCTATTTTATCACAGTATTAATATATTTGTTCCCTGTCCTTGAAGACTTAAATTTAAATCATTAAGTTTTTCAAATAGATCAACAAGGGAACTAAGTTTTCCAAGCATTTTCGATTTGTAAACAATTGAGCAAGGTTCTGATTTTTATCCAATAAAAACAAAACTTGATGTTTGAGGTCAAAAAGATATCGCAACACTACCACTGGATAACCACCCCATTTTTGTATATAAAAGAAGGGGTTCATCCCATTTCATTACAAAGCATTGTAAAAAGTCTGCTATTTAAATTTCTACTTTTTAATAAAGTTGATCCCACTTATCGCATCTTTCAAAACTCTGTGCAAATCAGTTTGCATTTCCTTTGCTACTAATGCTTCCTTATGTACTGTATAATGCAATGATTCAAAACTATATTTGGAGCAATATCATTTACTTTGCTTTTAAACATTTATTTTATCCTGTTAATGCAGCCACACCATCAGTACAAATCACAAAGCAGTTGTCAGTTGTTCCACTTTAGCCAATATTTGTTTGAACGAAAATATAACATCAAAAATCTTTTCGCTCGTCATTCTTCCTTCCAAAGCTTTGCAAAATAGAAAATTCTCTAAAATATCTCCCTCATAGCAGTATCTCAACATATACAATAAGTTGAGCAAGGTTTTAAATATCTGTAAATTCATCTAACCGTATGGCAAAAATTGGTCTCTGCATAGAGGAATGGTATTTAAATCATTACTGTACTTTTCTCCATGCATAACTGAAATCATTTATATTGCAGCAGGGAGAACAAGAGATTCAGCAATAGTTAATGTGATTTCAAATTTTTTTTCTATTAAATATGAAACTTCCAACGATGCTCTTAAAGCTTTACAAGGAACTGCAGTGTTTCTTCATGAAAGATTTCAGACCTTGTATGGCCTCGGCATATCTTTTGAACAAGGATTCGGGTTTTTTAAAATTATCTCTGGATGTTTCGTTGTGTCTTTTTAATTTAATAGATTTCATACTTTCATTAGCCAGTTTTTTGTAATATTACGCATGCAGGACATTACTCATCATAAACAACACTGTAAGTAAAGCAAAGCCATAATTCGTAAATTCTTCTTGATATTTTCTTTTCTTTTTCATTCTTTTTGATTTGGAATATGATTGCTCTCTACCAGAAATTGGTGGTTGCACTACACTTGAAATAACGTTAGTGTCCAAATTTTCACATGATACATTTCTTACCCTTTAATCTTCTGGTGTATCTGTAGCAACATTGTCGTTACTCCTCGACCGTTTTGTTCTGAATAACCAATTGTCCATAGTAAAATATATAAAAATGTATATTTTTTTTTCTTCTTAAAAACAACCATAATATAAAATGTAGCAGAAGAATGAAAAGACATCCAACTTGACGTGAAAGCACCGAATTACTAAGCAGAATAAAGTGTGCGTGCAACAGAATTGCTTTAGGCAATTTCAGAACTTTTTTTGTAGGAAGCACAAATTATTATTATTATTATTAGCCATATAGTGCAAGGAAGCCTGAGGCTTATGCTGCACCAGCCAAAAAAAAAAAAAAAAAAAAATCTGAGTTACCCTGAGAGACAGAGAGATAGGGAGGGAGAAGGAAATTACCAAGATAGAGAAGAATGATGATATCCAGCTGAGCTCAGGACCCTGGATGTGCCAAGCCCATACTCACCAGATGTCAGCCCCTGGAATTAAGAGCTGTTCTGATTAACCAATTAACCATAGTAAAATATATAAAAATGTATATTTTTTTCTTCTTAAAAACAACCATAATATAAAACGTAGCAGAAGAATGAAAAGACATCCAAGTTGACGTGAAAGCACCGAATTACTAAGCAGAATAAAGTGTGCGTGCAATAGACTTGCTATTTCGCACCTCAGGCCTTTAGGCAATTTCAGAACTTTTTGTTGTAGGAAGCACAAATTATTATTATTATTATTATTAGCCATATAGTGCAAGGAAGCCTGAGGCTTATTCTGCACCAGACAAAAAAAAAAAAAAAAAAATTCTGAGTTACCCTGAGAGAGAGAGAGAGAGAGAGAGAGAGAGAGAGAAGGAAATTACCAAGAAAGAGAAGAATGATGATATCCAGCTCAGCTCAGGACCCTGGGTGTGCCAAGCCCATACTCACCAGATGTGAGCCCCTGGAATTAAGAGCTAGAGGAATTACGGTTCAGCAATTGAAAAGTATTAATACATACTGAGAAGCCACACTAGTCAGCTGCTTTCTGTGTGCCCATAGCCAGTGAGCAAATTAAGCCGTATTATCCACAAGGACAATAAATAAAACCTGCATCACACATGAAACCACCCTAAAAAATAGTGGCAATAGGGTTTATTCGTATCTCAGACTTTGTTCGAGTAGTAAAGTCTCTACACCTATAGCATTGAAAAAGTAATTTTAACAGGTTTTTTGGCTTTCATGTACACAAAAACTAATTTTTTAAAAAAAATTTCTGCGACTCCCACTGAAATGTTATTATTCCGTGGCCCCAGAGGGGTCACGCCCCACAGTTTGCATACCAATGTTTTACACTATCGAGTTTGGGATATACATTATGCTATTCGGTATCGATCTAATATACTATAACAATGGCAGCAAGTTATAAACGGAGGCTCTACGGACACTAAGTATTAACTTTCAAAATCATTATCTAAATTAAAATAAACTAAGGAGCATGACTAGGACTATAAGCTATTTCTAGAAAATAAATTAATATGACAATTAAGTCAATAAAACAGCTATATATTTATTGAAAATTTAGCGTGTGCCGAATCTGCAAAATCTTGTCCAACACGTGGATAACCTCATACCCTGGATGGATAGCAGTAACCCCAGAGTAACTTATCGACCGTGTGGTACTATACTCAGGGTAGTGGAGAAGGAAAAAACCTGGGGGTAATTATGCAGTCACCATGAAATTCTCTGAGCAGTACAGACATGCTGCCAGGGCAGCTCATGGGGTTTTGTCAATGATACAAAAACTTTGCTAGCAGGGATCAGGAGGTGATTATCCCTTTGTATAAGGCCATTGTTAGGCTGCAGCTTGAGTACGGTATACAGGTCTGGAGGCCTCACTTTAAGTAGGATGTAGATCTGCTGGAATGGGTGCAGAGAAGGGCAACCAGATTGGTAAAGGCTACTCTTACCTAGAAAGGCTTCAATTCTGCAAATTGCAGTGTCAAATTGCTTGTGAACAGGCACATGTAGGGAGATCTGATTGAAGTGTTTAATGCCTTGAATGGATTGAGCAAGCTGAATGTTAATGGTATTCTTCCACTTGCTAAGACTGCACATGAGGGGGCATAATTCAAGTCGGGAAGGATGGTTACAGGATAGATGTGCGGACATTTGGCTTCAGCCAGCGGGTGGTTGATTGTTGGAACAGGCTTCCATCTGTTTTGTTGTGGAAGTGGATAGGGTTGAATAAATTCAAGAAATTCTGGAATGGTATGGATGGGTGAACTGTGTTTTTTTTTTTTTTTTTTTTTTTCCTGGCTGATGATATATATAACCTTCTTTCTTGCATCATTTGCTATTACTACTACACTATCCTGAGTGTAGTATCACACAGTTAATCTGGAATTACTTCTACCCATATGCAGTACCTTTCATTTTTCAATGTTAAATTTCAAGCCCCATCCACCTAATTTGTCTATTATCTGTTGCGGGAGCATAGCACCTTGATTACTGTCATTAACAACCCTGCTAACCTTTGTATCATCTGCAAACTTAGACATTATGCCTGATATACCTTTCAATATCATTAACAGATACAGAAAAAACATTGGTCCCAGAACTGAACTCTTGGGGATTCCACTAATAACAGTAATCCAAGAACTGTGCCCATTGATAACACTCTTTTGTGTACTTGTATATTATATAGATATTGTTTTTCAGTTAAGTCACAAGAAATGAGGCGTAATTAGATATTTGAAACAAGCATTAGAAAAACATAAGGTGCATGGAAAGAAAGTGGAAAATATATACTTTTTCAAACTGAAGGCAAGAGTGCCATAAGTTCTGCATGCTTATTTAGATTGCTTATCACAGAATGCAAAAGTGGCCTGAGACTAGCTGCCAGTAACATGCACCTTAGGCAAATCATGCTGTTTGTTCTCCCTTCCCTTAAATCCTAAGGGCAGATGTATGCTGAGGTTTTTTCCCTCTGGGCCAGTGTTTCTCAACCTTTAGTAGACTATGGAGCACCAAGTATTCTACATTTTAGGTGAAGCATAATTCATACTTACAGAGACAATATTGTAAATAAATTATGTAAAAATTTAATTTAATCTGAAGCACAGAATCAGAAGCGATGAGTGCTTACAGAACTTTGGTTTTGCTGCAGAGCACTGGTTGAGAATACTGCATTAGGCAACTGCCTAGTTTGCCTGTATGCACTGGCTGCCCTGAAAGAAGACAATCTTCCTGTCAGCTGTGTTGATCATGCAAGCATACTGGTTAGAAATGTTTCCCAGTAGCAAAACTTGGTGGAAAGGGGAAGAAAAAGTGGTAATGGCTTTGAAAAATGTGTCATTTTCAAATGCTAGAGATGACAATAATCAAAGGGATTCCAAGCTATATCCTACTATGGTGACCATTCACAACAAAAAACAATCATCAGATTAAAAGCATCTTTCTCTCAGTTCTTATATTAGATGATGACTCGGGAGCAGTAGTTCCCAAACTGTGGAATCCATAGATACATTTCTGTAAAGGCTACTTTGAATTTTACTTATTTTTAATTAAAGGAATAATGTTTTGTTAAAAATAATTGTGAAATGTCTTTAATTGGTAACATGTTTATTTTGCATGACTGTTAGAATATCTAGCTATGAACCCCCTTCTGTATCCACAATGCGAGCAACAATCAGTTTAATTAAGGTCAAATCATGCAATGCATTGTTGCGTATGCTAGCGATATATATTCATAGCTATCTGATTAAAAAGTATGTTGCAGGTGAAAGCAGAAAGAAAAATATGCACATTAAATTAACAAATTTGCATTGTTGCACCTGCTACTGATTTTGGTACTCTAGCTGTGACTACCACCAACACAAATCACCAGTTCAGTTTAGTTGTATTTCATATGGCATTAATATAATTTCAAGGGAAATGAAGTAGTTATTTTTATTAGCTAGGGTAGTGTCAGTGAAATAATGTGCAGTAACATTAATGTTCATTTGTTTTTTATTTATCATAAATCAGTGGCTAAAAAGAGGTAGTATAAGTAAATAATCAAGTGCTAGTACAGTAAGTACAGGTGTAACCAACGTTGTAAGTGAATCTCAGCGTTTTACATCGCCATCCAGTATCGGCAGTTCTAATTCTATGATTCCTATTTGTCTCTGGGATTTGCATATACAGGTGATAAACTTGCCCCTGATGTCCTATGCACCTTATGCAACAAAGCGTTATAACACAATTCTATGTTACCTGCCAAACTTCGTAGACATCACAATACTAATCACCCTGAATATAAGGACAAAGATATTGGTTTTATCAAGCATAAGTATGAGGCATTAACAAACTATCAGAGCCTTATTGTGAAAAGTTCAAAACCTGATAAAAATGCTACCACGGCCTCCTACAGGAAAAGTTACTGTATTGCACTTGTAGGAGAAGCCCATACAATTGCAGAAACCCTAATTAAGCTGTACAGTGGAAATAGTAATTTTTGTGCTTGGTGAACAGTTGAAAAAGAAACTTGAAATTGTTCAGTTATCTAATAATACTGTTAAACATCATAATCAAGATCTGTCAGCAGATACAGAAAAGCAATTGGTGTCGCAACTTAAATCCAATCAACTTTACAAATCAAGATGTTAGGACTAGCAGTATTACTTGTTCCAGAACAAAATTGAGGAAGATTTACTGCTCTGTAAATCTCTAGAAAGTCACGTGACTGAAGAAGAAATATTTAATGTCATAAAAAATTACATGATAGAACATGAAATCAGTTGGGGAAAAGTATGTTGATGTGTGCACTGATGGGGCCAGAGCAATGGCAGGGGTGTTGGCACATATCAAAAAGTTGGTGCCGTCTTGTTCAAGTAGTCACTTTGTGCTCCACCGACAAGTGCTTGTCACCAAAATGATGGAAAGAGACCTAAAAACTGTTGGATGATGCTGTAAAGATAGTGAACCACATTAAATCTAGGCCACTTAACAGCAGAGTGTTTAAGCTACTTTGAAAAGAAATGGGCAGTGAACACACAATGCTGCTGCTTAATGTAGAAATAAGGTGGCTTTCTAGGGGGAAAGTTCTTGTTAGAGTTTTTGAACTTCACTCAGAAATTTATTCTTTTTTTATTGATCACCCATTTTATCTTTCTCACTGTTTGATGAATGCATCTTGGCTGCAGAAATTTTCATACTTAGCAGACATTTTTACAAGAATTAATGAATTAAATCTCTCATGTCAAAGAAAAAACATGTCGATATTCACAATAAGAGACAGAATTGTGTCTTTTCAATATAAACTCAAATTTTGGGAGAGGTATGTAGAAAAAAATCAGTATGAATGCTTTCCAATTCTGAATGACTTTTTGATAGAAACAGAATCTAGCTTGGAAGAAACTATTTATGGTAGCATCATCTAACATTTAAATGGTTTGCAACAGGCATTTTAGAAATACTTCTCATCTACGATACCTGGATCTGAAATCCATTTTGTTTCAGAGAAACCGGATGTGACGTCTGTGCAAAATCATAAGTATTTGATAGACATTACACCGGCTACTACCTTGAAACAGAAATTCGGCAGGCTTCCTCTGGTTGAATGGTAGAGTTTAACATTTAAATGGTTTGCAACAGGCATTTTAGAAATACTTCTCATCTACGATATCTGGGTCTGAAATCCATTTTGTTTCAGAGAAACCAGATGTGACGTCTGTGAAAAGTCAAGTGTTTGATAGACATTACACCAGATACTAGCTTCAAACAGAAATTCAGTGGGCTTCCTCTGGTTGAATTCTGGTGCAGTCTTCAAGAATATCTGCAAGTGTCTAAATATGCAGTGCTCACCCTTCTCTGTTTCCCACAACTTATCTGTGCGAAGCTGGATTTTCAAGGTATGCAGCAACAAAATCTAAATATCATTACAGACTGGATGTTGCATCCGACATGAGAATTCAGTTGTCTGCAATCACTCCCAAATTTAAAATTGTGTTCAATTAATTTTGAAATCAATTTTGCATTAATGATATATTCATCTTAATTTCTGTAGAGTATCATACAGAAGTGTTCTATGTATCATATTGGGGTAAATTTCTCTTATTCTTCTACAAATATTCCTTCTCAAGGTAAACAAATACAGTAAACCCCCATTATAGTGATATTTCCCTTTTAATGCTCTTTGCCTCTGATCCCATGGTCAACAGAATGAAGTGCAGTACATTTTTTTGCTCTATTTAAAAAACTTCTTGCCTATATCACTTTTTTAAAGGTGGTAAGGAATAAACTTGGATATAACTATTCTTACACTTGATTCTTACCTTTTAGAATGGGATGGTGAGGTATCTAAAAGGAATAATTAATCATGCACTTCATATAAATTGCTCCTGGTGCAGGTGATGTTAATTTATGTTTAACTCAAACCTTTTAAATCAGGTAGGCAACCCTTTACAACCCAGAGTTTTAATATTCATCTTTGTGTTCCCACTGTTTTCTCAGTTTTTTTTTTAAATTCAACATTATTCATTTGATTTATTTACAGTACAGTAATCACTGTCTTTTGTGTATCCTTGTGCTTAACATAGCATTAATAAATTTTATTAATGATAGCATCATTATTATTGTGTTAATAGTACATTTATCAGTAATACTCAAAATATCATCATCATCATCATGAACTTGGTCCGGCTTAGGTCTTTTAAGACCTGTTCTGTTGTAGCTCTTGGAGGTGGTCTTGATCTCACCATCGTTGTCTTGGTCGACCAACATCTCTCTTGCCTGTAGGTTTGTAGTTAAAGGCTAATTTTGGGATCCGGTCTGGATTCATTCTTTCAACGTGGCTGATCCATTTTTCCTGATACCATTTTATGTCATTTACTATGTTATCTACTTTTAATTTCTCGCGGATATCTATATTTCTTTGGTGGTCTAGTCTTGTAAAGCCTAATAATGGTCTTAAAAATTTCATTTGTGCTGCTTCTAGTTTGTGTGCATCTTTCTTATTTATGACCCAAGTCTCACAGCTGTAGAAGAGGGCTGGTTTTGAAGTGATGTTGTGCAGTTGTAATTTTGTTTCAGTTGTCATTGGTTTTCTGAAGTGGCATTTAATCATTCCATTCATTTTATTATATTTTTGTAGTTTAGTGTGGATGTCTTTCCCTTCATTTGATATTAAATTTCCCAAATAAGTGAAGTCAGATATTTGTTCTATTATTTTATCATCAATAACAATTTTGACTCTTTGTATGTTTTTTCCACATAATCCCATTGATTTTGTTTTTGAGGTGGAGATTTTCATCTCGTACTTTTTATCTATTTTATTAAGTTCATTTGCTGCTATCTGTAGTTCATCTTGGATTTTGCAATTATAACTTGATCATCAGCATATAATATAGTTTGGATTTTATTCCTGTTGTTCAACTGTATTCTGTTGTTAATTGTTTGTTTCCGTTCTTTAAGAATTTTATTGATGTAGATATTAAATAAATTTGGTGATAGTCCACATCCTTGTTTGACTCCTTTATTGGTGTTAATTGGGTCTGATAGCTGGCCATTAGAATATTTTATACAGACTTTTGAGTTTTTATATAGGCTTTGGATCGCTTTCCGGAGTTGGGTTGGAATATTTTCTTCACGTAGAATCTGCCAAAGTTTTTCCCGGTTTACATTGTCATATACTTTTTCATAATCAATAAAGAGCAGAAATGTTGGTAGATTGAATTCTTTTCTTTTCTCCAAAATTTGCTGTAGTGAGAAAATGGCATCTATTTTGCTTCTCCCTTTTCTGAACCCACATTGCTCTTCTTCTAAGAATTGTTCACTGTATTTATTAAGTTTATTCTTTAGTATATTAGAGTATAGC
The DNA here is from genome assembly GCF_048544385.1 of Mastigoproctus giganteus. Taxonomy (NCBI): domain Eukaryota; kingdom Metazoa; phylum Arthropoda; class Arachnida; order Uropygi; family Thelyphonidae; genus Mastigoproctus; species Mastigoproctus giganteus. Next base: position 143,199,137 of record NC_143585.1, on the reverse strand, counting down.
TTTGCAGCAGTTGACAGCCATGTTATCCCTCTGTAGTTGTTAGGTTTATTTCTGGAACCTTTTTTGTGTAAATTGATTACTATTCCTGTTTCCCAATCTTTGGGTATCTGTTGCTTATGCCATATGATGTTAAATAATTTTAGTAGTGCGTTTTTTAGTAAGGTGCCCCCATATTTAAATAGTTCTACATTAACCCCTGGCACCACCATGCCGTGACGGGACTAATTGTATGTCTATCATTGCTGCAATTAAAATGGTCTATGCCTGGGCTTTTTCGGTTTTTTGATTTTTGTAATATTAACTCTAGTTCTGCCATTGTTATATTTTCGTCATCTTTGGTTATTACAGATTCATCTTCCAATTCCCTAGTGCCTGGGTTATACCATAGTTTGGAATAGTGTTGCTTCCATTCTGCTTGGGAGATGGAGTTGGTTTTTATTTGATCATTTGTGTCTAGTTGCAATTTCTTAAAAATTTTAAAACCTCTTCTCTGTGGGCCGTGATATCACGTTCTAAAGATTTAACAAATTTATCCCAGTCATCTCATCGGATTCTTCTGGTTAGTTTTCTGACTTCTGCTCGAAGCTTTTTATATTTTATGTGTAGATGTAGGTCTTTAGTTTGTAGGAACAGTTTATAGGTCTTTTTTTTCTCATTGATTGTTTGTTTCAATTCTTCATTCCAAGTCCTTAGCCAGTTTTTATTTTTTATAGGTTTATATCCAAGACTTTCTTCAGCAGCTCCCAAAATTGATTTTTTCATGTTTGACCAGATTTCCTCAACATTATCACTTTCATCTGATTTGAGTTTATCTTTCAATCGACTTTCATAAAGGAATTTAGTGCTTTTGTCTTCCAACAAATGTATTTTTAATTTCTTAGTAGTTTTTGTTGGTATTTTCTTCTTTTCATTAAGATAATTTCTTTTTATTTTGAAAGTGCTTTCTACTAGGTAGTGATTACTGTCAATTTCACTGCCTCTGAATACTCTATTGGCTCTAATTTTGTCATTTAAATTTTCATTAATGATAATATAATCTATTATAGACCTTGTGTTTCTTGCTTCCCATGTGAATTTATGGATATTCTTGTGTCTGAAAAAAGTATTTGTAATTTTAAGTTTATTAAAAATGCAGAAGTCTATCAGGCATCGTCCATTATTGTTGACCACAGGTTCGCCTTCTGATCGTATACATTTGACTACTGATTGAGCACCAACCCTTACATTAAAATCTCCTGCTAGTATGAGATACTCGTTTTTGTTAGTTTGGTCTATGATCTGTTGTAATTCATCATAAAATTCTGTGGTTTCATCAATGTTGCCTTCTACTGGTGCGTAGATGCCAATGATTGTTATTGTATAAGATAGGATTTTTAGTCTTAATTTCAATATTCTGGGTGATAACCGAGAGTAGTCTAGTATTTTGTTTTTCCATTCTTTCTTTATTATGACAGCAACCCCCAATGATGCCCACATTTCACTTGGTACGCTGGAGTATATCATTATGAAGTTACCTATTTCTTTGGATCCTTTGTTCTTCTTTTTTGTTTCGGTAATGACTGCTATGTCAATATTTCTATTTTTTAGTTCCATGGTCAATTCATCTAATTTGTGATTTATTCCCCTAACGTTCCAAGTTGCTACTTTAAGTTCCTTAATCACAGTTCTATATCCATTGTCTAGATCGTCCAGTTTTTTACCTTGAGCTTATTCCGAGTATTTAGAATATCCCCCGGATAGGTTACCAGCCTTTCGTGGGGTAAGTCTAGTGGTGGGGCTGCCACCTTATAGCCTCTAGACAGACTTCAGGTAAAGCATTTCCTCTGTATATGATGGGACAGTTATACTCAAAATACGTTTAGTTTAATTAATAAAATTCTTAAGAATTTTCATTTTTTTAAGCAAAAAAAAAAAAAAATTGAAGGAGCCAAAAAGGGCAAGCACAGTACAGAGAGCATAGTACTTAGAGAGCACACGGTACTGTGCTCTCTAAGGTACAGTATAAACCTGGTTTTCAATTTACATTCAAATAATCACTTCTTAAATACTGCAAAAAAGATAAAAATTCTCTGTTATCTACCAAAATGTAAGTGTAACATAGCCTCAAAAAAGAGAGGAGGGATCCTGCTTATAAGTGATGCTTTCCTATTTATAGTGCTCTTTGGGGCTGATCCCTTCCAAAGCACTATAATAGGAGTTTACTGTATTTGGCAAGAAACTATTTAAAAATACAAAAGGAATGACAGATTGAAACAGAAAAAATCCATGCCACTAAGGTATGAAAATGTTTTAAGGGATGTACATATGCACTGGCTGTCTTTTAGTAAATATTTAAAGAAACAATAAAAAATGGCAACCCCAGACAAGTCTAGTTAAAGAAGGGGTAAGATGTTCTGAGAAAAGTCATGGGCACTTTACAAAATTACCAAATTGAAAAGTGTAACAGGCAATCACTAGCAAGTGGCACATCCAAATTCAGGTCATGATCCAAAACTAGGTGACGAAAAAAGTTAATGAACTCCATAACAGTCTAAGCAAGCTGATAAACCCAGGCAAGTTATCCTCAAATGTGGATAAAGGCTATTCATGTTTCTTTCTTCGGCCTTTAATTTTATCTATTTATTTGATATAAATCTACATTACAGGAAATCCCAGATACAATGTAGAGGGGTAAAAAAAATTACCTAGTTATTCCTGATGTGTCATTGGCAGATTGTATTTGAATCCGTTAACGACCTTCTTCCTAAGTTCTGTAAAAAAATATTAAATGCATTTGGCTCAGTTGATTACTAGACCATTATTTAGCTCATTCTGTGAATTGCTCTACTGGAGTGTTCTCAAGTGGTTTTAGTTTTAATTGATGAATAGAATTTTAAATTTTATTCATCAATCCATAGAATTTTAAATTCTCTTCATCAGTCAATGTAAAGGGTTGCCTACCTGCAAACATTAAGAGCAGCACTATATGTTGATGCTTCCAAGGTCACCGATAAAAATTCTAAAAGTAAAGGTTCCCAGACACGACAGGAGGGAGTATATGCAATTCTGCCCAAACACGATACGAGGGAGTATATGATGAGAGCCCTATCGATCAATTCGGCCCTGGAAAGATTGTGCAAGGTTCAAGGGGTAGAATTTTTTTCAGCCTGCTCTGTACTTGTTAACAGGAGAGACTGCTTCTACAGGGATGGGATACACTTAAATAGAAAGGGTGCAAGAGTGTTTGCTGATGCTATCGAGGCAGTGTTAGGTGGATCGGAAAACTGCTAGATTGGGGGGGGGGATACAAGGACTAATAGATTAACAGTAGCCACTGGCAGAGGTGAAAGTGATTCTTGCACTGCTTCTATTGGAAAGCACAGCAGCTTGGAAAATAAGATGCAGGATATTTCAGAGACTGCTGGGAGTAATTGGGGTACAAGTAAACACATGGGTTGTGTTGGGGTAGCTAAGAAAAAGAACAGGTGCATGTATACTTGCGTGTACACCAATGCTAGGAGTTTGGCAAATGAATTTGAGGTATTGCTCAAAGCATCAAAGGTGGATATTGTTGGGATATCAGAGACGTGGTGTCACACAGATATAAGTAATGCACAATTGGAATTTGGGGATTACAACATCTACAGAAAGGATAGACAGGATAGGAAGGGAGGAGGGGTTATGCTATTAGTTAACAAAATCCAAGGAAGTGAAGCCATTCGACATCACTGGACAGTGCAGTGTTGAGTCAGTTTGGTGTGACATAAGCATTGGGAGATCAAAATTGAGAGTAGGAGTGTGCTATAGGTCTAATGACTCTGATGAGTATAATAAGGAACTGTACAAGGAAATAGAGTGGGCTCTATTTCCTTGTACATACTGACATCAGTGTCATTATCCCTTCTAGAAAAATTCATATATATCATTGACAAGACACCATGAGCTAGGCTTGCAGACTGTCTGCACTGCTCAGAAAACTTCATATATAACTGCACAATTATCCCCAAGTCCTTTTCGTTCTCTACAACCGTCAGTGTAGTACCACATCTGATACGTTACTCTGGGATTACTGCTTCCCATATGCAGTACTTTACATTTGTCAATGTTAAACTCCAGTTACGACCTCTCAGCCCATCTGCTCAACTTTTCTAGGTCTTGTTGCAGTAGCGTACTGACATCAGTGTCATTAACACCCATGCCAACCTTCGTATCGTGTGCAAACTTCGACATTAAGCCTGATATTCCATCATCAATATCATTAATAAATATAGAAAACAACAATGGACCCAACACTGAACCATGGGGGACTCCACTAATAACATTAGTCCACAAAGAGCAGTGTCCATTGATTACCACTCTCTGTCTTCTCCCACTCAACCATCCCTTTATCCATAGCAGCAATTTGCCTCCAATTCCACACTGCTCCAATTTTTGCAGCAGTCTTCAATGTGCAACAGTATCAAAAGCCTTTCTAAGATCCAAATATATGATATCAATGTTATTCTTTGCATCCAGTTCCTTTATGACCACATTATAATATCCAATCCAATTAGTCAGACAAGACTTCCTCTTAACAAACCCATGTTGTGCCTGAGCTGTAACTGAAGTCTTTTCCAGATCATCCTGCAGTGCTTCTTTAACCAGTGTCTCCATTAATTTTCCTGGAACAGAAATTAAACTAACAGGTCTGTAAATAGATGCCCTCTGATCCTCCTCTTTGAATTGGGATCACATTTGCACATGTCCAGTCCATGGGTACCTCCCCTGAGTCCAAGGAAGTTTTCATTATCTAAGGGTTTACTTTCTTCCTTTTCTGCCTCCTTTAATATAACTGGATAGAACCCATCCAACTCAGGTGCCTTTCTTATTTTTATCTTCACAAATTTCTCCTAGATTTTGTTCTCAGTTATTACAAAAGCATCTAGCTCACTGCCAGAGTTTAATACACCTATGGTATTCCCCTCCCTGAATAACTCTTCATGTGTGAATGTAGATGCAAAATACTCATTTAGTTTGTTAGCTGTCTGAGCAGCATCATCAACAGTTGAACTATTGATATCAAATGGACCAATCTGATTAATTCCCCCTCTTCTAGAGTTTACGTGAGTAAAGAACTCTGCTGTTTTTCTTTGCATCCTTTGCAAGAGATTTCTCTGCCTAACCTCCTTTGTGACATAGTTACAGACCAGCTTATATCTATAAGCTGGTCTATCTATAGGCTTCCGTGTCACCTGTTAATTTATACACTGAGTGATCACTGAATTATGACCACCTACCTAATACTTCGTAGGTCCTCCTTTTGCTCTCAGTACGGCAGCTATCTGACGTGGCATTGATTCAATAAGATGTCGGAAGCGTTCGGGAGGTATGGCCAACCAAATTGTGTGTAATGCGGCCAGCAATTCAGGTATGGAGGTGATTGATGTATCCAGACGCCTGATATGACTTTCCAGAGTGTCCCACAAGTGCTCTATGGGATTGATATCGGGAAGGGGGGGTTTCGGAGGTCAATCGATATTCTCGAAGTCAGAACTGTTTCTCAACCGTTCCTGCACGAGTGCCAGATGGCTTGGTGCATTGTCATCTTGGAAGACATCGTGTTTCCTGTTATAGCGTACTTGCCAGAAAACCTTCATTACATAACGATTAAGACCATCAACTCGTACTATTACTCAACGTTCAAGGTGTATAATAAGGTTTCCGGGCACGATATATCACTAATATTGGCATTCCAGGAAACCTGGGTTTTATGTGATCGGCTAGTGGTTTAGTTAGGACAAAATCTCGTGTTCTCAAGATCTATTCTGAGGTGTAGAGAATAGACTTGTAACATCAAGATTGCGCTGTGATTTTCACTCTGGACTCGTTCCAGATGGTTAGACTCCAGGGCACCACAGATGATGGTTCTTTACCTGTTATTTGTGCTATGGATAGTGCATAGCAAGAGAATAGTCATGAGGCAAGGATGAACAAACAAAACATAATTTAATTTATTGTATATATATATCTTACAAGGTAATTCGGATTGATCACTTCATTAATCAATAAAATAAAAATAAAGAAGGTATAGATTCACTACTCTTCTACCATGTGGCTATCAATTACAGTATTCATGTTACATATATGCTATTAGGTTCATGTTCTTCGTGTAGCCTTCGGAGGATAGCAATTGCTCGTACTCAGAGGAACCGACAGGCGTCTCTCCCCTTGTCTGAGTATTTAGGTACTTGTGTAAAGTTGACATAAGCTTGACAGTAACTGATAGTACTGTAGCTAATAGTGAGTAGTATTGATAATACATCCTAGAGTCAAAACACAGTAAGAAAAACACTTGTCCAGTGTGTATCTAGGAGGAGAGATGTAAGCACAAGACAACAATGCAGTGGGAGGGGTAAGTCTTATTGTTAGATGATTCCATTAAATTTGCTATCATAACACGAACTTGCCAGAAAGAAAAGCTCCTGGGTGATTTTAGGGATTAAGACTCGGAGTAGAAGTCCGTCGGGAATGATTTCTATATGTCTCCCCTTCTTTTCCGTCTTGTTTCTCTCTTTCTTCACACGACTCCCTCAAGCAGCAACCACGACCAAAATGAACCACCCCAAACTTTCTCCCCACTCGATACATATATATGTCCCCCCTTTTTGGGTTTAGAATCCTTGTATTGGTCAAAAGGCTACTTTTGTGGGGAAAAGAAAATTCCAGAGTCTATTGTCCTCAAAACCTGACACAATTGGAATGGAATTTAAGAGGAGAAAGAGGAACTTCGAATCTGTATGGGGTGGCATTTCCAGACTGTCCAGCGGTAATCGCTAGATCTAAAATCTGTTCATTTCTACAAATTTCCAGACAACAATCACCCCGTAGTCATCAGGTTTGGATTCCACCCAAAAGCATGTTCCCCGACTGACATTACTCTCATTTCTCCACCGAGAATCACATACATTCCGATCGTTTTCATAATTATTATGTCCACAATGTTTGCCTGACCCAATCGAGTGACGATCTCTCCCTGTGAACTAGCCGGTCTCATAACGGTGGGATAGCGTCTCAATTGCTGCTTTGCTTAATGCAGCGCCAAGGGGCGCATGTTAGAGCAGACAAAACATCTTACTGCAAGGAGTGGTTATTACTCTCTAAATATAGTAGTGGCAAAAAATATAGGGTGACACGCAGTGGAAATTGCCTCTCAAGGCAAGCCAAGAGGTAAAAATGAAAGCATTTTTACATTCCTCCTCTTCATCGCCAAATTTTGAGCAAGGGAAAAAGAAAATTTCACATGCAAAAAATTCGGGGTTTTGTACGGATCCAAAGATTAGATTTTGAGAACACGAGCCGATTACATAAAACCCAGGTTTCTTGGAATACCAATATTAGTGAGAGAACTTGCCCGGAAACCTTATTATACACATTGAATGTTGATTAATAGTATGAGTTGATGGTCTTAATCATTATGTAATGAAGGTTTTCTGGCAAGTACGCTATAACAGGAAACACTCTGGAACGCTGGTGCTAATCGCGACCAGGATGAATTGTTTTTCGGGCATTCATGTTCTACATGAATGCCCGTGAACGATTCCAATGGTTGTAGACTGAGGAGCAAAGTTACAGTAGAACAAACCAGAGAGCAGAACACGAGACTAAGGGGCCTAATACTGTAGTAGTAGAAAGAAAACATTAACAAATGCCTCTACGTATTCTCTGTGTTTACAGAGAACAGGTACAGGCATTTCTCTTTTACACTAATACAAATAATATAGATGTCTTCAGGAAAACTCATATTGAGCAACAGTTAGCAACTTGTGAGCAACAGTTGTTCAACTATTAACGATCTTACCTATAAACAAAAAAAAAAAAAAAAAAACGAGTTGTTGTAACACTTTTCTTTGAGAATCTGTTGATTACTAATGTTATAGTTCCTTTTCAGCTCTACATAAAGGTAAGTCACACCATTTTGGGGATCCTAATTTTACCCAGATACTATTAAATCCAAAATGGAAGAACTGAGCCCCCAAATGACAGAAGTAGATTTATCAGTCCCGTTATTTGGGACGCAGCAAACACAATCCCTTCCCGAATCTGGCAGGCCTCATTTGGCTAATATTGCGGGTTACCTCTGATTTACCAAAATCAGATTTTGGTAAATCTGAAGAAGGCCACTCTGTCCAAGTGTTTTTTGAGACGCTAGAAAATGTTGGGGAATTAGCACTTTGGCAAGACAAAGAATTGATAGCAGTCCGAAAATCGAAATTCCGTTCACTTGCAGCACAGTTCTTGGCCTAATCAGTCGAGTTAAGCAGAGAAAAGAGTTATAGCACGTTCAAAAATGCCTTTTTGGCTCAGTTTGAGAAAAGGGAACCGATTGTTACCTGTCTTCACTGATTTTCAACGGCTATACAAGGACTATCGGAGTCCGTAGCCTGATATAGTGCATGAGTGAAGAATTTAGCAAGAATGGCTTTTAAAACGGAAAGTGATTCTCCTGAGGCTTTGGCCATATTGGATCAGGCTATGTTGGCCCAATTTCTCAGGGGGATTTCAAATAAAATTAGAAGGATGGTGCTCTCCCAGAACCCCTTAACATTTTCACAAGCGATCACAATTGCACGAAGGAAAGAAACCAACAATGAAACTTACACAAACGAAACATAAACCGATTAATGTTATTTTTGATCAGACTAACAGCGGTGAAGTTTGGAATCAACAGGAAAGTTACTTTAAAAAAAATCTTAAGCCTACACAAGACTTGCAACAATCATTACACATTAACAGTAAACAACGCTACTCTTGATAATTTAGAGATGCAAGTCGTGGCTCTCAGTTAAAAGGACCATTGTCAAAGCAATAGTACTGCAGATTACCTTCCCTCTTCCCACGATCGCGAGGCGCTAAGCTTAACTTAACTGAGAGCTGAGGTCATTGACCAAGAGGAGAGAGAGACGCCCAGTTGCACCGTGCTATGCTAGGAAGCATTCATTCCAAAATTTCGTCAACGAGACAAATGACAGAGAAAGAACCATAATTTGCGGCGCTTTGGAGTCTAAACATCTGGGACAAGTCCAGAGTGAAAATCACAACGTGATCTTGTTGTTGCGAATCTATTCTCTACATCCCTGAATGGGTCTTGAGAACACGAGATTTTGTCCTAAAACTAAACCACTAGAAGATCATATAAAACCCAGGTTTCCTGGAATACCAATATTAGTGTTTAAACTTGCCCGGCAACCTTATTGTACACATTGAAGGTTGAGTAAGTGTATGAGTTGATTGTCTTAGTTGTTACGCGATGAAGGTTGTCCAGCAAGCACACTACAACGGGAAAGCCTGTGGAACAATCACCATTCGGGAAAAAGTGTAACATAGCGTGGTGTACACAGCAAGGAGTTGACCATAGCAGGAACTACTGTTGTTCCACATGCACCAGGGGGTCCAAGTTCCTGCCAGTGAAACATGCCTCACACCATACCGCCTCTACCGGCCTGCACTTTTGATACCATGCATGATGGATGAATAGCCTCATGTTGTTGTCGCCAAATCCGTACACAGCCATCCACGTGTGGAGTAAATAACGTGACTCATCCGACCAGCACACCTTCTTCCCGTCTTCTAACTTCCAACTTGCATGCTATTTACACTAGGCGAATCTTTTACGCTGATGAACCTTGGTTAGGAGAGGATGCCGTAGGGGATCGTCTGCTGGTATAGCCCATATGTGCAAGCATGTGATACATGGTCATTCAGATATTATTTCGGGTTGGCCCAAGTTGTATAGGGTAGTCAACTCTTCAACAGTGCTGCACCTGTTTGCTCACCTCTAACATCAACCATTTGCTGACCTTTGCAGCTTTGGCATCGGTCGTTGTTTGACCATTTTGACGCCAGTCCTGGTACACTTTAACTACGGCTCTCGAACACCCCACTCGTTCAGTCGTTTGGGATATCGTAGCACTAGCCCACTGAGCACTTACAATCTGTCCTTTATCAAAGTCAGATAAATCCTTCCTTTTATCCATCACGCTCGGAATTTTTCTACCTACCGACCATTGACACCTTATCTATGCTAGGTAGGTCGACTAATTCGGACTCTCCTACCTCACATGGTCAATGGATCGAATTCAATTTTCATAGGGGTCGTCATAATTCAGTGATCATTCAGCGTACGTATCCGATGCAATTTTATTTTCTGCCACATGTCTCAAAGTTCATTTGACATCCATTTAGGCCTAAAAACCTTGAATATTTCTTAGCTGGTACAAAAAGCCTAGCAGCTTCCAAGATTAATTCTTTGAATGCTTCCCGATTTGAATTTGCTGTTGCTAACATCGTCAACTGGTCCCACCATATAGAATTCAAAAACTGCCTCAGACCACTGTAGTCACCTTTACGAAAGCAAAAACCCTTCCCTTTACCTTTTTAAGGAAATCCCACTTCACCACACTGTGATCACTGCCACCTAGTGGTTCCTTTATCTGCAGATTCTTTAATGCATAAAGAATCACTACTGATAATCAAGATCAAGAGTATTATTCCCTCAGGTTGCCTCCCGAACATGTTACTGTAGAAAACAATCATCCAGTAATCCACAAAAGCCTTGCTAGTGTGTGAGTGATGAACCCACAAATTCCAGTCAATATCTTGGAAATTAAAATCCCCCATTATCAATCTGATTTACTGGCCAAATCTATTTCTCTGTACAGTTGTTTATTATACTCATCAGAGCCATTAGGCCTATAATATACTCCTACTCTCAATTTTGATTTCCCAGTGCTTCTGTTACACCAAACTGACTCGACACTGCACTGTCCACCCATGTTGACTGGCTGTACTTCCTTGGATTTTATGTTTCTTAACTAATAGCATAATCCCTGTCTATCCTTCCTGTACATACTGTACTCTCAAAATTCCAGTTCTGCATTCCTTATCTCTATGTCACCACGTCTCTGATATCCCAACATCTGCCTTTGATGTTTTGACCAACACCTCAAATTCACCAAATTTATTTACCAAACTCCTAGCATTGGTGTACATACAAGTATACAAGCACTTGATCCTATTCTTAGATACCCTAATACTCCCCATGTATTTACTTGTTCCACAATGACTCCCAGCAGTCTCTGAAATCCCCTGTACCTTGTTTTCCATGCTGCTCCTCATTCCAATAGAAGTACTGCAAGAATCACTTCCTCCCCTACCAGTGACTACTGTTAATGTATTAGTCTGTATATCCTCCCAAGCTAGCAGTTTTAATGCCCACCTAACACTACCTCGATAGCATCAGCAGATATTCTTGCACCCTTTCTATTTAAGTGTATCCCATCCCTGTAAAAGCAGTCTCTCCCTTTCTTTCAGACCAGGCTGAAAAAAAGTCTACCCCTTCAGTCTTGCACAATCTCTCCAGGGCCGAATTGATCGTCAAGGATCTCATCATATACTCCCTCCTGTCGTGTCTGGGCAGAATTGTAGACACTTTCAAATTTAACCCTAACTCATGGCTTTTTTTTCAAAATTGACTTGTACTTGTTAAGTAATTTCACTGGTCTTCTACTTTTAATATCATTAGTGCCGTGTACAACAATATCACCTTTTGTGCCCCTTAAAAGATGATATCTGCCCTACAACATCAATCTTTGCCCTTGGCAGACATACCCTGGTCCTGTTCAACCTATCATTTTTGCACAATATATATTCCCCATTCCCTGACAACAGTCACTGACAACAACTATCTCAGGCCTTTACAGAGTTTGTATTGCAGCAGAAAGTATACTATGCAGAGATGGAGAGACTATCTCTCCCTTGGTGCAAAAGACATTAAATGTTATAGAGACAGTGTCCTTTATATACAGATTGCTCTTCCCCACATTCAAATTCTGAATCCTTTACATATTAGTGACACCATGTCTTTTATGTTCCCACGATGTTTACATTTGATAATAATTTGATAAATAGAAACAGTATATCTGTGCTAGTTAACAGTTTCTCCTGTTAACACATACACAGCACACAGAAAAATTCTACCCCATGAGCCTTGCAGAGTCTCTCCACCACAAAACTGATTGACAAGGCTGTAATAAAGTACTCTCTCTCTCTCTCTCTCTCTCTTCTGGTATGTCTAGGCAAAATTACAGATGCTTTCAATTCCAATCCTAACTTGTAATTTTTTCTCAATGTTATTTTGCCCTTGTTAATTCAACCATCAGAACTCCTACTTTTAATATAATTATCAGTGTGTACAAGAATATCACCCTTATTTGGCCCTAAAAGGTGACCACTCTATAATGTTATCTAGTTTAGTTCAGACATACACTTCCTTATTCCACCTCATTTTTGCACAATTATTTCCCACTACCCTACTAAATTGATCGCCAGTATGGCTGCCTTAGTTAATGGACGCATGTTTTACCACTCCGCGATTTTGCCTTAAAAAAAAAGATTTAAGCTCAGTTTATTATTATTATTAGCCATATGGTGCAAGGAAGCTTGAAGCCTATGCTGCACCAAGGAAATCACCAAGAGAAGAATGATAAGCTCAGGACCCTGGGTTTTCCAAGTCCATACTCACCAGATGTGAGCCCCTGGGTGTTTTCCCTTGAATATGTTCATCAGAGGATTCCTTCGGTGAGGAAATTTGATTATTCTACTGGGTTTTTAGCCAGATATCAACATTATTATCTGTATCCTTTGTTGTCAGAGTGCAGTGGTCACACCATGTGGCTGACAACAGGGGCATAGAGAGGCGCCGATATAACACGGTGGTCACGCTCATATCTGGCTTTTGACTTGGGTGGGTGCATCCACTAGTGCAAACCAGGGCTGAAAGAGTGCACGAACTTTTAGTGACTACAAAGGTGTGTTTTTAAACAATAAAACTACAAGTTCAGTGTCTTCGTCCCCCTTCAACACAAACTTTCGTTCAAAGAAGACGCAATTAATTTCTGTTGCTCCTACACAACAATGAATATTATCATTGTGTTTAAAAAACGCTAAAATAAATTAGCCCCAGAGGGCATTTTAGCACTTGGCTGTCCCCCCCCCCACATGACATGGGAGAGGAGCCCAAAAATTCGCTTAAGTACTTTTCAGCCTCAAATTCACCTAGACCTGCGGTTTTCACAAAAAGCCTTCATTCTTAACCACACAGGGAGACATCGAAATGTCCGATAAACCGAACAAACCCGGTAATCCGATCTCAAGTGAAGAAATTGCAGTAAGGGAACCAAATGCATCCCAACCACAAACAAAGATAGGAGGACGTGGAGGGCTGCCCCCAACTCCAAGACGATAAATCTATCTTCCAGAGGGATCCGTGATAGATCACATCATGACGTTAAGAAACAAATTATAGAACATCATGAAAGATAATATCAACAGGATCACAATGGCTGTCAGGAGTGACACTGTAATCCTCTGGACTAAGCTGGAAACCATACTAATGCGTGAGCATGTCGAACTAGAGAGAACACAAACTTGATGCTTACGAGGAAGAGAGGGAACCAAATGCACCAGCGCCCTCACTCTTATTCGGCCAAGCTGAGGACAAATATCCCAGCGAAACAATTACTACGTCAGGAAACATGATACAACCAAGAAGGAAAGTGCTCATCAAACCACCGAATTTGGTTATACTATAATCAACAGGAGACAAACCAACGACCAGAGAAGAGATTAAAAAAAAGTAATGAATACCGTGAAGGAAGACCGGATAAAATCAGTCAAGAGGATTAGGAATACAGGAATAGCAGTAGAAACAGAAATGCATAAAAAGATACCAGGGATTATCCAAAACCCAAAAATAGCGCACTAGGCCTAACAGCGGAACCACCAAAGAAAAGAGAACCTTCTGCCACATTAAATGTTGGGAAAGAAATAACACCCCAGCACCTGACGGATGAATTATACCAGAGAAACCTGCAGGAGGTCCTGCCAAATCTGGAAGGAACAGCCCTAATAACACCAAGATATGCGACTAAATCTAGGGAAAGTGAATCGATCAAATGGACAATGGAGTTTTTCCCACAGATATGGCTGGTACGCAGAACACAACCAAGGATATACATAGAATGGAGCTGCCACCATTTCAGGGAGCACGTGGTCGTGCCTAAGTGCTCCAGTTGCTGCAAGTATGGCCACACCACTCACTTGCACCCAAATCACACTAACCTGCGGCAACTGCTCAGAGGAAGGTCACGATTTTAAGAGCTGCCCCAACAAGACAAACAAACACGTATGTACAAATTGCAAGGCATGAAAAATGGGCTGCGACCATTCTATTAGAAATTCAAAATGCCCCTCATATTTAAAAGCTGAGTTTGTACCAAATAAGGATCGACTATGGGGACTCGTACTAAACACTACAATGAAACAGAGATAAAGATACTCCAACTAAATGCACAATGGGCCCAAGCAGTGGCCGACCAACTCTACATCAAGGGTGATGAGGAGAGGGCCGTACTGCAAGAACCCTACACACATCTACAAGCAAGTTAGGGGATACCCGCTTGCATACAAGATTACCCAGACTGAAGACGAAACTCCTTGATCCACAATTGCCGTTCACAACCAAACATCACAGCAACCAGAGTGATGCAACTTTGGGCATAAGCCGCCCAGGCTTGTGCCTAAATCATCACCCACATAGTAAGCTTCTACGTGGTCTCTGTGTACAGCAGACCAAGACAGGAGATTGCAACAGTCATTACATACCTTCGGCACCTGCTGAATGTACTTCCCAATCAAAAGATTGTGGTTAGAGCGGACAAAATTGCAGCTCCCCTGCTGGCATAGCACCACAGAAGAGGAGAGGAACCAAAAAGGGACAACAGTTAGACAACAACTACCTTATAGGATCCACGTATGATATTCTCAACGAACCCAACCAGTTGCTTACCTACTGCAACTCAATGTGGGATGCGACGATTGACATCTCCCTAACCACCACAAACATAGTGGCGCACATTTCCAAGTGGAGGGTAGAGGACTCCTCGACCACCTCGGATCACAGCGTCATCTCCTTCCAGATCTCAAGAACACTAACTAGAACACTAATCCTGAAAGAAGATATGCAGTCAACAAATCTGACTGGAACCTCTTCGATGAAGCACTCACATTGCCACAACTTCATTGCTGCAGAGATGGGACACGTAGACGACCATAATACCCTCCAATGTAAAATTACAAACCTCATTACTGATGTCAGCTCAGCAGCCATTAAAAGGAAAAACCCTGCACCACGAACAACACCCTGGTGGAATCAGGAGATCCAGGCCCTGCAAACAGGTCATTAAAAGGAGAAAAGAATTTCAATGTGCCTGCAGATCGTGGCCAACCATGGAAGTGGAGGGTCTGAGGCAGCGATACAGAGAGGTCCAAAACCAATACATGGACAAAATAAAGAAAAAAAAGCAAAAGGAAAACGGAACAGTTTGTCTCCACAAAGGGGGAATGCAGACCCCTGTGGGTGATATATAAGATCACCAATAAACTCACTAGAGGCGAGGTCCTCGCTACCACAAGAACATCACAGGGCCTTTCAACAACGTGGGAACAATCAATCGAAAATATACTGAACTGTGTCTATGAAGAATCTGCGAACCCCTGAAGTGCAACTCCAAATATGCTGGAATAATGAATACAACACGGAAATCTGGGAAAAGCCATTTACCCATGAAGAACTATGCGCAGCAGCACAAATCAGACCAAAAAAGTGTCCGGGAAAAGATAGGTTGGAGCCAGAGATAGTAAAGTGAGTAGCCGAGCTGACCCAAGATTTCCTACTCAAGCTATACAATTGCTGCCTGGAACATGGATATATTCCTATGGACTGGAGAGTGGCAGGCTTGAAGCTAATATTGAAAAACCCCAGCAAGAATTACCAAGATCATACAGACCCACAGCATTGCTACCAGTGCTAAGTAAATTGTAAGAGACTATTACACAAACGCATCCAGCAACATTACTCAGCGGTAAACCTTGAAGCACCCAATCAGTATGGCTTCAAAACAGGTTTGTCTACAATTGAAACAATGAGAAACCTACTTGCGGCTGCAAGCGAATATCAAACCAAATATTTCTTGGTGATTGCAGTGGATTTTGTGGGGTGGCCTTCAATTCCCTTTGGTGGCCGAGCGTTCTCGGCAGACTCCAGACTGCACATGTACCGATCAACCTTTACAACGCTATAAAAACATCTTTTGCAACGGAAGATGGAATTTATAGCACCCTACCAAAGGCTCATTAAAACAGTCCACTGGGGTCTGTGCTCAGCCCGCTTCAGTGGAATATGGTCTTCGACGATTTCCTTAACACTGACCTGCAAGAAGTTTGGAGCCAGGCATTCACAGACGACCTTGTCCTGATCATGGAAGCCAATTCAAGGGCCCAGCTAGAAGTTCGAGCAAACAATTCCCTAATGACCCTTCAAAACTGGACCACGGCAAATCATCTACAAATTTCACCTGAGAAAACTACTTCCATCCTACTCAGAGTAACACTGAATATTAGAAGACCACCACAGATCAAAAGAAGTGGAACTGCATAGCTCACTACATAAATGAGATACCTCAGAGCCATACTTTCCAACAAGCTCTCCTTCCAACAGCATCTGAAATACTTAAGAATTAAAATCAGAAGATACACAGATCTGGTCGCCAGGATTTCCAGGCATAACTGAGGCCTCAATAAGAGATCACTCTCTGTATACTACAAAGCAACCTTCTTACCAATGATTTGCTATGCGGCCACAATCTGGTACCATAAAACAATGGCAGTAAACAAAATCCTGGACTCAATCCAAAGAACAATACCCCTTGCAATGATCCGAGCATGTAACACTCAGTACGCAGGCACTGCACGTCCTCGCAGGGGGCCCCTCTCCCTCTGGACCTGGAGATTGTAAGACGTCTGCTCTATCACCTGTCAAAAGCAGTTTGAATGAAATTCATGGGCTTCACCATGGTACTGGCAAATGGAATGACAGCAGAAAAGAATCAACTGGCAATTCATCTGAAACAGGAATGGCAAAACCATTGGACAACCTCAACAAAAGGAGAGATAATGCAAAAGCTCCTACCCAATGTCGACGAATTCTATCTGAGATCACCAGCCTGGTTCCAACCAGGACTATATTCAACAATTTCTAATGGGCCACAGACCGTTCAACGACAAACTTTCAGCCTTCTGATTGCTTGAGGACCCACAATGCTCATGTGGGGAAAGAGAGAATGGCATCACCTGATGCACCAATGCCCAAATTATGAGGACCTGCATGGGAACTTCATCACGCAACTTGCTTACATACCCCAGGACCAGGAACACCACCTCCTGGACTCCTGCGAGGAGTACAAGATCTTCAACAAAGTATGTGCGAGACCTCTTCACGACAAGAAGAGCCACAGCAGTAATAAGAAATAGACAACAATGAAAAGAAAACCCAATGCTGTATCCCAAGGAAGTGGACCTATGATAATAGTGGAATTGGCTCCTCCTGAATGTGACCAACAACCTGGATAAGACCAAGCACAAGAACGAGACCATCACCTGAAGTATGACATTTGACCAGATGTGACAACCACAAGATTCAGACCAACTACCAATGCAGGACAATGAACCTTGTTGACAACGTGCCAATAGGCAATCCGAACCGGGCCATAGCCTGGCTCACTTGAATTCACACTCCCTGGTAGGGGGAGAGAGAGAGAACTCTATCCCCCCCTCTGCTGCTCCTGTCTTCTGCTGGTGAGGCATGGGCATGCCTCACTGACCACCTGGGGGCATCTTCTGTCATCTCCATACTTGTCTTTCCCCAGCCTTCAGTCTCCTCCCCTACTCTATCTATACACCAACGTACGTCCCACACATCTAAATTTAATCATGCAAAACTGAACCACGATCAAAGATATTTGGCCTTCCAATTCTAGCATTCACCCCCACCCCTTTTTTACATAGGCCCTAGCCACTGTAATCTCAGGAAACTAGGTGGCAGAGTAAAATATAGAGCTACTGGGTACCTGGTCTGCCTCCATGGGGCTAGGTGTGGGCAACAATGGGTCCCACAAGGGCCCAGCAGCTAAATGGCCAGAAGAACAATAGTACACATATACATGATCCATAGACATTTAAATCTCTGGCCTTTACAGTGAACTGTTACACCTACAGTGAAAGCAATGAGGAGATGGAAGAAACTCCTGGTGCCATTTGACACTAAATACACTTTACCCTGACAATCGAGTAACTAACTAAACTTAATTCCTATGGGACTGATGATCTCTGCTGTTGAGAATGTCTTTGTGTTGTCTGATCCTGGAGCAGGTGCTCAAGTGTTGGCCTGGGTTGCTGAGTGCTTGATGGGTCTCTGTCTTTTAAATGTTTGTGGTCATCAATCCTATGAGTTTGTGTTTAATCCTGTCTTCCTCTTTTCAAAACATACAAAAAGGCATCCCCTATATGTCATGTTCTGCTATAGGGAGCTTCACAAGTAACATGTAACATAATCCAGATTTGTAGGAGAACTGTGTTCAGAAGAATTCTCCAACCAAAGCATTACCGCTACTATTTGAACCCTTTCTTTGCTTTGCTGCTCTAGTCTGAGGCACGATTTTAGTCTAAATTTAGTTTAAAAATAGTACACAAAAGAGATCAAAAAGAATGATGCTATGTTACTCCTGCTTATTTAACGGCAGTATAAAGTGCACTCTTTTAGATCACATCATGTGTGATCTAAAATGAAAAAATATAATTTTTTGAAAGTTACTTTCATTGATATTTATGAATTTTACAATGGTTGAAGAAAGATCCACCTTGCACACTTCATTAGAGGGTATCATGACTCATACAGAAATAGCGGATGGTAATTTCCGGGTGAGACATGATTTTATCTTTCCACAACCTGTAATGACCTTCAATTAAAATTTGGTACACTGCCAGAAAAATTTGAGTCACTGAAAAAAAAGGGTGCTTGCCCTCGAGAATAATGTAACTGGGAGCTGCTAGACAGGGACTCAAGACAGTAACCTACCAAGTGATGCAATCCCGATTCGGGCCCCCAGAACAGAATAACCAAGTGCAAACTACTCTGGTTCAAAAGGACTTAGTTCTATTAGGAGACTCCATTGTCAGGTAAATGGGAACTATTTTTTGTAATAAGGATAGGTGGACTAGAACCAGGGTATGTCTGCTGGGAGCAACAATTAATGATGTCACCAACAGACTGTCAAATTTTAAGGGGGTAAAGAGAATATTATTAGCCATGTGGGGACTAATGATATTAAGCACATGCAATCTGACAATTTGTTAGACAAATATAGGATCATGCTGAAGAAATGCCACAAGTTAGGTCACAATGTTCATTTTTTTTTTGTTTTTTGTTTTGTTTAGTTTTTAGGAGCATTAGCAACTAAGGCCATATTGCTCCGGGAAATGCGGTGGTCATGCCCTGACCTTTCCGCATCTTCCGTATTTGGTGGTGACGGGCTCGAACCCCAGTCTAATCAAGAAACGTGTGCTACGCACTGCTGCTCCTTCCCACCTGGCTACGGAGGCACCTCACAATGTCCATGTGTCTGCAATTGTTCTGCCCAGAACAACGATAGGAGGAATTATATGCTGAAAGCCTTTGTGGATCAACTCAAGCCTTCAAGGACTCTGCAAGGCTTCTGGGGGAAAATTATCAGCTTGCACTTGTAGGCAGAAGGAATCAGTTTTGTAGAGGCATAATGAGAGTGGGAGTAATCTACAGGCCAGGTGATTGTGAAGATTACGATGAGAGCCTCTACATCCAAATCGAATGGGCAAGTAAGTGTGAATGTCTTATTATGGGTGATTTTAATTTGCTACTAATTGATTGAAGCAAATGAGACGGAAACTCCACACAGAGGACAAAATTTTTAAGTCAACTAGATGATTTTTATTTGTACACCATTACTAGGGAAAAGAATATTCTAGACCTCATCATCACCACCAATGAACCAAATGACAATAGGGCTGACAGTACGGGAATCAGTGGCAGGAAGTGATTATGGGGTACTATGGTGGATGATGAAGAGAGAGGTAGTAGTAGATAACTAGTAGTAGTTAACTACTACTACCTCTCAAGGAATGGTTTATAATTTCAGAAAAGGAATTGAGAGGTAGTACCTCTCAAGGAATGGGTTATAACTAATTATAACCCATTCCTTTGCATTTAACTAGTAGTAGTTAAATGCAAAGGAATGGGTTATAATTTCAGAATAGGAAATTATGATGCCTAAAGGTGCTACACAGCCTCTATTAACTGGATAGTTATCACACATAGAGCGAATACAATTAAATTATGGTATAACTTTAAAATAATCACAGAAGCCTTGAATGCAAATATGCCATTCAAATAATACTTCACAAGGAGGATTCCATGTTGGATGAATAATAAAGTTGCCAGATTACTTGAACAGAAAAAGATGGCATGGAAAAGTTACAGAACAATAAAGAGTACTGAAGCCAATAACAGCAACAAAGTGATCTGTAACAGTGCCACAGAAAAGGTTAGGCTGGCAAAGGCAGATTATGAGAAATAATTGGGAAGAGAGCAAAGAGTGGGGATAAGGAAGTCTTCACATATATAACTGCAAAGAAGAGAAGGACAAACCAGATTGGACCTTTATGTAATGGTTTTGATTTGATTTTGATTTGGTAGTTATTGGCGCATCGGCTTCTGTGGCCATATTGCACCTCCCAAGGTTTTTGCAGTACTTTGATCCAAGCCCGGGGCTTAGAGGGGCACAGGTATCCTGTGTGTTATCAGACACTCAGCCTAAAACACTGATGGATCCAATATCTCTCTATTACAGAAGATTTAGGAGAAGTCCGGTTGGCCTGCCTCCCTAAAATCCACTCATGCACACCTTCTCAATGGTAAGCCCTGTTACATCACTTAGGTGGCAACGAACGTGTAGAGTGGTTCTCTTCAAGACGCCTGGTCAGCGTGAAGAGGAAAAGACCAAACCCTCCAGCAATGAGAGCACAACAATACAAATGGCCCTCAGTCCCCAGCAGCTTTCACTCTCCCTCTTACGGCAGCGAGAGGATCAGAGTGGAAGCAGAGGGTGCTAAGAATCTCTGGGTACGACCAGGCTGCCATGCACGGAAATTGAACTTGGCCTGTTATAATGTACGATCACTCATCGGTGAAGACAGGATATTAGAGCTGGAAAAGGAATTAGAAAATGTGAATTGGAATATCATCGGTTTGGCTGAAACAAGAAGAAGAAATGAATCACTTATAAGTTTATCAAGTGGAAATCTGCTGTACACCAATGGAAACAGTGAAAGGAGTGAAGGTGGAGTTGGCTTTCTGGTCCATAAAGATTTTAAAAACAACATTTTGGAATTCAAAAGTACATCACCAAGGGTGTCAAGACTAATATTCAAGATTTCTAAGAGGTACAAGCTAAAGATTATAATGATTTCTGCACCAACATCGAGCCATGATGATGAAGAAGTTGAAGAAATGTACACTGAAATTGAGAGTCTTCTAGATGAGCAGAAAACCCACTACACTATTACTATGGGGGACTTCAATGCTAAGGTTGGAAAAAGGCAAAACAGTGCAGAAAGAGGAACTATAGGAAATTTTGAAATTGGTGAAAGAAATAAAAGAGGTGAAAGACTTGTGGAATTTGCAGAATCTCAAGGACTGTCAGTAATGAACACTTTTTTTCAAGAAAAGGGTGAACAGAAAGTGGACATGGAAGAGTCCAAATGGATTAACAACTAATGAAATCGACTTCATCCTCACTAACAGAAGATATATTGTGAATGATGTTACCGTCCTGAATAAGGTAAATGTTGGAAGTGATCACAGAATGGTAAGATGTACACTTGATATAGATGTAGGAAAGGAAAGGAAAAAACTGACTTGAGTAAATAATACAAAGGTCTTTGAAATAACAGAGGAGGAGAAAAAGCAGTATGTACTGGAACTTAAGAACAAGTTTGAGCTTCTGCAGACTGCTCAGGACCAAGATATCGACGAGGAATATTACAACTTTCTGAAAGTGATAAAGCCCAAGAAACCTATAGGGAAACAGAAATCCAAAGAAGAAAAAATTAGTCAAGAAACACTTGTCATGATGAACCAAAGACGACAAATGAAGAGCAAGAAAAACACTGACAGGGAGAAAATTGAGTATACTGAGTTATGCAAAGCCATTAGAAAGAGACTCAGAGAGGACATAAGAAGATTTAACACAAGAAAAGTAGAACAAGCATTAAGGGAAAACAAAGGATTTAAATCAGCAGCCATGAGCAGTAATACAGAAAGACAAATGATACTGAAACTGAAGAATAGCGATGGTGTACTTATAAACAGCAGAGAAGGCATAATTCAAATAGCAGAAGACTACTATAGAGAATTATACAAGGAGCGAGGGAATGATACCAGCAGTGGGGAAGATGGATTGCAAAGTAGCAACACATACGACATACCCGATATTCTTCCTGATGAGGTAGAACATGCATTGAAGAAAATGAAGAATCGGAAAGCCCCGGGGGAAGATGAAGTTACTGTAGAGTTGTTAAAACTGGGAGGAAGAGACATAACACAAAAACTGGCAAGGCTCTTCACAAAGTGCATTAGAAAAGGTGTGATGCCTAAGCAGTGGAATAATGCAATCATAGTTTTGCTGCATAAGAAAGGAGATAAATCAGAAATTGGAAATTATAGACCAATTAGCTTGCTATCCCATATCTACAAGTTGTTCACAAGGGTCATTACTAACAGATTAGAAAGAATACTTGATGAGAATCAACCGAAAGAGCAAGCTGGCTTTAGGACAGGATTCTCAACTATGGATCACCTTCACATAATATCACAGCTAATGGAGAAAGCAAATGAATATAAAACACCATTATGCCTGGCGTTTGTGGATTATGAAAAGGCGTTTGACTCCATACAGCATAAGGCAATGTTTCGGGCACTGGAAAGACAAGGCATAGATACTCCATATATTATGATTTTGAAGAAAATATATGAGAGTGCTACCTCCTTTATTAGACTAGACAAAGACAGTAGCAAATTTAAAATCGAGAAAGGAGTTCGACAAGGAGACACAATATCTCCGAAGCTGTTTACTGCTGCCCTTGAGGAAGCTTTCAGAAGATTAGACTGGTCGCAGAAAGGAGTCAATGTGAACGGAGAGTACCTAAACCATTTACGATTTGCAGATGACATTGTTGTCATAAGCCACGATCCCAAAGAATTAGAGGAAAATCTTAATCAGTTATGCACAGTTAGTAAGGATTTTGGACTAAAGATGAATATGGCTAAAACAAAAGTAATGATGATCAAGTATGCCACGGAAAGGGAAATAATGATTGAAGGAGCAGTAATTGAAAAAGTGGAGTCATATACTTATCTGGGACAAGTCATTAGCTGTAATAATGATTGTTGTTGTTGTTATTTGAAAGCTATTAGCGCAAGAGCAGCTTAGGCTATAATGCGCCTAGCCTAGGTAGGAGAGTTTCGTATATCAGCATTTTTTCACTTGTGGTTTATGGCAGAACCAAGACTTTGCTATATATATTGTGTAGTTTCTCTATAAAAGGTGTACTATTAATTTTATATGTTTTGAAAGTATCCAGTTAACTTGAGGAAGGAGAAAACTTCGGTTATATTTGGCCGGTCATCTAAAATTGTTTTAAGCATGAGATTGTTTTGTTTATTCATTATTGATTGAAAGGCTCTTTGACGTTCTCTATGAAATTTTGGACAGTTCACCATGAAGTGATGTATAGTCAGCGGAACTTGACAGTTTTGGCATTGAGGGGGATCTTCACCTCTGAGTAGGTAACAGTGTGTCATATGTGTATGCCCGATTCGCAATCGAGCGAGGATCACTTCTTCCTGTCTATTCGATCGGAAGCTAGTAGACCATGGTCGAAGTGTTTCTTTTATTAGGCGAAGTTTGTTGTTAGTCTGATCTAGCCAGTGTTTTTGCCATTGTTTTATACTGCTTTGGTGGATCAAGGATTTGTAATCTGTATATGGCATTGTATGAAAGGCATAATCAGATGTGGAAGCTTCTTTTGCTGCTTTGTCTGCTCTTTCATTTCCAGTTATTCCTGTGTGGCCTGGGATCCAGCAGAACCTGATATTGTGATTTCTTTGTAATACCTTTGATACTGAAAATTAGATATGTTGTAGGATTGGATGTCCTTTGGTATTTGCGTTCTGCAAGGCAGTAACAGAGCTAAGCGAGTCCGTGAAAATAATGCTGTTTGCTATCTGTTTATGTTTGATGTGGTTTATAGCCATTGAAATGGCTTGTAATTCAGCAGTAAAAATACTGCATTCTTTTGGGAGTTGTTGGATTAAGGTACGATCCTCAAAATGAATTGCAGCTCCTACACAAGTCTCTGATTTAGACCCATCTGTATATATGAAAGTGTGATTTGGATATTGTTCTTTGTATGCTGCATATAACTGCTGGTAGTTTTTTCTGGATAGAGTGTTTTTCCCCCAGGTTTGAAAATACATATCATATATGGGTTGAACTATGCACCATGGTGGAATGGTCTGTGCAATTGCAGTAGCTACGTTGTCATAATCAAGCTCTCGGCTTAGCAGTAAATCTTTCAGACGGATGTTGGCAGGTCGATTCATCCGTGGATGGGCTTGGTATATGTTTTCCCAGTTATATGAAAACAGAAAGTCTCTATTTGGATGATCACTGATAGATTTTATCTTGACGGCATAGTGCAATAACAAGTTCTGTCGTCTAAGCTGTAATGAAGGTTCATGGGCTTCTGCATAAAGGCTTTGTATAGGTGAAGTTCGAAAAGCGCCGAGTGCTATACGGAGTGCACTGTGGTGTATGGGGTCTAACCATCTCAAAGCACTTGGTTTAGCCGAGTCGTAAACAGCCGCTCCATAATCTAGTTTGGCACGAACTATAGATCGATAAAGTTTGAGAAGTGTATATCGATCTGCTCCCCAAGTTGTTGCGGAAAGAACTTTGAGAATGTTTAATTTCTTTAAGCAAGAAAGCCTGAGTTGTTTAATGTGATCAAGGAATGTTAGTTTCTTATCCAAAAGAAGTCCTAAGAATCTTATGCTTGGTACTACTGGGATAATATGTCCGTCAAGTTTCAATTCGGGATCAGGGTGTAGGTTTCGTTTTCTACAGAAGTGTATACACGCAGTTTTTTGTGTGGAAATCCGGAAGCCATTTGTTTGAGCCCATTTGCTTATTTTGTTTATTGTTCCTTGTAGCTGCCGTTCTATACTTCGCATATTCTGAGAGTGATATGAAATGCTGAAATCGTCAATGTATAAAGCAGCGTCAACGATTCTTGGAATGTGCTCGGTTATTGTATTTATTTTAATAGCGAACAGGATAGTGCTAAGCACAGACCCCTGAGGCACTCCTTCTTCTTGGATGAAAACCTTTGAAAGGATTGTCTGCAGCCTAACTTGGAATGTCCTGTGTTGCAAGAAATTTTGGATATATTTAGGAAGATGTCCACGTAAACCAAGGAGGTGTAGGTTTTGTAGGATTCCATAACGCCATGCCGTATCGTAAGCTTTTTCTATATCAAAGCAGATCATGACGTGATGTTCCTTGCGGATGAAGGCATTCCGTATACTGTTTTCTAGTTTTATAAGTAGGTCTAGTGTTGAGCGATTTTTCCTGAAACCATGCTGTGCCGGGTCGAGAAGATTATTACTGTTCAAATACCACATTAAACGAGCTTTGATGATTTTTTCCATAACTTTGCCTAGGCAACTTGTTAAAGCAATTGGACGGTAGTTGCGTGGATTGGAAAGATCCTTTCCCGGTTTTGGGAAGGCCAGAATTATTGCATGATGCCAACTATGTGGAAACTGGTTTTCTAGAAAGATTTTGTTGAACAGTTCAAGTAATGCCATTTGGGATTGGTGGTCAAGTTCCTTTATCATCATGTAGTGAATTTGGTCTGGTCCTACAGCGCTTTGCTTTGTCTGCGACAGAGCTGTTTTTAATTCATGGAAAGTTAACGGAAGGTTGTACTGTTCGTCATTTCTTGTGGAAAAATTCAGTTTGTGTTTTTCTATTCTTGCCTTGTATGTTTGAAAATTAGGAGTATATGATGTGGTTGCTGATGTTTTGGCAAAGGTTTCACCCAGTGCATTGGCTATTTCTGAAGGCTGTGCGGTGATTTGTCCATTCCAGTTTAGGATTGGGGGTGGATTAATCTGGTATCTGCCATTCATTTTTCTGATTTTATTCCAGACAGTTTGAGATGGTGTGGGACTTGTTAAAGTGGATGCAAATTTTATCCAGGATGCTTTGCTACTGGCTCTTCTAACATACCTGGCTCGCGCTCGTGCCTTTTTGAATAATACTAGGTTCTCTGTAGTGGGACATCTTCGGAAATTATTCCAGGTTTTATTTCTCTCTCTTTTAGCGTGTGAACATTCTTCATTCCACCATGGTTTTGGATGTCTTGGAAGGTGTGGTGATGTTTTTGGAATAGTCTGCTCAGCAGCTTGGATTAGTTTATTTGTTACATATTGTACTGCTGCATCTAAAGGCTTTTGTTTGATAATATCTGCATCTAATTTTACAATGGATTTATACTGTTCCCAATCCGCTTCATTTACTTTCCATTTGGGATTTCTACGTGACTGACATGTGGTTCCTGATATCATGGAAATGATTATTGGATAGTGATCGCTGCTGAGAGGATCTCTGTGTACAGACCAATCAAGTATTGGAAATAATGTTGGAGAGCATAATGATAGGTCAATAGCTGTGCTGTTTCCCGATGGAAGATGCGTGTATGTAAGTGTGCCATCATTCAACAGAGTTAAGTCATTCTGTTCTATCCATTTTTCGATCTGTTTTCCTCTCCGGTCTACGGCTGTGTTTCCCCACATAGGACTGTGTCCATTGAGGTCTCCCAGTATACATAAGGGTGGAGGTAACTGAGTTAATATATCTTCCAAGTCTTGTTGTTGTAATTCTTGGTTTGGGGGAACGTAAATTGTTATAATGGTTATGAGAGATTTAATGGCTATGCGTACTGCAACCGCCTCAAGGGTTGTGTTTAGTGGAAGAACTTGGGAAGGAATGTGTGATTTTACCAAAATTGCCACACCACCATGGGTCGTGCCACCTGTTACTCTGTCTTTACGGTATGTGATATAGTTCTTTACTGTGGGAGAGTCTTGAGGTCTGAGATATGTTTCTTGCAGGCAAAGACACAGCGGGGTATGCTGTGCAATCAGATCATATATATCATGTATATTAGTGCGGAAACCTCTGCAGTTCCATTGGATTATAATCCCCATTATTTGGTTTTCGAGAAAGTGTCAGATTGTTTCTTAGCTGTTGCTTTAAGCTTTTCAAGTTTATGTTTTTCCTTTGGAAAATATGGTTTGCCGGTATCCATCTCTTCCTCCGCAAAAATCTCTAGTACTGATTCCTCTGCTTGATTGGTCAATTCTGTATCCATTTGTTCTGTTGGCTTCTGGCTTATGACATTACGTTTTTCTGTGGCTTTTGTTTCTGTGTGTTTTGCATTCGGAGGTACAGATAGTGGTGTGTTTGTGACTTTCTCTTTTTGTTTTGGCTGGGATGTGATAAGTAGACCTCGTGCCCAGTCTGAAATAGACTTCTTTGGGGGAATCGTGAAATCTGTTTGCGTCTCTATTGTACGCCATTTCTTTATGACCTGTGCATAGGAAGGTCTGTTTAAAATAGTCGGGAGTACAGTTCTCTTAGCTTCTTGGTATGTTACTTTATATCGTTGAATCTGCTTTTCTCTTTTCCAGAATTCGCAGTTCTTAGAATAGGCGGAATGATCCCCCTTACAATTTGGACACTTTGGTTGCTCGGCTGGACAGTTCTGGTTGGTATGATCTTGAGATCCACAGTTGGAACAGATAGGAACTCCACGGCATGCCATTTGTGAATGACCATACTTTTGGCATTTAAAGCAGCGGAGAGGATTTGGAATGTATGGTCTAATGTTACAATTTAGATATCCGGCCTTTACCGATGTAGGTGCTTTGGGAGTGTTAAAGGTCAGTATCAAATTTCTAGTTGGAGTAAGTATACCATCTCTAGTAACATTAATCCTTCTCACCGCAATGACGCCTTGATCTTCTAGCTCATTTTTAATTTCTTCTTCTGAGACACTAATAAGGTCCCATTCAGAAATTACTCCTTTTGATGTATTTAGGCTGTTATGGGGAGAGACTGCTACTGGGATCCCTCCAAAAGTTCTCATCTGAAGCAGTCTTTCTGCATGTTTGGCATTGGCTGTCTCGACTAAAATGTCGCCTGATTTCAGTCTCTTGACATTTTTTGGTGTTCCAGCTACACTTTCTAGGCATTTTTGTATTACAAATGGCGACAGTTTTCCCAATGGCTGTTCTGATGTTGAGTGGAGGACTAGAAAGGTAGGTGCATGAAGCGATGTTATCTCCTTTTTTTGTCTTTTGGGCATTTGTCTCATTATCCTCATTTTTCCGACTCAAAGGAGTCGGATCTTTGGGATCTGTGGTTGTGATATTTGGATCATTCATGTTTGCTCCTTTTAGCCCTGGGAGTGAGAGCTTTTCCTCCCAGGTTTCCGGCCCCGCCACGGGGAGGCAGGAGCGGTGCCACCTAGTGACCAAGCGGAAGTTGATTAGTAGTTAGTAAACTAGAAAATAAATAAAAGAAAGGTGTCTTTCCTTTCTTAGGATTCTTTGTGCTGGTACTTTTCAGCAACTATATATATATGTACAATAGAGAATTTTCTTTAAACTCTATAAACGTGTATCACTATCACTTTAGAAATCGCTTTATAATCGCAGAGATATCGCCTGATCACTAGAAACGCTTGGCACTCGGGGCCTGTGTAATAATGATAAATGGCTGGAAGTCAAGAGAAGAATAAATTTTGGATGGATAGCATTCAGGAAATATAGTCAGTTTGTCTGAAACGTAAAATAATGAATCAATGTATACTCCCCACCATGACTTATGGAAGTGAAACTTGGGCACTCACCAAAGAATGGAAGAGAAGCTAAGAACTACACAGCGATGAATGGAATGAATTATATTGGGAATCAGGCTGTTAGATAAGAAGAGAAACACATGGATTAGGCAGCAAACTCAAGTAAAGGACATTCTTATCAAAACTAAAGAACTAAAATGGTCTTGGGCAGGACACATAGCTCGAAGACATGATAACAGAATGGTACCCAAGAGGAGCTAGAAGAAAACCTGGAAGACAAAGGCGGAGATGGATAGATGAAATTCATGAGTTTTTGAGTAGTAAATGGATGGCCAGTGCTCAAAACAGAAGGAACTGGAAAGTTGCTGGAGAGGCCTTCATCCTGCAGTGGATTGAAAATGGCTGATGATGATCCAAGCCCGAGGCGGGATATCGAACCCGCGACCTTTGGGTTGCCGGGCAGGTACTTTACCCACTCGGCTAGCCCGGTCAGCTTTATGTAATGGAAGAGGGATAATATTTGATACCACAGCTGATGTTGCAGATGAACTCAATTGTTACTTTGCATCTATATTTACAGAAGAAAAAAACCTTTATGTCAAAGAGAAATTATGAGAGTGAAGTTTAAAAATATGTAATTAATGATATTAAAATTTCACGTTTTATAATGAAAAAACATTAGAGTCTACAAGCCAGTAAGGCTCCTGGGGTAGATGGCATATACCCTATAATCTTAAGGGAGACGGCAAGTGAGTGCTTTGAACCATTGAGGCTAATTATGAGAGCATCACTGGACTTGGGAGTGATTCCGTTGGATTGGAAAAGCCAATGCCAATGTATCTATAATACATAAGATTGGTTCTAAGAGTGAAGTGGGAAATTACCGACAAGTCAGTCTAACTTCAGTATTAGGGAAAATCAATGATCAAGGGTAGAATTCAGGATCATCTAGATAGAAATGGAATTCTGAAGGATACATAGCATAGTTTTGTAAAGGGAAAATGATGTTTAAAATCTGGTTAGCTATTTTGACAGGGTCATTAATGGGCTGGATTTAGGGAATAATTTCGATAGTGTTTATTTAGATTTCAGCAGAGCATTTGACTCAGCCCCACATGATCGGTTACTTTATAAGCTGGAATTGGTTGGAATCACAGGGAAAATCCTGAGATGGATAGCAGAATACCTTTGGGACAAGAGGCAGAGATCGTGATAAATGGTTATTCCTCAGATTGGGTTAATGCAAGAAATGGGGTTACCCAGGGATCAGTATTGGGACCACTGTTATTTTTGATTTTCTTAAATGACATCGATGAAGGGAAGAGTCTAAATTTGCAGATAACGTAAAGATTGGTAGAGTAATTAATGATTAGAGTGACCATTCTTCAGAGTGACCTAGATAGACTCCATCGATGGTCAGAAAAATGGCAGCTATGCTTTAATCCAGAAAAGTGCAAGGTGAACGTAGGGAACAGTAATCTCAAAATAACACCTCCCACGACACCATAGATCACTAACACCGAGAATGTCATTGTGTTGTGTGTTGCTCAAGTCCAGAGCACTAGAGCATGGGCTCTAGTGAGCTGGATGGCTGAGTGCTCAATTATTATTCTTTCTCGAACATCAATTCTCTTCTTCAAGTCTTCATATAAGCCCACTAGAATGCTAAATTTGCACTTAACCTTCTCATTTTCTCTACAACAAACCCACAAAAGCATCCTCTTTGATTGTATCATGTCTGGCTAAAGATAGGTTTACAAAGAGACAACAAGTAGAGCACATACCATGTTGGTAAATGTACAAGCTATTCCATAAGATTATGATTATATTAGACATGTTTTATTAAATATTTAAACTATAAATGTATAGAATACAAAGATACATTTGTTATGGATACCTCATCTGAAAAAAGACATTGAGCTTCTTGAAAGGGTCCAAAGATGGGCAACTCAAATGGTGAGATTGGCAGGAGGAGGACCTTAAGAGGAAAGATTCCGATTATGTGGGCTACAAAGCCTGGCAACCAGGCACTTCAGAGGTGCTTATAAGGCTCTGAGAATGATTAGTAAAATGAATGAAGTTAGAATTCTCACTGTTATAAAGAATTCCAGAACTAGGGGTCATAAATTCGTTGTGTACTATATGATTTAGTTACGTTTTGTACCATGCAATACAGCTACATTATGTGTTATGTGATACAGTTATGTTATGCACCTTGCAATGCAATTATATTATATACCTGGAAATTCAGTTACATTATGTACTTTGCAAAAGAGTTATGTAGTATATAATGCAACTCTTTGCAAAAGAGTTGCATTATATACTACATGATACAGTTATGTTATGAGATTGCATTTGTATTCTATACGAGCCGCCTCCATAGCCAGGTGGGCAGGAGCAGCAGTGTGTAGCACACACTTCTTGATTAGACCGGGTTCAAGCCCGTGGCCACCAAATACGGAGGATGTGGAAAGGTCAGGGAAAGACCGCCGCATATCCCCGGAGCAATATGGCCTTAGTTGCTAATGCTCCTAAAAACCAAATAACAAACAAATAACAATATTCTATACATTTATAGTTTATGTACTTAATAAAACACTTAAATGTTCTTGTTTATACTCCGGCATGACCACCAGGTCAGTGGAGTTTACAATATATCAATCACTACAAATGGTAATCGTATTTAGCAGTCATGGGCTTGAACCACGGTCCATTCAAAGGGCGTGTGTTATTGCACTCGTGATCCTGACCACTGGGCTACGTAAAATAACCACTCTTATGGAATAGTTTGTATATTTACCAATCTAAAGATTTACTGAATCAGAGTGGTGAAAGACCAAAATAAATTGAATATTTTGACCTTTTAACTAAGCAAACTGGTCAATCCTAGGATTTATTGGATTTTGGGTTTTTACAGTAACACACACACACATGCATGTATGCAAATGCGCATGCACGCACACACAGATTCCACTAACAAAAGTGTATATACTCCTATGCTGTAGAAGTTAAAGAATAAGCTGTCTGTGACTATCTATTCTTTAACATTTTTTCAAAAAAACTGGAGGCAGGCTAGGAATCTATTTTTTATTAACACAATGCAATTAACGTGTTAATACATCAAAATGATAATATTTTAATTTCTGCTCTTTCATTCCCATTCATCTACCATCATCACATTCATTAGGTTCATATCATACCTCAATCTCATTTTTACTTTCCTATTACTTATGCAGCACCAGGCTGACTCAATAATATCTTGACAGTTCTCACCTACCTACTGGACCTACTCTTGTGGAATCAATGTGTTTTGCAATTAAGAGCATAAATCCTCCCCACTGCTGCCATGTTTTTCTTTTTCTTGTATACATTGCACTTAGTATATTTTGATCCAGTACAGTAATTTCACACACACACACACACACACACACACACACACACTAAAAACAGTGACTACATGTCCATGTAAGCAAGGCATACACTTCTGGCATATTTAGCTAAGCTGTAATAATATTTAATAAGAATTTATTGCACTGCAAAGTTGCACTTTAAAAAGATTACTAAAGCTTGGCTGTAATTTAATTGGATAAATCTTATATAACACCTTTTAGTGCCCTTACAAGGTGATAACTGTTCTATGATTTTATTACCATTGCCCCCCCCCCCCAATGGCAGACATACTTTGATCCTGTTCCATCTACACTTGTTATAGAATATATTCCCCATTTCTCTAATAATTATTAGAAAAATGGGGATGAAATTCTAGATAATTCAATTATATAATGAATTATCTAAAATTACAACCATCTGAGAAGCCAGTGCCTCCCTGCCGCCAGATGCATGGGATTAAGTATTAATATGGGAATATTGCTACTAAATCCATATGCATTAATTCTTCAAGGGCATTAATGCACTAACTCTTTTCCTGAGACACCAAATCTTGCTTACTCAAACAATCAATTTTCACTTTTTAAATTTTTCACACTTGCTGCACAATGGAACTATCATATCATACTACTAGAGAAAACTCTGATTATATTACACAGTCAATAGAAGCAATAAAGCCATGACTCACAGGAGAATCAACTGTAACAATTCTCCACAAGCCATATCTTTACTAGCACTACTCTTAACTATAGTGACAGCTAAAAATTAAATGAAAGAAAATTGGTAAGTTTTTCATCATTGATTATTTAATTCTGAATGTCAGCATTTTTATAAATTCATAGAACATCATATTTAGTCATGAAGTGTAATAAATATGATTACAAGTTTCATTCTAAAAGTTTGAGATCACAGTCTTACCACGACAATAGGCCTGATCTGCATTATACAGCTGCTATTTGTTTCACATTTTTTCTAAAAAATGTTAACTGCAGACTGTTTGAAATGTTGACTCCATCTGCATTTGCAAAAAGCATGAGGTTTGCATCAGACAGTATGGTAAAAAAAATAATAAAAATACATCCTGTACATGAACTTTTTCTTATCACAATTATAGCTCAATATCATTGTAATATCTACAGATTCGTAGGGAGAACTTCTTGTTATCCCTATGAATCAGCTATATAAAAGGTTAGTACTACAGTACAAAACGTGTAAACCTATGCAGTATATTATAAAAAAATGGAAGTCTTATTATACAAGGCTTATCAGTTATATTAACATGCAACCCGTAAAAATTTCAGTCTCTTTCGGAAGTAGTGATCCCATTCTGTATTCCTTCCTGTTCTCCTATATCATATAGAACTAAAGGTGGTTGGAACTTCTTTCCTGCCACTAGTTTTTCCAAATCCTAAGAAAAGGAAAAATGAAAAAAAAAAAAAAAATATATATATATATACATATATAAGAATATGGAGATGCACCTAACTTTAACAAAAGGGAGAATGTTTTCTATAAAAAAAAACACAATGTTAGTCCTATGATGTGAAATCTAACTTTACATAAAGAAAGGAAGGTTGTATTCCATTACTCATTCAGACATACTCCCATAAATCCACATCTCCAAAACTTTCAGAATTGCTCTCTCTTATATTCATACCTATATTTGTAAGAAATGAAATTTACAGTATTAATAGTAGTAGTGGCAAAAGATGCAAGAAAGAAAGCTTATATAGCATCAGCCAAAAAAAAAAAAAAAACTTACACGCTTCACCCATCCATACTCTCCAAGAATTTATCTAGTTCTTCCTTGAATTTATTCAAACCATCCACTTCCACGATAACAGACAGAAGCCTGTTCCAGCAATCAACCACCCACTGGCTGAAGGCAAACTTCTACACATCTATCCTGCAACCATTATTTCTCAACGTAAATTTATGCCCCCTCATATGTGTAGTCTCAGCAAGATGAAGAATGTCATTCGTGACTATTCAGCTTACTCAATCCATTCAAGGCCTTAAACATCTCAATCAGATCACCACACAAATTACTAGTCTCCAGACTCTGCAATTTGCAGAACCGAAGTCTTTCTAGTTAAGAGCACCCTTTTTGTTCCCTTCACCAATCTAGCTGCCATTCTCTGCACCCATTCCCACAGATCTACATCCTTATACTTCCTAAAGTGAGACCTCCATATCTGTATACAATAGCCAAGAAATTGCCTTGTACAAATGGATAATCACCTCCTTATCCTTGCTAGCAGAGTTACTGTAATATCATTAACAAAACCCTATGAGCTGTGCTGGCAGCACATCTATACACTGCTCAGAGAATTTCATATCTGACTGCACAATTACCTCCAGGTCTTTTTCATTTTCCACTACCCTGAGTGTTTTTTTTTTTTTTTTTTTGTAGTTGTTGGCGCATCGGCTTCTGTGGCCACAGTGCACCTCCCAAGGTTTTTGCAGTACTTTGATCCAAGCCCGAGGCGGGATTCGAACCCGCGACCTTTGGGTTGCCAGGCAGGCACCTTACCCACCTGGCTAGCCCGGTCGGCGCCCTGAGTGTAGTACCATACAGTTGATAAGTTACTTGGGATTACTGCTACCCATATGCAGCAGCTTGCATTTGTCAATATTAAACTTCAACTGCCATTTCTAAGCCAAGTGACCCAATTTTCCTAGATCTTTTTGCAGTAGCTCACCGTGATTACTGTTGTTAACCAACAGCCAACCTTTGTGTCATCTGCAATTTTTTTTAACATTAAG
Organism: Mastigoproctus giganteus; assembly: GCF_048544385.1. Taxonomy (NCBI): domain Eukaryota; kingdom Metazoa; phylum Arthropoda; class Arachnida; order Uropygi; family Thelyphonidae; genus Mastigoproctus; species Mastigoproctus giganteus. The sequence continues at coordinate 143,164,052 of NC_143585.1, read as the reverse complement.
CCTGATGTACCTTCATCAATATCATTAATAAATACTGAAAACAATGAACGCAGTGGGACTAAACTGATAACATTAGTCCATGAAGAGAAGGGCCCATTGATAATCACTCTCTGACTTCTTCCTCTTAATGTCACATTTCTCCAGTTTATACAGCAGTCTTCGATGGGCAGCAGTATCAAAAGGCTTCCTGAAATCCCAGTATATGATATTAAAATTATTTTTTGCATCCAGTTCCTTGGTCACTGCATCATAGTAACTTATCAGATTGGTTAGACAAGATCTCCCCCTTAACAAATCCATGCTGTGACTGCAGTATAATTACATTCCTGGTATAATTTCTTTAACAGTGACTGCATTATTTTCCCTGGAACAGACATTAAGCAAAGAGGTCTGTAATTATTCCTGCCAGCTTTTGATCCCTCTTTATGAATTGGGATTAAATTTGCACATCTCCAGCACATTGGGACCTCCCCTGAATTCAAGGATGCTCTCATAATTAAGGTTAAATGTTTGCTTACCTCCTTTGCTGCTTCCCTTAATATGACTGGATAAATCTCATCCACCAGGTGCCTTTGTTATGTTCAGTTTCAACAATTTCTCTTTCACTTTCCTTTCAGTTATCACAAAGTCATTTAGCTCCCTGTTGGAGTTTGATAAACCTCTAGCACCCCAGCTCCTAAAGAATTCCTCATGCATGAATGCAAAATATGTATTCAATTTGTTAGCGACCTCAACAGGGTCATCAACAGATAACTCATAGAAATCAAGTGGCCCAATGTGATTCAACTTCTTCTTTCTACTGTTAATATAAGCATAGAAATCTCTGCAGCTGATCTTTGCATTCACTGCAAGAGACTTCTCATAAACTGTTATAGTTTTCCTAACTTGCTTTGTGACTTGATTACAGACTAATTTATATATACCATAGGCTTTTGTATCACTTGATAATTTATATGCATCCCATACATTTTTCTTCTCTGTCACAAGTGTCATCAGTTCATCTGACATTCATTTAGGTCTAAGCCTCAAACAGTATTTCTTAGTTGATATTCTGATTACTTCCTTGTATCACTGCCACCCAATGGGTCTTTTACAGATTCTTACTGCATGTAGAATCAATGCTGATAATCATATGAAGAATATTGCCTCCTCTTGTTGCCTCACTAACATGCTACTGCAAAAAACAGTTATCCAATATATCTACAAAAGTCCTGCTAGTGTGTGAGTAACCAACCCACAAATTCCAGTCAACATCTGGAAAGTAAAAATCCCCATTAAAAGACATTCTGATTTACTGGCCCATGTGTACTCTATTTCTCTGTATAGCTGACTGGTATAATTATTATAATCATTATACATATAATACACTCCTACTCTCAATTTTGTTTTCCTAGTGCTTATATCACACCAAACTGACTCAACATTTCATGGGTCCCCAAAGTTGACTTCAGGTAACAGTGAAATTAGATTTAATATTCTTGTTAATTAAGAGCATAACCTCTCCTGTTCTCTCTGTTCTTCTTGTATGCATTGTATTTCCCTTATTCCAATTCAGCATCACTTATGTCTGAGTGACACCATGTCCTGTATCCTTACAATGTCTGCATTTCATGACCTAATCAGTACTTCAAATTCATCAAATTTATTTATAATGCTGTATTAGTATACATACATGTAAGTATACCTGCACATGTTTGTACCTGTACAAGAATAAAAAAATTAAAAAACATGATTACTCACCAATACTGGCAACTCGCTGAGATGTGAAATCAAGATTATATGAATACAATCTATCAATACTGTAAACTGAAAGTGAACTGTTGGTTAGTCTTATCCTGATCCAAGTTATTCCTCAGTAAAATGTGTCATTACTGTGAACAATGAATCAAAAAAGTGTTAACTGTTCAAATTTCACTTTCATTACAATCAAGTGACTCCTACACTAGCTCATTTTATAAGCTAACAGTCTCATTTAAAATCCAGAGTAAAGTGGGTTAGTTTCTTCCAGGAATCTTACACCAAATTGTGTCATTCTATTAAAAAAACAGTACCCTCTTTTTGCTTATTCCCCTTCCTATGAAAGTGATAGTTTTGGATACTTAAGTTTATAAGCAAAGCACACTAATTCTCCAATATATTTCTTCCTGTTTTGGCATTCCTGAAAGCCATATTCCAATTTTAACCAAATTACATTCTCAAACAGTAATCTGCATTAAGTTAATTTTTCTTTGGGGGGGGGGGATATTATATTATAAACAGTAATCTGCATTAAGTTAATTTTTCTTTGGGGGGGGGGGGATATTATATATATGTATATAATGCAGCTATTCCATGTTATCAGAATAAATTTTACACAGGTGTATACTAGACTTTTTCAAATATCATGGACAATGTTAAGGCAATTGTATGAATGCAAACTGATAAATAAAAAAAAAAGAAGAAAATAGTGAGTTTTAACAATAAATTAAATTAGTGTGCTTACTCAATTAATGAACGTGTTAGGTTTCCCATCTTCTGGAACATGTATAAAGGGTTCAGCTGTGCCCAAAATGATATACTGTGCTCATATAGTGAGCATTTAAAACTGTCTTTTACAGAAACTTTGCTAGCAGAGGTAAGGAGCTGATTGTCCCTTTGTACAATGCTATGTTTAGATTGCATCTTGAGTATTGTATACAGGTCTGGAGGCTTCACTTTAAAAAGGATGTAGGTCTATTGAAACAGGCAGGGAAGGGCAACCAGATGGTTAAGGGAACAAATGGGTACCCTTACCAAGAACAGCTTCAGTTCTGCATACTGCAGCATCTGGAGACTAGGCACCTGCAGGGAGGTCTGATTGAGGTGTTTCAGGACTTGAATGGATTGAATAAGCTAAATGCTGATAGCATTCTTCGTCTTGCTGAGATTACACAATTGAGGGGACATTAATAAAAACTGAAGAAGAAGGATGGCTCTATGATAGATGTGTGGAAGCTTGTCTTCAGCCAGGGGGTGGTTGATCGTTTGGAAAATTTTCCAACTGTTGTTATGGAAGTGGGTGGTTTGAATAAATTCAAGGAAGAACAGATAAACTCTTGTATGGATGAAGTGTGTAGGAATTTTTTTTTTTTTGCTGATTATTTATAAACTTGCTTTCTTGCATCATTTTCCACTACTGATATTAATACTAAATACTAAATGCTAATGTGACCTCCTCCAATCCACTTATATGCAACAACCTCATAACATGGCTTTTTTTTTGCCTCCCACCATCATCTGACACTATAGTTTTCATCATCTGACTTACTATAGTTTTAATTTTATTCTCTAACACAGTTTCTATCTTCATTCACCTAACTACAGCCCCTGAGGTTCCGTGTCTTACACACACACACACACACACACACACACACACACACACACACACACACACACACACACACACACTCTCTCTCTCTCTCTCTCTCTCTCTCTCTCTCTCTCTCTCTCTCTCTCTCTCTCTCTCTTGTTTCTATGCCTATTGGACTTGGAATTGAACACCCTCATATTAGAATTCAGAACCTGATTAATCTTCTTAAAGTGACTTCCTTCTACTCCCTCCCAGAATCCCAAATCTTGGCTTAATGCCTAGAAGACATCACCCCACTCCCATCGAACCTATGGCTATCCCCTTACAATGCCCTTAAATTTTCCTCTTTTGTCCCTAGTCCAAAAGTAAACTTAAGGAGGAACCAGTCATATTATTAGAGGGTCCTTGAGGATCACCCTTAAGACTGCTTCTGTTTATTGTGTACAATAATATGTCAACTTAAGATCAATCTATCACTGCTGAATGGGAACTCTATATGGATAATATTAAAATTTAGTCATCAATTCTCTGACTGAACAGTGATGAAATCTGTCCCAATTCTCTTTCATTTTGACTGAACAAATATAATGTTTCTGAAGATGTTGAAATCCACATTTTTCACTTTCTTTTGAATTGGGTAGTTTGGGCTTCTCTGATGCCTCTTATTTCATTAAAAGGTTAGTCACTCAGATCATCTAAATGACTAAGGTTTTACAACTTCAATTAGTATTATTAGAGGCATATGATGCAAGAAAGCAAGCTTATTTAGCATCAGCCAAAAAAAAAAAAAAAAAAAACCCTTCCCATTTCATCCATCCATTCACTCTTAGTTCAGCACTGAATTTATTTAAGCTGTCAACTTCCACAATGACAGAAGGAAATTTGTTCCAGCAATCAACCACCTGCTGGCCAAAGCAAATTTCTGCAAATCTATTCTACAACCATCTTTCCTCAATTTAAATTTATGCCCTCTCAGATGTGGAATCTAAGCAAGAGGAAGAATCCTGTCAGCATTGAGCTTGCTCAAACCACCATTCAAGACCTTATACATCTCAATCAGATCACCTCACAGGTGCCTAGTCTGCAGATGCTGCAATTTGCAGAAGTTAAACCTATCTTCGTGACAGCAACCTTTTGTTCCACTCACTAATCTCATTGCCCTTCTCTGTACTCATTCTAGTAGCTCAACATCTTTCCTAAAATGAGGCCTCCAGACCTGTATGCAGTACTCAAGGTGTGGCCTGACCATTGCTTTATACAAGGCGATAACCACCTCATTATCCCTGCTAGCAAAATTTCTATACAGGTAGCCCTCGTTTTGTGCCGGTCAGAGTTGCACTGATTCACAATAGCACTGGCCACTAACCATAACGCCATTTTTATTTTTATTTTTTTATTTTTGCAATTTTTTTTATAAATTGAAAGTTTAAAATCATCAGACAAAATTTATGGGCATCGTACTGAACTATGTATCATGCACTGTTCATGTGATTAAGAACAATTGAGCTAATCAGCAATTAGTGCATCCGTATCAGAGAAAGAAAACTTCCCGCCCTCAAATTAGCTACTCGTGGAAGCGGGAGGTAAAGCATTCAGTTGGTTGTTGTTTACGCCATGTACTACACATGTTGGAAATTTATTACTAATTGTGCTATTAATAAATTAAATAATCATTAATAGTAGTGATAGCCGTGTGCAGCTTTTGCCAATAATGATAACCATGTGCAGTTTTTGCCAGTCGTGTTATTAAGTTTTTAATTTAATTAGAATAAAAAGACGGCATGTCTGGTAAAAGAAGTTCAATGAATACTAGTGAAAATGAAAGCATGAAAAAGGCATATTGATCTATCACATTGGAAAATAAGATGGAGATTATTCGGAGGATGGAAGCTGATGAAAGCTGCCCTAACATGTGTAGAGCTATGAATATGCCTCCATTGACTGTTACTACAATTATGAAGAATGCTGATAAAATAAAACAATCAATTCAAAGCATTACAAAAGTAAGTGCTACACAAGTTAGTTACAGCAGAAATAAGCTTTTGGAAAAAATGGAGCAACTGCTGGTACTTTGGGTCGATGACCTGAACCAAAAAAACATTCTCCAAGCTGTAATAACTGAAAAGGCTAAGTCAATTTTTGAAGACTTAAAGAAGAAAGAAGGTCAGTGCAATGAAATATTTTTGGCTAGCAAGGGATGGTTCATGAGATTTAAAGCAAGATCCAAATGTAGAAGTGTGAAAATTACTGGTGAAGCAGAAAGTGCAGATGTTGAGGTGGCTGCCACATTCCCTGCAGAGTTTCAGGCCATAGTACAGGAGGGTGATTACCCTTCAGATCTCATCTTCAATGTTGATGAAACGGGCCTTTATTGGAAAAAGTTGCCCTTAAGAACCTTCACTGGCCATGAAGAAAAGTTGGCTCCTCGATTTAAAGCATCAAAAGACAGGCTGATACTTTTGTTGTCAGGCAATTTAAAATTGAAGCCAATGTTGGTGTACCATTCAGAAACACCACATGTTATGAAAGGTTTAAACAAAGCCATGTTGCCTGTGTACTGGAAGTCAAACAAGAAGGTTTGGGTGGTAGGCACAGGACATCTTGGATTGGTACACCAACTATTTTTGCCCTACCGTTCTCAAATTCTGCAATCACAAAAATACACCAACCAAGGCTATTCTTCTTTTGGACAATGCCCCGAATAACAAATCTGGCATTCTGATGAAAGAGGCATTCTGATGAAGTCAGAATGCCTCTTTAAGTTAATGTTGTTTATATGCCTCCTAATACCATCAGTTTGCAACCCATGGACCAGGGGGTAATAGCCATCTTTAAAGCTTATTATCTGCGGCAAATATTTACAGAAATGGTGAAAGCTTTGGAAGTGTCCAACATTACCATCAGAGAATATTGGTGGTCGTTTGATGTCTTAAAGGGCATCAATCACATTAACACAGCCTGGCAAGAAGTGACTGTCAATTGTCTAAATGGAGTGTGGCATAAATTTCTCCCAGATCTCATGCATGACTTCAGACGATTCAAGCCACAACAGAATGTTGTAGAAGACATCAGCAGGCTGGCACAACAGGCAGGGTTAGAAGAAGTTACAGTTAAAGATGTAACAAAGCTCTTGAAGAGTCATGCAGAGACTCTTTCAAATGAAAACCTTGAAATTACCCCAGGGGCTCATATCTGGTGAGTATGAGCTTGGCACACCCAGGGTTCCAAGCTGGATATCATCATTCTTCTCTTTCTTGGTGATTTCCTTCTACTTCTCTCTCTTTCTCTCTGGGTCACAGGGTAAATCAATTTTTTTTTTTTTTTTGGTTGGTGCAGCATAGGCCTCAGGCTTCCTTGCACCATATGGCTAATAATAATAATAATAAAATAAAGAGCTAGCTGCAAAGCTTAGCCAACAGCAGGAGAAAGAGACAGAAGAAGACTCTCCTCTAAAAATTATGAAGGTCAGTGATCTACAATGGATCTTTGCAAGTATAGAGTCCCACACTAATGAGCTTTGTGACATTGATCACGACTGGGAGAGGAGTGCCACAGTTAAAAGGGATGTATATCAACCCTGAGCCCATATTTTGAAATTCTTAAAGAAAGGAGGAAGAAATCCAGGCAAATCAACACTTGATCCTTTCTTCAAAAAAAGGCAATCTTCTCAACCAGAGCCATCAACAGAACATTATCAACCAGGGCCGTCAACAGCAGATCCTCAACCAGAACCTTCAAGAGCCAACTAAAACTTTGACATTATGCCACTGTCAAAATGTTTTATGTATGTATTAATTTTTTTTTTTTACATGTATGTACTTATTATATTTATGCAGGTTAAAAATAAAACACTTTTTTAATTAAAAAAGTTTATTTCTTTGCTTTAAATATACTAGTATTGAAAAGGATAGGTAAACTTTTGGTGCCTGGAACCTAACCCTGTGATTTACCATTGACTGCATGATATAAAGGGTTCTATTTGCACCAATTCCATTTGCACCTTCCCCCCCAGGAACCTAACTCCAGTGTAAATCGAGGGCTACCTGTATATCATTGACAAAGACCTCTTGAGCTACTCTTGCAGCCTGTCTGCACTGCTCAGAAAACTTCATATCTGACTGCACAATTACCCCAGGTATTTTTCATTCTCCACTACCCTGAGTAGTACCACACAGTTGGTATGTTACTCTGTGGTAACTGCTACCCATATAAAACACATATAAAACAGTTATAAAACAGATATTTGATATAATATTGCTATTACATGAATGAGTAATTGACAAATGATAAAGAGAGACATTCTCCACAGGTTAAACTGATTAAAGTTCAGAACACACCGGTAGCAATACAGATGGCTTGAGGGTTAACTGGATCAAGCCATCACAGTATGCTGTTTCTAGCCGCCGAATACACTTGGGCAGTGAGGGAAGTTAGCAAACACTTAGCCATAATTATAAGAGCTTCCTTAGATTCAGGGGTCGTCCCCATGGACTGGAGATGTGCAGATGTATCCCCAATTCACAGAGGGGGGTTCAAAGGGTGACACAAATAATTATAGGCCTGTTAGTTTAACTTCTGTTCCGAGGAAAATAATGGAGTCACTGGTTAAAGAGGTGATACAGGATCACCTAGACAAGACTGGTATTAATAGTTGAAGTAATAGTTCAGACACATCATGGGTTTGTTAAGGGGAAGTCTTGTCTGACCAATCTGACTGGATACTACGATGTGGTCACAAAGGAACTGAATGCAAAAAGTAATTTTGATATCATATTTTTGGATTTCAGTAAAGCTTTTGAAACTGTTGCACATGGAAGACTGCTGTACAAATTGAAGGAGCATGGCATTAAGGGCAAGTTGCTGCAATGTATAAAGGGATGGTTGAGTGGGAAACGGCAGAGAGTGGTAATAAATGGACACTGCTCTACGTGGACTAATGTTATTAGTGGAATTCCCTAGAGTTTGGTGCTGGGCCCATTGTTATTTTGTGTATTTATCAATGATATTGATGAAGGCATATCAGGCTTAATATCCAAGTTTGCAGATGATACAAAGGTTGGCAGGGTTATTAATGACACTAAAGACAGTATGCTACTGCAACAGGAACTAGAAAAGTTAGACAGATGGGCTGAGAAGTGGAAACTGAAGTTTAACTTTGACAAATGCAAGGTATTGCATATGGGTAGAAGTAAGCCCAAGAGACACATACCAACTGTGTGGTACCACACTCAGGGAAGTGGAAAATGAAAAAGACCTGGGGGTAATTGTGCATTCAGATATGATTTGTTATTTGTTATTTTGGTTTTTAGGAGCATTAGCAACTAAGGCCATATTGCTCAGGGATATGCGGTGATCATTCCCTGACCTTTCCGCATCCTCTGTATTTGGTGGTGATGGGCTCGAACACCGGTCTAATCAAGAAGCGCATGCTATGCACTGCTGCTCCTTCCCACCTGGCTACGGAGGCGTTGATTTAGATATGAAGTTCTCTGAGTAGCACAGATGGGCTGCCAGAGCAGGTCAAAGAGTTTTGTCAATGATATATAGGAATTTTGCTAGCAGAGACAAAGAGGTGATTATCCCGTTGTGTAAGGCAATGGTCAGACCACACCTTGAGTATTACGTATAGGTCTGGAAGCCTCATTTAGAAAGGATGTAGAGTTACTAGAATGAGTATAGAGAAGAGCAACAAGATTGGTGAGAGGAACAAAGGGTTGCGCTTATGAAAAAAGGCTTAAGTTCTGCAAATTGCAGCATCTGCGAGGTGATCTGATTGAGGTGTATAAGGCCTTGAATGGTTTGAATAAGCTCAATGCTGACAGTATACTTCCACTTGCTCAGACTAAGAACCCAAGGGAGCATAGATTAGATTCAAATTGAGGAAAGACAGTTGTAGAACAGATATGTGGAAGTTGATAGCTTAAATAAATTTAAGACTGAACTAGACAAACGTTTCGAGTGACTGGATGGGCAAAATGGGAAGGTGTGTTTTTTTTTTTTTTTTTTTGCTGATGCTGAATAAGCTTGCTTTTTTGCATCATATGCCTCAACTAATGCTAATAGTGCAGTTTGGTGGATGCACATTGGAAGACTATTGGATTTTCTAAGGTAGGATGTTGACAGAATATCCATCACACCTTGTTTATTGCTTTTCTTCATGCTGTGCATTCTGCATTCCACCATGGTTTCAGAAAAGGTGGAAACTGAGTCAATCTCTTCAGCATTGTATTTGCCACTGCTTGGACAATGCTCTGTGTGATGTGCTTTAATGTATCACAGAGCCAATTAATGTGGGGCATCATTAATTCAGTCAGGCTCTTTGTGGACTGTGGCTGTATGAAAGATTGCTAGAGGTTTGAAGGCATTCCAGTCAGCACGGCTGATCTTCCACCATGATATCCTATACAGATGGCATGGTTTCCCTTTGCAAAAGGTGGATATCACAGGGAAGTATTAGTATTAGCAATGGCCATATGGTGCAAGAAAGCCTATGACTTTAAGCTGCACCAGCCAAAAAAATAAAATAAAATTAAATAATAATAAAAATAAAATACAAATAAGAAAATTTAAAAAAAATTAATAATAAGAGAAAAGGAAATAGACAACCTATGCATTTCCTCCTTCTGTAGGCAATTATCCAGCCGACCTTTGAATTTCTCCAAACTATCAGCCTCACCAACCCATGTAGGTAACTTATTCCAGCAATTTATAACTCGCTGGCTAAAATAATTCTTCCTACACTTTGATCCTCCTTTGTAAATTGGGGACATATTTGCACATCTCCAGTCCATGAGGATCTCCCTTGAGTCCAAGGAAGCTTTCATAATGAAGGCAAAGAGTTTGCTTGCTTCTTTTGCTGCCTCTTTTAATATAACTGGATAGATCCCAATCCACCCCAGGAGCCTTCCTTATGTTTACCTTCAACAAATTCTCCTCCACTTTGCTCTCAGTTATTACAAAATCACCTTAGCTCCGTGTTAGAATTTGATAAACTTCTGGCATTTCCCTCCTTGAATAACTCCTCATGTGTGAATGTAGTTGCAAAATACTCATTACAGACTATTTTATAAGTGCCATAGGCTTCTGTGTCGCCTGATAATTTATATGCATCCCATGTATATTTTTCATCCCTGCCACGAGCCTCATTAATTCAGATGAATTAATGAGGCTCATGATTTATATGCATCCCATGTATATTTTTCATCCCTGCCATGAGCCTCATTAATTCATCTGACACCCATTTAGCCTTAAACCTTGAACAGTATTTCTAAGTTAGTATGAAAAGCCTAACAGCGTGCATGATTAAGTCCCTGAAGGATGAAATTTAGAGTTGGTAATATCATCAATTGATCCCATTATAGAATTTAAAAACTGTCTGAGACCCCTGTAGTCACCTTTATGAAAGCAAATGCCCTTCCCTTTATACTTGATGGTACTTACATCTTTAAATAAATCCCACATCAGTACATTGTGATCGCTCTCACCGACTGGTTCCATTATCTGCAAATTCTTAATGCACAAATAATCACTGCTGATTATCAGATCAAGAGTAATACTCCCTCTGATTGCTTATCGAACATGTTGCTGTAGAAAACAGTTATCCAATAAATCCACAAAAGTCTTGCTAGTGTGTGAGTGACCAATGCACAAGTTTCACTCAATATCTGAAAAGTTAAAATCCCCCATTATAATTTACTTCTGTATATTAAATAATGTAATATTAAATTATAATTTACATTCTGATTTACTTGCCCACTCTATTTCTCTGCACAATTGTTCATTATACTCATCAGATTCATTAAGCCTATACCACACACCTACTCTCATTTTCCCTTTCCCAGTGCTTATGTAATACCAAACTGATTCAACACTGCATTGTCCACCAATGTCAATTGGAGGCACTTCCTTAGATTTTATGTGTTTCTTAACTAACAGCATAACCCCTCCTCCGTTCTTGTCCTGTCTATCCTTTCTGTACACATTTTACTCCCCAAATTCCAATTCTCACTGCTTATATCTGTGTGACACCACATCTTTGATATCCCAACAATATCTGCTTAAGATGTCTTGACCAGCACTACAAACTCATAAAATGTATTAATTATACTCCTAGCATTGGTGTACATGCAAGTATACATGCACCTGTTTCTACTCTTAGTTACCCTAACATAGCCCATGTATTTACTTGTTCCACTATGACCCCAGAAGTCCTCGAAATCTTCAGCATCTTGTTTCCAGGCTAGTGCTCATTCTAATAGAAGAAGTGCAAGGATCACTTTTGCCTCTGCCTGTGGCCACTGTTAATCTAGTCTGTGTATCCACTCCCCCCCCCCCCCAAGCTAGCAGTTTTCCAACTCACCTAATGCTGTCTCAATAGCATCAGCAAATAATCTTGCACCCTTTCTATTTAAGTGTACTCCATCCTGGTAGAAGCAGTCTCTCCTGTGAACAAGCACAGACCATGTTGAAAAAAAATTCTACCCCAAGAGCCTTGCACAATCTCTCCTAGCCAAAGTGACTAACAAGGCTCTCATCATATAGTACCTCCTGTCGTGTCTAGGTAGAATTGCAGACACTTTCACATTCAACCCTAACTCACAACTTTTATTTAAGCAGGGGCCAAAGTGGTGTATTGAAGCTGGGCCCTCTCAACCACCAGGATCCCCTTTCTGAGTTTCCACAGGTCGCAGCATATGGTAAGCATGCCAGATTTCTATGGTGTTAGCTTGGAACCTAATCTGTGAGCATTGGATCCCAGCGATGCTAATTTGGAGGACAAGAAGTGTCACTGGTAGGTCCCCTCAACCACGTAACGAGCACCCATGTTAAGGGGGATGAAAAGGCATTAAAATCTTCACATATACATGTGTAACATTAGTAAGAGCGATGTTATGATACTGTAGGTTTGGTTTCTGTGATCTTTGTAAATACATAGAGTAACCTGATTAAACTTACTGCTTTCCTTATAGAGCCACTCATTGATTAACGTAAGGGTTGCATTCCATGGAACCCTATGTAATTCGGAATTTCCCCCATGCTTGTGCGTGCAGCACTCACAACTGTGCTCAGTGAATTGATTGAATCAAAAAAGAAATGTTCCACGAACACGAGAATAGAATTATTTATTGTATTTATTCAATTTTTTATCTCATGTGCAGGAAAAATTACAAAAGAGGGTAATTTAAAAAATTTAAAAATTATAGAATTACAAAAAAAAGAGAGGAAATAGGCATAATGTCTGTAAGTTTCACCTCTCAAGCATCATTGCCAGAATCGATGTCTTCAGCTGATAAGTACGCCAATGTGGAGGTTGAGGGCTGTGGAGATTTAGAAGGGGTTGGCCACTCAACCTTACGAAAGAACATATTGTTGGATGAGTTTTTTGTAGCAAGCAAGCATATCATTCATCTCTGTTAACTTTTAAGAATTGTTCGCTGTCAGGATCCATCTTCTCCAACCTTGTCATTGCCAGCTCTCTGGTGATAAATCGTCTCGGCTCCTCATTTGGTTCATTTGGTTTATTGCTGCCTGTAAGTCAATAAGTTCTTCGTTAGATAATTCCTTCTCTTATTCCTCTATTAACTCCTCCACATCTTTGGATCAATCTCCAACTGAATTAGCTCTGCAACCTTTACAACCTTATCTGTAACCTCTTCATATGATTTGTCTTTTTCAAATGCTTCAAAGCCTTTTACGTGCCGTGGGTATATTTTCTTCCATGCAGCATTTAAACAACTCTTATTAATTTCCGCCCAGGACTTATTAACGTTTAAGATGGCGTGGTAAATATTGTAAGATTTCCAAAAGTTTCTTAACGTAAAATTTTTCTCGCCGTCTACTGCAGACAATGCCTAAGCAAATGCTGTGCGTAAATAGTATGCTTTTAAATTCAAAATAACACTCTGATCCATAGGTTGGAGGAGTGAAGTCGTGTTTGGCGGTAGAAATACGACTCTGACATTCAAATTGAAATCATCTAGATGCATGGGAAGCAAAATATTGAAAGGAACATTGTTGTCCTTACAATATTTTTCAATCTTGGGAATGAAGCAGCATTTAAACCAATCCTCAAAGAGAGATATTATTATCCATGCTCTCTAGTTCAATTGAAAATGCTCAGGTAGGGTGGCTTTATTGATTCCCTGAAATGTACGAGGATTTCCCGAATGGTACACATTAGCTCCAAGCAAGAGTGTGGCCCTATCTTTTAAAGCCTTGAAACCTGGCATTATCTTTTCCTCTTTGGCAATGTATGTTCGATCCGGCATTGTTTTTACAATACAGAGCAGTCTCATCAACATTAAAAATTTGCTGTGATGAAGCCACCTTCATCAAAAATTTTTTCCAACACATCACAAAATTTCTCTGCAGCTGAAGAATCGGCACTTATGACTTCACTGCATACTTGAATGTCTTGCCACATTGCTTGCCACAAGCTTGGCTTGGGGTTCACTGTACTTATCCTTAATATCTTCATAAATACTCCTTGCTTTTGCTTGAATGGCCATTGGACTCAGGGGCAATTTCTTCTAAATCTGAATTTCCATCCATATTATTAATAGTTGTTCCCTGTTTGAATAAACAGTTCACGTGTCAAATTAATTGACACTCAATTAAACTATGCTATGTGGTTGATTACTGGGACAATAAGATTGACCCCAAATTTTTGGCTACCAATTCTAAGCCACATCTACGTAGATCTGCAGCTCTTCTCCGGGAATATAAAAGGATAATGGAGATCACAAGTTTACAATCCATAATGATTTTGCTGATACCAAAATGGAAAGACTTCCTTCTAAGAAACCTTCAGTCAGAACAGCATTGAAATTGATTTAAGTGCAAATTTTGATCTGATTATTGAATGGAAACAGGAATGGAATTCCGATCAGTCACTAGATACAGCAGCCTTAATGTGCATAACCAAGAAACCTGATGGATTCGATCTCCCTAGAAGAATATGGTAAAAAGTGAATCGAATTAGGACTAAACATGGAAGGTGTGCTGATGCATTATACAAGTGGAAATGGATTGACGCCCTGGGATGTGATTGCGGTGATGGAAGTCAGACCATCGAATACATCATACAGGACTGCCCCCTTAGGGCTTACCAAGGAGATCCGAGAGACTTACTGGAATTAATGCCCATGTCAATTGATTATATTAATAACTTGGACATACAATTATAGTAGTCCATATATATTATATATAAATTTTATACAAATGTCATACAGTTGTTAATTTTTTTTAATAATCCTTATTTTAATATTATAAATATGACTAATTGTGAACTTAAACAGAATTGAGTAACTTCGTGTGGTCTGAGATATGAGATATTGTAATTTTTTCTTGATTGATGGAGCAGTTGTTGTGAGATGTAAGAGTTGCCACATGATAAATAAATAAATAGCTGTTCCACCTTCAATATAGCACCTGAGCGCTGTTTTGAGATCACTGTTGATCTTAAGTGCATTGATCCTTTTATACACGTACTGTCCTTTAAAATAGTATTCACTGTTGAAGCAGCAAGACCTAATTCCCTCGCAATAGATGACAAACTTTGTCCTGCTTCATACTTCTTAATCATTTTCATCGTCATTTCTAAATCAATTGTGTTTTGTTTCCTGGCACTGCCAGCACTTGCACTTTCCACTGGTCCCTTTCCCTTCATCATTGTAATACGTAAATAAGAATTAAGAGAAATTTCTGAAAATTTATTTTCCATATGATTGAAGATTTCAGTGAAGGGGAATTAATTTCACCAATAATACCTTAATGTAAAAGCCCACAGAATTCCATTTATCAGGATTATCGCAAATGCAATAAGATTGAGTTTACTACCCATTTATAATAGATTGCACTAATAGAAAAGCCCAATAAACCAGAAAGTGCAAAATGTTTTTTGGTCATGACCTCCAGAAACGTGCTTTATGCTTTAGAAAAATATCACAAAGGTTTTCAAAATTGATTCTTATAACGGGAACATATGATAACGATGAAAGTGTAGTGCAATTTCCATTATAAATTTGACCTTTTAGAGAGATAAATAGCTTAGTAATATAGCAAAATTCTAAACTTCCAAGAACCTAAGTTACTGGGTTTACATAGCAATATTTTCACAATACCTACAATCATCCCTACAGATTCAAAATACGTTTCCATATCTTTCTTAAGTTTGCACTGGCCTGCAAAAACTTACGTAAAACCG
Source organism: Mastigoproctus giganteus (assembly GCF_048544385.1). NCBI lineage: Eukaryota > Metazoa > Arthropoda > Arachnida > Uropygi > Thelyphonidae > Mastigoproctus > Mastigoproctus giganteus. Next base: position 143,148,519 of record NC_143585.1, on the reverse strand, counting down.
AATTTGCATAGTCGAGTATTATGTAAGTCGGGGAGTTCCTGTACTTTACTATGCAGTACTTAAAATTTTTGCAGTGTAAATTTAGAGAGAGTTGAAGGCTGATGTTCTAACATAGCATATGCTGCAATAAGGTATTTATGCTAAGTATAACCACAAAAGCAAAGCTTATCTTCTTTTTCAATCTTTGTATCTTCATTATCTTCATTCTAAAAACTAACAAAACTTAGTTTCATGAGTGAGTTAGCTGCATGTGAGGCCCAATGGTGAATTAACAATAACAGCAGGCTCTGTAGGATGAGTTTTTGGTGAAATTTTAATGTTTTGTAAAAATGACAACTTTATATAAACACTTTTAAATATTTATTTCTTCTTATTTTGACTTTACTGTCAAAACTTTATTGCTAAAATTAGAGTAAAATTACTGCCAAAATTCAAACCAGAATTTATGAAAAAAAATTTTTTATTGTAAAATAGGGTTAAAAGAATAAACTAGTCAATTACCCTACCCCCTGGGCTGACATATGGTGAGCTTGGCACACACCCAGGGTCCTGAGCTGGATATCATCATTCTTCTCTTTCTTGGTGGTTCCCTTCTACTTCTGACTGACACACTCACACACTCTCTCTCTCTCTCTCTCTCTCTCTCTCTCTCTCTCTCTCTCTCTCTCTCTCTCTCTCTCTCTCTCTCTCTCTCTCTCTCTCTCTCTCTCAGGGTAACTCAGAAATTTTTTTGGCTGGTGCAGAATAAGCCTCAGGCTTCCTTGCACTATGTAGCTAGTAATAATAATTACTCTGTTTTTTTTTAAGCAATAATATCCTCTACAACTATGCATGTATATATGTCACTTAATTTGATTTTGTCAAATTCTGAATCAGAATTCCAGAGAATTGCTTCAATTTCAACTTTTTTTTCAGACAAAATCAGACAACATTAGCCATGGAATTGCATGCTTGTTGTTCCTCATTAGGTGTCCAAGATATGCCGTTTTTCTTTTCTTTATGTCCTTCAGGTGTGATGTCCTCTTCTTCCAATTTTCAAAGATATTTTTGTGCTGCCATCTAATAAAACTATGTCTACCATTAGGTAGACACATGACAGAAGCCAGATATACCACACACAAAAACACACAGATATATGGATGTACAAATGAAAAATTAATAAGAATAAAATATAATTCATGTTAGTGCTATATTTTCTTTTCACGAATGTGTAAATGCTATTATGCTTCATTCAACAAAACTTGGGAAAATTCAATTCAATATATGAATAGGGAATCATGTAGGTAGTTTATTTTATTTTTTGGCTAATGTAACAAAAGCATATGGTGAATGTTAAGCAGAGAGAGAGTGCTTTCTGAAATATCTGAGGAAAAAAAAAAAAAAAGAGTTGCGCAAAATAATAATAGTAACCCTGTAAATTTTTAACCTCGTCTTTCTTCTCTCTGTGCCATCTCCTAATAGAGATCGGCGGCGACCACGGCAAATGTCTCTGTCTCTGGTAGGTCTAAACAGCTGTTCGGTGTTCAGTCCTGTTTAATTCTTAATGTTATCAAGCCAAGTCGAGGGATTTGTCAAGCCAAGTCGAGGGATCTTCTCCCGGGATTTCTTCTTCCTTTCATTCTCCCTTCAATAATTAGCCATGGAATTGCATGCTTGTTGTTCCTCATTAGGTGTCCAAGATATGCCGTTTTTCTTTTCTTTATGTCCTTCAGCAATTCCTGGGTTTTTCCAATTCTCTGCAAGACACTCTCCTTGGTCACTCTTGCTGTCCATGATATCTTTAGCATTCTTCTGTATGTCCACATTTCAAATGCTTCAAGTTTTTTTGAGATGTTAGTTTTCAGTGTCCATGTCTCGGAACCACACAACAAAATTAACCAAACATAACATCTCATCATCCGGATTCTAAGGTCCTGCACAATGCAGGTCTCATTTTAAGAATATACTGCCTGGCCATTTCAATCTTTGCTTTTATTTCCATATCTGGTTCGTTTTTGTCATTGATCCAACAGCCTAGATATCTGATTTTGTCAACTCTCTCTATCAGCCTTCCATTTAACATGAAGAGAGGTGTTGACATTGCCCCATTAAAGACATGAGCTTAGTCTTGTTGATATTAATCCCAAGGCCCATTCTTTCACTTTCTTCACTCACACGATTGAGAAGTATCTGTAAGCCCTGCATATTAGTTGTACAAAGTACAGTGTCATCTGCATAGTGAAGGTTGTTAATCGCTCTACCATTGCCAGATATTCCTTCATTTCTTCCATCTAATGCTCTCTAGAAGATGACGTCTGAGTAATGTTAAACAGAAGGGGGAGACTACACATCCTTGCCTCACTCCACATTCACTGTTGATGTTTTCTGTTTTTGTGCCATCAACTACAACAGATACTGTTTGGTTCCTGTAGAGGTGTTTGATTATTTAGATGTCCTTTTCATCAAGGCTGGACTTCTCAAGGATCTAGATGAGCTTGGTGTGTTGGACTCGATCAAAGGCCTTCTCAAAGTCAATAAAACAAAGATGGGCATCGATCTGTCGTTCTCTGCACCTTTGCATCGTGACCTGGGCACAAAATAGTGCTTCTCTTTTACCTAGTCCTTCCTTAAATCCAAACTGTGCATCGTCCATGGACTCCTGACAATTATTGAAAATCCGATTTTGAATTATGTTTTAGACTCTTTTGAGGAATTGGCTCATCAAGCTGATTAGTGTGGTCACCACAAGTCCTGGTGTTTAGTTTTTTGGGAAGAGTGATTAACGTTGATGTCAGCTAGTTCTGAGGGATGTTGCCCATATCATAAATTCTGTTAAATAATTCAACAAGAATGTCGGTCTTTTTGTAGTCAAGCAATTTGACTATATCTGCTGTGATTTCATCAGGTCCTTTGGCTTTTCCCTTCTTCATTGATTTAATCACCCTCCCTACCTTGAATCTTATGGTGGATGGCCCTACCACTGCATCATTGTTGTCATCTAGCTCATATTTGCTGTCAGTGAAGAGGTCTTTTATTCACATGTCCATTTTTTCTGATTCTTCCATGATAATCTCACCTTTGTCATTTTGGATTGAAGTTGGTTGTTTCCTTCTATTAATTCCTGAAATCTCTTTAATCTTTTTATGAAGATTGAAATCATCATGTTTTTCTTCTATTTTTCTGCATTTTTCTGTGATCCAGTTCTCTTTAGCTCCTTTAATTTTGTTCTTAATTAATCTATTCACCTCCTTATAAAGTAGTGCATTGCAGTTCTTAAATGTTCTGTGCTTCTCCATGAGTGTCAAAATTTCATCTATCACCCAGTCCTTCTTCAGACATTTTCCATAACCAAGAACTTCTGAGCTCGTTTCAGTCAGAACAGATTTAAAACTCTTCCCAAGATCTTCCACTCCCCTCTCTTCATGCCTAGGGATGTTTTGCATTCTTTCGTTAAGGCATGTCTTCATTAACTGATATGTCTCTAGATTTCTTAACTTCTCTAAGTCAACTTTCTTCATCGGTTGCTTTCTCTTAGTAGCCTCCAATCTCAGCTTGATCTCAGTTACGACTGGATTGTGGTCTGAATCAATATCTGCACTGGGGTACGTCTTGGTGCTTTTAATACTGCACCGGAAATGCTGATTGATCATGATATAGTCAATTTGGTTTCTGACCATGTTTTGTATGATGTCTAGGGGCGACTTCCATGTATAGAGCCTTCTCTTGGGGAGTTGAAATTAGGTGTTAGCAATCAAGTTCTCTTTTTGGAAAAATTGTATTAGCTGATCCCTCTCTTTCATTCCTTTTTCCAAGACCAAATTCTCCTACAATTTAACTAGATTTGCCTCTACTAACCTTAGCCTTCAGATCTCCCATAACAATATTTCGGTCTTGTTTCTTTGCTAGTGAGACTACTTCTTTCAGCTCTGTATAGAAACATTTAATTTTCACATCTTCCTTATCAGCTGTCAGAGCATATACTTATGTTGACATTTAAAGGTTGTTCCTTCAGCTGGAGTAAACTATTTGCTCGGAGTGTGGCATAAAGTTGAGGACACTTTTGGAGACATCCTTGGTAACTAGGATCCCCTCTCCATGCTGGTGTATGTTGTTGTCATTTCCAGAGTAGTACAAAGCCGTGTCTTCGGAAACACATGTGCCTGAACTAGGCCATCTAGTTTCACATAGCCCCATCACCTGTACATTAAGTCTTTTCATCTCCTGGATTGCATTCTTCAGTTGTCCTGCAGCAAACAGCGTTCTGACGTTCGATGTTCTAATTTGCAAAAGATTCACCATTTGAGCACGGGGATTCTTAGCACTCCTGTCCCATTAAAGTGATGCCAGGAACTCGGGGCCAGTTGTTGTAGCTTTCTTGCTATAGTGGTCATTTTAGGGATATAGTAATGCAGTAGTTTCCCTGCTGGCTTTCTGCATCGCAGTAATGACAATATATCACTAAGCTCTCAAGGACAGTGACTGTTCATATAGCTTCTATCACCACTCATTGCCTGTAACTGTAGGAACTGCTGCCCTCATCCAGAGGTGCTATTAAGAGCACTTTCTCCTAGGTACATTGCCTTACTGGACTAAAGAGTCACACTTACCCTGGTTTAAATCTGAGTTTCCTTCTCCTAGGTATCTCACTCTCTCTTAGTCTGGCTCCTACCTCACGAAAACTCGTCCAGCTTGGGTGACCCTACTAGTAGCTATGCTACTGCCAGCGTGGCTCTTGAGGTTGTCAGAGAATGCAAACCCCATCACCACAACAAAGTGAAGATACCGTCGAGGGGTTTAACCTCTTAAAACTGTATTTTAATAAAATACAGGTTGACAGCTTAAAATAAAATAAAAGCTGTACAGTCAAATTATAAATTGTAATGCATTAAAATTTCTCATCTAACTTTAGGGCTTGCATGCTCTGTGAGTAAGATACACATTTAGATATTTATAACTCATTTAGAAGTGTGAGAGCATTATAAGAAAATGAAAATTTAAAAAGTTATTTTTTAAGAATTACACACCGAAAAACTGCTGTTATAATTTATCATAAAATTCAAAAATATTATCTCCTTTATTTCTAATTAAATTAACTGATTAATTCAAAAAAGATGCATAAAATATTTTTAGTTTTATGCATCTTTATTGTTTTATTATCATCAACAGTCCCCTTACATTTTATTGTTTCTACCGACAGACATAACTATCTATCAGTAGAAACAATAAAATGTAAGGGGACTATTGATGTCACTCCTGAAAAACAGAATTGATACTGAGATTATATTTATATTTCACACATCACAACAATCATATTTAGTAATAACTGTTCCTTACCTCACCATCATAAGACAACAGTGGCGAAATCTCACAAACAACAGGAGCTTCATATTTCATGTATGATTTCTGACTGCAAAAAAAAAAAAAAAAAAAAAAGAAGAAATTAAATAAATTGCAACACAAAAAAAAAAAAAAAAAAAAAAGGAGAAATTAAATAAATTGCAACATCCAGTACTACACTAACAAAAAATTTTAAATTAGCACATAAACAAAATAATGACACACAATGAGCATTTTAGGGATGTCCAACCAGTGACAAAGTATTATGCAAAATACATATAGTATATATTTACTTAAAAATTTCAAGGAAGATTTTTTGATGATAAGATGAATAATTGTACAATTTTCTTAAGGTTTGTTTGTTATTTGGTTTTTAGGAGCATTAGCAACTAAGGCCATATTGCTCCGGGATATGCGGTGGTCATTCCCTGAATGACCTTTCTGCATCCTCCGTATTTGGTGGCGACGGGCTCGAACCCCGGTCTAATCAAGAAGCGTGTGCTACGCGCACTGCTGCTCCTTCCCACCTGGCTACGGAGGCGCCCATTTTCTTAAGGACAAATTTTTTAAATACAATGAAAAATATACTAAAAATTGAAATTAAAACAGAATTTCCATTTATTCTTGATAGAACAAAAAAAGTCAGATAAGTTAACAGCTTCAGCTTATGAATTAGTTAGTGCATTTTCATCATTATTATAACATCGCATATTATGACATCTTTCAACAAGTTGTCCTCCTTATAGTTAAAATAAGTGATGCTTCCCCATTATAGAAGACGACTGTTACTTATTAGCATTAGCATTTTAGCATTAGTAGAGGCATATGATGCAAAAAAGCAAGCTTATGTAGCATCAGACAAAAAAAAAAAAAAAAAAACTTCCACTTCATCCCTCCGTTCATTCAAAATACCTGTCCAGCTGAGCCTTAAATTTATTTAGGCTATCAACTTCCACAACAAGGGATGGAAGTCTGTTCCACCAACCAACCACCCGCTGGCTAAAGGCAAATTTCCGCATATCTATCCTATATCTGTCTTTCCCTCAATTTGAATTTATGCCCTCGCAGGTGATTATTCTGAGCAAGAGGCAGAATCCCATCAGCATTGAGCATGCTCAAACCATTCAAGGTTTTATACACCTCTATCAGATCACCTCGCCGGTGCCTAGTCTGTAATTTGCAAAATTTAAGCCTTTCTTCGTAAGAACAACCCTTTGTTCCATTCACTAATCTTGTTGCCCTTCTCAGTATTCGTTCCAACAGCTATACATCCTTCTTGAAATGAGACCTCCAGACCTGTATACAGTACTCAAGGTGTGGCCTGACCATTGCCTTATACAAGGGAATAATCACCTCCTTATCGCTGCTAGAAAAATTCCTGTATATCATTGACAAGACACCATGAGCTACTATTGCAGCCCGTCTGCACTGCTCAGAAAACTTCAGATCTGCCTGCACAATTACCCCCAGGTCCTTTTCATTCTCTACCACTGTCAGTGTAGTACCACAGAGTCAATAAATTACTCTGGGGTTGCTGCTTCCCATATGTAGTACAGTCAGTACTCGTATAGCACAATAGTTGTGTTCCTAGAAACCCTCGTGCAATGCAAAATCGTGAAATATAAACAACACGCCCTATGGGAAAAATAGGGTTAGGTGCCGACCACCCAAGATTGAATACACATTTGTAACCAAAACATTAACAAACACAATAAATAATCGTAATAAAATACTTTTGTATTTTATTATGACTATTATGTAATAAAATATTGCTACTGCTTTTGCTTCTATCGTAAGCAAACTTATTTTTTGTTTGATTTTCTATCCAAACAGATAACAACTGTTCCGTCTCTTCTAATTCTTTGTGTCTTGATCTAATGGATTTTAATTATACTTTGAGTTGTTCCAGCTATGAAAGTTGTTTTTATTTTCTCTGCATTCTTTGTAATTCTCGGTGTTACCTCATTTAGGTCTGTAGCACGTGCAATATCACATGGTCTTTCATTTCGCTCAAAGCGTTTCACAATTTCATATTTTTTCTCTACTGACAGAGGTGGACTGGCCATAAGCCTTACCGGGGAAACCCCGGTGGGCCGGAGGCCGGTGTGATTTTGGTCATAAACCGTAGTATGAGGCCACTATAAATTTTCCCGGGTAAGAATTTTTGACCAAATCCGCCTCTGTTTATCGATATTGCTTTTCTTTTTCTCTCTGAATCTGCAGTGTCTTCACCAGGATGCTTCCTTTTCACACCTTTTAAGTATTTTACTCATTTTTAGGGAATAAAGCATAATTTACAAAATGAGGAGGCACGCTTGATACACATAAACAAAGCTGCGCGCGTGTAGCCACTGAATAAACAACACCATAGAGGAAGAGATACACTATTAACACCTCACATTTTACTAAAGCACTTTTCTAGGGGTTACTACCATAAAACAATAAAAACAATTTCCAGTTGCCTTTCTGCTAGTGGAATCTGTTATAAACTGGTAGTAAACTCGATCTAATTGCATTTACGATTATACCGATAGCTGGAATTGTGTTGGTTTTTACGTTATTATGGTGAAATGTGTTTCCCCTTCACTGATAGAAAAAACAAATACATTTTTAGAATCTTCTCTTCATTCCTATCGTGTTGCGTTCAGTTGGGGTGATTCCGCGTTCGACTGCCATTTCTTGTAAACACCAAGGCGAATCGTGCATAAGCGAATTCGGTTCGTGTTATATAAGATAATGTTCCCCTATTTATAAATCGTGTATGATCGAATTTGTGTAATATAAACACGTGTTATACGAAGACTGACTGTACTTTACATTTGTCAATGTTAAACTTCATTTGCCACCTCTCAGCCCAACTGCTGAGATGGGGTGAGAGGTGGTTAATGCTATGCTGTTCCAATTTGTATGGCAATCTTTTATGTGCAAAAGTATCAAAAGCTTTCTGAAATCAAAATATATGATGTCAAATTATTTTTTGAATCCACTTCCTTTGTTACTATATATATCCAAAATAGTATCCAATCAGATTGCTCAGCCAAAACTGCCTCTGAACAAATCCATACTATGACTGCATACATTTTTGTCTAGATGGTCCTACATTACTTTTTTTAACCAGTAACTTCATTATTTTCCCCTTGAACATAATTCAAGCTCTGTAATTAGTCAAAACACCATTTGATCCACTTTGTGTATTGGGGGTACATTCACAAATCTCCAGTCCATAGGGAACTCCCCTCCCCTGAATCCAAGGATGCTTTCATAATTACAGCTCAAGATTTTCTGACCTATTTTGCTACCTCACTTTTAGCATTAGCATTAGCATTAGTAGAGGCATTTGATGCAAGAAAGCAAGCTTATGCAGCATCAGCCAAAAAAAAAAAAAAAAAAAACACTTCCACTTCACCCCTCTGTTCGTTCAAAATACCTGTCCAGCTGAGCCTTAAACTTATTTAGGCTATCAACCTCCACCACAAGGGATGGAAGTCTGTTCCACCAACCAACCACCCGCTGGCTAAAGACAAATTTCCGCACGTCTAACCTACATCTGTCTTTCCTCAATTTGAATTTATGCCCTCTCAGGTGATTATTCTGAGCTAGAGGAAGAATCCCATCAGCATTGAGCATGCTTAAACCATTCAAGGCTTTATACACCTCTATCAGATCACCTCGCTGGTGCCTAGTCTCCAGACACTGTAATTTGCAAAACTTAAGCCTTTCTTCGTAAGAGCACCCCTTTGTTCCATTCACTAATCTTGTTGCCCTTCTCTGTACTCGTTCCAGCAGCTCTACATCCTTCTTGAAATGAGGCCTCCAGACCTGTATACAGTACTCTAGGTGTGGCCTGACCATCGCCTTATACAATGGAATAATCACCTCCTTATCCCTGCTGGAAAAATTCCTGTATATCATTGACAATACTCCATGAGCTACTCTTGCAGCCCGTCTGCACTGCTCAGAGAACTTCATATCTGCCTGCACAACCACCCCCAAGTCCCTTTCATTCTCTACCACTGTCAGTGTTGTACCACAGAGTTGATACGTTGCTCTGGGGTTGCTGTTTCCCATGTGTAGTACTTTACATTTGTCAATGTTAAACTTCATTTGCCACCTCTCAGCCCATCTGCTCAACCTTTCCAGATCCTGTTGCAGCAGCATAGTGTCAGTAGTGTCCTTGACAACCCTGCCAACCTTTGTATCGTCTGCAAACTTGGACATTAATCCCGATATACCATCATCAATATCATTTATAAATACAGAAAACAATAATGGACCCAACACTGAGCCCTGAGGGACTCCACTAATAACATCAGTCCACGATGAGCAGTGTCCATTGATTACCACTCTCTGTCTTCTCCCCCTCAACCACCCCTTTATCCATAGCAGCAATTTGCCTCCAATGTCACACTGCTCCAATTTGTGTAGCAGTCTTCCATGTGCAACAGTATCAAAAGCCTTTCCAAGATCCAAGTATATAATATCAAAGTTATTCCCTGCATCCAGTTCTTTTGTGACTGCATCATAATATCCAATCAAGTTGGTCAGGCAAGACTTCCCCTTAACAAAACCATGCTGTGTCTGAGCTATAATATAACTGGATACACAGCATCCACCCCAAGGTGCCTTTTTTGCAGTAACTTCAACAACCTTCAATAACCTAAAAAATTCCTCATATTTCTTGTAAACTAATATGTAGATACTAATTTCCTGTTCGGTTTCTCAGAAACCTAAGCAGGACCATTAAAAGTTAAACCTTCGATATCCCCTACCCAATGGTGCTCTGTACCTGAACACTGGGTGACTCCATTATTTTAACTAGGGAATTTGGACCACAGCCACGAGTTACTTTTCACCAATTCATCTTCCAATTCTTCTTTTGACCACTAACAAAATAAGAATTGGAAGAGAAAGACAAGTTCAGTGTAACAGTTTGTCCTATGGAATATGCTGGCTTTTGATATTCCCAGAACTAAATAACTCTGATGATGGAAAAAGCGATGCTGAAGTTTATAGTATTATATGTAGCAGAAGGGATTTTTCTTTTTTTTTCAAAAAAATTTTTAGTGAATTTTATCCAGTCATGCTAATGATGTTTGTGTAAAGTATGTGAACAGTTACAACCAAGCACTTCAACCTACTTAGAGTGAAGCTGCGCTTTCATTTCTAGAAGAAATATAGATAATATAGAATACAGATATTTCATGGTACCACTTCTTTTATCACTTCTTCAATGACTGAATTGCTGTCCTTATTAAAGTGCCAATGCATGCACATGTGTGAAGTTGAAGTGTAATAAAGAAATTCATTCACTAAAGAATTTGTACAGGAAGTACAATCAAATGTTTGAAAATGAACTGTATGCCTTTAAGAATTTAAAGAAAGATTTTGCTCTAGTTTCCTGTGCTCTACTTATCTTTCGATTTACCTACACCCCATGCCACTAAAAGAACAACTTAGTTATTATTTTTCAAGAGAAATGTTTCTACAAATTATAGAGCCACTATAATTTTTTGTTTACTGTAAGTGAAATACTAACATATTTTCTATCAGTATTGAGCATCAAACCACACAATTATTTACAAAAGTGCTTTTTCCTCAGAAACTTAAAAGCTGTATATCATCTCCCTGAATAGATTAACAGTGATGCCTATTATGAAATCAGAGATTACAAAGAGATCTGCAAGTATAAAAATCAATCTTTAAACTGGAGGGCAACTGTCATCCATTAATGGTTTTACAAAATCCACACAATACTAAAATGTTAAATATTTGAAATTGTAATATTTGATCATATCAGCACACAAATCAACTAAATTGCACAAAGTTAGTTTTTTTTTTTTTTTTTGGTAGTTGTTGGTGCATCAGCTTCTGTGGCCATAATGCACCTCCCAAGGTTTTTTTGCAGTACTTTGATCCAAGCCCGAGGCGGGATTCGAACCCACGACCTTTGGGTTGCCAGGCAGGCACTTTACCCACCTGGCTAGCCCGGTCGGCGCACAAAGTTAGTAGAACTGCACTAATGTTTTTCTTACCACAGTAAAGTTTGCAAGAAGTGCTGTAGTATAGTTCATTATCCATCATCCTTTTTTTAATGTTAATGATGTATTGTCTCTGATAACTGTTGTTGTTGTTGTTGTTATGGAGGCTTAATGGCACATAAGCATCTATGGCTATAATGTGCCTATTCACTTATTATTTTAGGAGATGAGGAATTTCCATAAATTCAAAAGAAAATTTTAAATCAGAAATTATTAAAAAGTCCAGTTTGCTTGAGGAAGTCAAAAAATTCAGAAATATTTGCTTTATCACCAATGAGATTTTCAAGAGTTATTGGTTTACGTTTATTTATCAGTGAGATCAAGGATGAAGCTCTGTGTTGTTTATAGTAGGGGCAGTCAATTAGAATATGTCTAACAGTCAAGATGTTAGAGCAATGTGTACACTGTGGTGGATCACCTCCTGTGAGTAAATAAAGATGTGTCAGATGAGTATGACCTATTCTTGCCCTTGAAAGGACTACTTCTTCTCGTCTCGATGTACGAACACTGGAACGCCAAATTTTCGGATCTTGTTTAAACTGAAAGAGTTTATTATTAGTCTGAGAGTGCCAGAGTGCTGTCCATTGTGATAGGCAAGCAGCATGAACGGTTAGTACACAATCTGATGCTGGAACAGGGATATTGGTTAAATCAAAGGTAGTTGGATTTTTTGCAGCTTTATCAGCCAGTTCATTGCCTAAAATACCGGAATGGGCGGGTATCCAACAAAAAGCAACCAGTTGTTGACGTTTTTTGATTTGTAGTAACAAGCTTCTGATTTCATCTAGAACAGGGTGAACTTTATCTTCGCAATTACTTAGTGACATGATTGAGCTGAGGGAATCAGTATAAATAACAGATTTTAAAGAACAGTCGGAATAGAGATTTTCTAAAGCAAGTTTTATTGCATACAATTCAGCAGAAAATATACTAAAATCTGATGGAAGGGATACTGATACAACTGTATTTGGAAACACTGCAGCTGCTCCAACATTTGAATTAGATTTAGAGCCATCTGTATAAATTTGGTAGAAATCAATATATCTTTGAATGTGAACATCATGAATTTGTTTGAAGTTTGTTGCTTGCAAAGTATTCTTTCTCCATTGGCAGAGGTAAGTGTCACATGTTGGAAGAGGAGGAGGAGCCCATGGTGGTTGAGCAAAGGTTGGTATCTGCTGTACTTTCCGGATGGAAATATTCCAAACCTGCACCAGTTCAAGAAGGCGAAGACCAACTGGTTTAACTATGCTGGGTTTGTTTCTGTATAGGTTTTCTAATGGTGGGTTTAAAAGGTATGACTGAACGGGATGAGAGGCACAACTTTGTATCTTGACAGCATATTTCAACAACAGTGTTTTCCTGCGTAGACTTAGTGGGGGCTCGTGAGCTTCTATGTAGAGACTATGTGCTGGCGACGTTCTGAACGCACCAATTGCAATTCTCAAAGCACTGTGTTGAATAGGATCAAGCCAGCGTAATGCACTCTTTCTGGCAGAATCATAGATTGGAGCACCATAATCGAGACGGGATCTGATTAATGCCTTGTACAACCGAAGCAGGGAGGTACGATCTGCACCCCACGTTCGGGCAGATAACGCTCTGAGTATGTTTATCTTTTTCAGACAGGAAGTCCGTACATTTTTAATATGATCTAGGAAATTTAATTTGTGGTCAAGGATTAATCCTAGAAATCTGATGTTAGTAGCGATTGGGATGGATACATTGGAAATTTGAAGTTCAGGATCCGGATGAAGTTTTCGTTGTCTGCAAAAATGAATTGCAGTTGTTTTCTGCTGAGAGAGTCGGTAGCCGTTGAGGCTGGCCCATTGTTGTATTTTATTTAGTGAAATTTGAAGCTGTCTTTCAATAGATCTCATGTTTTGGGAATGGCAGGAGATGGAAAGGTCATCTGCATATAGATATGTCTCAATTGTGTTTGGAAGCTGTTTGGTGATGGAATCAATTTTAATAGCAAAAAGAGTGGCACTCAATACTGATCCCTGTGGAACACCTTCTTCTTGAATGAAAGTTGAAGAGAGGGCATGTTGGTATCGAACTTGAAATGATCTAGTATGTAGAAAGTTCTTAATAAACACAGGAAGGTTGCCACGTAGTCTGAGAAAGTACAGATCACTAAGTATACCATGCCTCCAGGTGGTATCAAATGCCTTCTCTATGTCTATTGAAACCATTACTAGATGTTCATGTTTGACAAAAGCATTACGGATGGCAAATTCAGCCTTGACCATAAGGTCTAAGCATGACCTGTTTTGACGAAAGCCATATTGACTACCGCTCATTAGCTCTTCCGACTCGATGATCCAGATGAGTCTTCTGTGGATAATTTTCTCAAGGATTTTACTGAGGCAGCTTGAGAGAGATATGGGTCTATAGCTATATGGGTTGGATGGATCTTTTCCAGGTTTTAGGAATGCTAAAACTGTAGAGTGATGCCAAGAAACCGGAAAAACATTTTCTAAAAATATACGATTGTAAAAGACTAGGAGGAGGCGCAAAGCTTTGTCATTAAGATGTTGTAACATGACATAATAAATCCCATCTGGTCCAGCAGCACCATTGCGGGCTGTTCTAATGACATGTAATAGTTCAGAATATTGCAGAGGTTTATTATATGGGAGAAGGTTTGAAGTTTCAAAATTAATACCATGCTTTTCTTTAGTGTTTTTAATTCTTTGGAATGAGCTAGTATATGCTGATGTTGCTGAGATTTCTGCAAAAATATTGCCCAAAGCATTGGCTATATCTACAGGATTAGATATATCTTGCCCATTCCAGGAGAGGATTGGAGAAGGTATGGTAGGAAACTTACCAGACACCTGTCTAATTCTTTTCCATATTATTTTGGGATCAGTATTTCTGTGAAAAGTGGATGCAAACCGGATCCAGGATTCTTTCTTTGCTTGCTTTTGTATAAAGCGTGCTTTTGCCCTTAATTTCTTATAATTAATGAGATTGACTGTGCTTGGGCACTGCCGAAACAAATTCCAGGCTTTATTTTTTGCTCTCTTTGCTGTGGTGCATTTGTCATTCCACCAGTAATTATAGTGCTTTCGGCCCGGCGGATTTGATAGTGGTATCGTGTCTTTAGCCACATTTAGAAGATGCGACGTGATGTATTCTGTCACATCATCAATATGCTGGAGGCGGATTTTTTCCTCATCAAGGTCAATTGATGACTGAAATTTTGCCCAGTCTGCTCGGACAAATTTCCACTTTCTGCTGGGTTGAAATGAAGGAGTCTTTGCTTTCAGAAAGTTGCATACTATTGGGAAATGGTCACTGCCCATGGGATCGTTTATTACATACCACTCTATGGTTGGGACTAGTACTGGTGAACAAATTGAGAGATCTATTGCTGAGGTGTGTCCTGCTGGGAGCTGTACGTGTGTCGGTGCACCTGTATTGAGTACAGTGAGATTTAGTGTCTCCAAAAAACTTTCAATTAGTCTACCTCGTCTATCCAATTTAGTAGAGCCCCATAATGGGTGGTGCCCGTTAAAGTCCCCTAATATACAGAAAGGTGGAGGTATCTGTATAAAGAGGTCTTCAAGATCTTTTAAAGAGCAAGTACAGTTTGGTGGTAGATAGACTGAGACTAGTGTTATTGTACCATGGAGAGTTATACGAACAGCAACAGCTTCTATTTCAGTTTGGAGTGGGATATGTTTAGATGGGATCTTTGAATTTACTAGTATTGCCACACCACCATGGGCAGCGTTAGCAGTATTTCGATCTCTTCGATAAATGCAATAGTTCTTTATCGAAGGAGAAATTTGTGTGGTTAGGTAAGTTTCCTGTAAACAAAAGGCAACCGGAGAATATTGGTTAATTAGGTATTGTATATCGTCTGTGTTGGAACGAAAGCCTCTGCAATTCCATTGTAAGATGTTGTGGTTCATTTTGGTTTAGTTGAGGATGAATCATCTGACTGTTTTTTGTTTGAAGAGGATTTTTTTCGGTCTTTTTTCGGGAAAGTAGGGCGTCCAGTATCCATCGTGTCATTTGCGTGAAGTTCTAGTATGGGTTCTTCATGATCTGGGTTTACATCTACTTCCATACTACTACTGGCTGATGATTCAGGTTTATTCTTATCTTTAGCAGTTTTAAGTTTTTCTTTGTTATGTGGAACTGTCCGAGTCTCAATTGGGAATTTTTCTGTGTCATTTGAGACTGTCTCAGTATCATTTGGGATACTAATTGGGGTGTTGGTGGCATTGCTGGTTTTCGTTTTAGAATTTTCTTTTCCTGTGGTTGATATGGTTGCTTTAACCCAATTAGCTAGCGAGACGTTGGGCGGTATCGACACATCTGTTTGAATTGCAGTTGTATGAAAACTTCGGGTTCGAGAGGCATACGATGGACTTGGCATGGTCAGCAGTATTTGTCTGCGTGCCTCAGGATATGTGACTTTGTGTTCTACTTTATATTTTTGGATATTCCTACCCGTTTTCCACATTTCACATGTTTTAGAAAATGCGGGATGATTGCCTTTGCAGTTGGGGCAAATGGGAATTGCGGCTGGACAATCTGCCTGCGTATGATCCTTTGCTCCACAAATAGGACAGATGGGGTCACCTCTGCATGCCTGCTGTGAGTGGCCATATTTCTGGCATTTAAAACAGCGAAGAGGATTTGGGATATATGGACGAATTCGGCAGTTTAAATATCCAGCTTTTACTGAGGATGGCAAATCAGGAGTACTAAAAGTTAAAATGATGGAACGAGTTGGAATGAGATTTCCATCTTTTTTTGTCATTATTCTTTTAGCGCTGATTACCTTTTGGTTGCTAAGTTCTTGTACTAATTCATCCTCTGACACAGTAATTAAGTCCCATTCTGTGATGACACCCTTTGATGAATTTAAGGTATTGTGGGGAGTAACAGATACTGGCAACCCACCAAATGTCGTTGTCTTTAATAGCCACTCCGAATGTTTTGTGGTGGCTGTTTCAATCAGGAGATCTCCGGATTGGAGTCGCTTTACCATTTTTGGTGATCCTGCAATAGATTCTAGATGTCTTTGAATCACGAACGGAGATAACTTACCCACAGGCAGGGTAGACAGAGAGTGCATCACCAAAAAATTGGGAATATCTGAACAGTGTGTTTCTGTTCGAAGCCTTTTGGGTTGGCTATTTTCCTTGTCTTCATTACCATATTCTGGTCTTGAGCTTGAAGGCTCTAAGGGTGGAAAATTTGTGGAATCCATGATGGCTCCTTTTGGCCCTGGGGGATTATCTTTTCCACCCAGGTTACCGGCCCCGCCACGGGGAGGCAGGAGCAGTGCCACGAGGTGACCAAGCGGCTGGGTTAGTAATTAGTATTTATAGAAAAAAACAGAAAGGTGGATTCCCTTTCTGGGCCTTTCCCTACTTCTTGTAGAGTGAAAGTGCTACTCGGATATACAAAGAAATTAAGAAAACGGTTTTTGAAACAAAAATAGAATCTGTTTGCTCAAATACTCTTTGCAGAAATCGCTTTTAGAAATGCACTACAAATCGCTTGGCCACGGAACGCTTGGCACCCGGGGCCTTGATAACTGTGACTGACAAAGAAAGCAGCTGTTACAAATTTATTGACAGGCAGGAGAGGATGGTGTTTGGACTTATATTTCTATACTTATATTGGTAAGTTAGAGAAGTTGAAAACCCATGATTTATTTTATTTGAAAATAAATATTTAATGATATTAGTTTTTAATAAATTTTAAATTCTTTTATTAATTTTTTTTGCATCTAAAGTTTTTTTTGTTTGTTTGTTTATTTGGCTTTTAGGAGCATTAGCAACTAAGGCCATATTGCTCCGGGAATATGTGGTGGTCATTCCCTTGACCTTTCAGCATCCTCCGTATTTGGTGGTGATGGGCTCGAACCCCGGTCTAATCAAGAAGCGTGTGCTACGCACTGCTGCTCCTTCCCACCTGGCTATGGAGGCGCCCTGCATCTAAAGTGAGAGAGGATATCATTCCCGGATCATGATGTACATGTTGCTTTGGAAATCAAAAATCAGGCAACAAACTGAACAAGCAGAATATGCTGGTCCCAGAGGAGGGATAGTTATTTTCGGTGATCGTACTGTCAGAGAAAGGGAAATATGTTTTATAAGAAGGACAGGTGGAATAGCACTAGGGTATGTCTGCAAGGGACAAAAGTAGATAACGTTGAAGAGCGCAGATAGCATCTTTTAAGGATACTAATGATATTGAAAGTAGGAGATATGAAGACTTACTTGACAAGTAAGGAGAAATGTGGGAAAAAAGCATAAGATTTAGTTGGGGCTGAATTTGAAAGTGTTTGAAATTCTGCATAGACAAGATATGAGGGGGTACATGTTGAGAGCCTTATCAATCAAATTTGGACCTGGATAGAATGTACAAGGCACAGAGAATAGAATTTTTTTCATTGTGGTCTTGGTCATTAAGAGGAGAGACTATTTTTACAGGGATGGGATACACTTAAATAGAAGGGATGCAAGAATATATATGCTATCAAGGCAGTGATGGATGCGTCAGAAAACTGCTAGCTTTGGGATTGGTTGGAGGGATAGAGTAATTACATCCAAAAGCAGAGATGAAAGTGACACTTGCAGCGCTTCTATTGGAACATGTGGTAGCATGGAAAGCAATGTGTTGGGGATTTCAAATCCTGCTGTTAGTCATCACAAACAAGTAAATACGTGGGCTGTGTTAGGGTAACAAAGAGTAAGAACATGCACATGTATACTTGCATGTATGCTAATGACATGAGTGTACACGCTTGATTGATTGATTGATTGATTTTGATTTTTTGTGGCGCAAGAACAGCAAAAAGGCATGTACACGCAAGTATACTTGCATGTACACTCATGATATTGTAAATAAATTAGGTGAATTGGAAGTATTGACTAAGTCATAAAATGGAATCAAAAGGTGACATGAGTAATTACAGACCTGTTAGCTTAACTATCTGTTCTAGGGAAGATAATGGAGTTACTGATTAAAGAAGTAATGCAGGACCATCTGAACAGGAATGCATTTAAATGCAGTCACAGCATGGATTTGTCAAGGGGTGGTCTTGTCTATCCAATCTGATAGGTTACTATGATGCAATGACCAAGATACTGGAGGCAAAAAATAATTTTGATATCATATACTTGGATTTCAGGAAGGCTTTTGATACTGTCAGATTGGTGTATAATTGGGAGAAATGTAGCATTAAGGGCAAGTTACTGTTATGGATAAAGAGATGGTTAAGTGGAACAAGACAGAATGGTTATCAATGGGCAATGCTCTTCATGAACTAATGTTATCAGTGGAGTGCCCCAATGTTCAGTGCTGGGCCCATTGTTGATTTAAATATTTATTAATGGTATTGATGAAGGTATATCAGACTTAATGTGAAAGTTTGCAGATGAAAGGGTAGAAGGTTAAAAGGGTAGTTAACAATAGCAATCAGGGTGAGCTACTACAAAAAGATATAGGAAAATTAGGACAATGGGCTGAGAAATGGCAGTTGAAGTTTAACATTGACAAATGTAAATTACAGCATATGGGTTACTATGGTTTGGTTTTTTTTTTTTAGGAGCATTAGCAACTAAGGCCATATTGCTCCGGTGCGGTGGTCATTCCCTGACCTTTCCGCATGCTCCCTATTTGATGGTGACGGGCTCAAACCCCAGTCTAATCAAGAAGCGTGTGCTACGCACTGCTGCTTCTTCCCACCTGGCTACGGAGGCGCCTGGGTTACTATGATGCAGAATCCCAGAGTAACTTATCAACTGTGTAGTTCTACACTCATGGTAGTGCAAAATGAAAAAGACCTGGGGTAATTGTGCAGTCAGATATGAAATTTTCTGAGCACTGCAGACATTTGCCAGAACAGCTCATGTGATTTTGTCAATGATATACAGAAACTTTGCTAGCAGGGTTAAGGAGATAATTACTCATTTGTACAAAATCATGGTTAGGCCACATCTTGAGTATTGTATACAGGTCTGGAGGCCTCACTTTAGGAAGGATATATATCTGCTGAAAGGGTGCAGACAAGGGCAACCAGATTGATTGAGGGAACAAAAGGGTGCTCTTACTTCGAAAGGCTTCAGTTATGCAAACTGCAGCACCTGGAGACTATTCACTTTTGCAGTGATCTGATTGAGGAGTTTAAGGCCTTGAATGCATTGAGTAAGCCGAATGTGAATAGCATGCTTCCTATTGCCAAGACTACACATGAGTAGGCATAAATTAAAATTCAGGAAGGATGGTTGCTTGCAGGGTAGATGTTCAGAAGTTTGCCTTCAGCCGAGGGTGCCTCTGTAGCCAGGTGAGCAGGAGCAGCAGTGCGTAGCACATTCTTCTTGATTAGACCGGGGGTCGACCCCGTGACCACCAAATACGGAGGATGCGGAAAGGTCAAGGAATGACCACCGCATATCCCCAGAGCAATATGGCCTAAGTTCCTAATGCTCCTAAAAACCAAATAACAACAACAACAACCTTCAGCCAGCAGACGGTTGATTGTTGGAATAGGTTATGGGCTGAATAAATTCAAGGAAGAGCTATAAAAATTCTTAGAGTATGGATGGGTGAAGCATGTAGGGCTATTTATTTATTTATTTTTATTATATATGCTTTATAAGCTTGCGTTCATGTATAATCTGCCACCACTACTACTAATACTACATGGTGTCACTGACAGTAAGCAATGGTGAATTTGAAAATGGGGAGTAAATATATATACTGGAAAAATAGATGGAACAGGATGAGTTGAAGAGTTATGCTCTTAGACAGGAAGCATAATAAATCTAAGGCAGTGAAGGCAGTGCATACAGTCAACATGAGTGACCAGCATTGCCGAGTCAGTTTGGCATGATATAACCACTAGGGAAAACAACATTGAGAATAGAAGTGTATTAAAGGCCTGTGATGAGTATAATAAACAGCTATAGAGAAATAGAGTGGGAAAGTAAACAAGAATGTCTTATAATGGGAGAATTTAACTTTTCAGATATTGACTGGAACTTGTGAGTTGGTCACTCACACACTGGCAAGACTTGTAGATTTATTGAATGAATGTTTCCTACAGTATCATGTTAGGGAGGGCAACCAGAGGGTATAATACTTGTGGCCTTATCAGCAGTGATTCTTAATGCATTAAGAATCTGCAGGGAAAGGCCCAACTGGTTGGCAATGATCACAGTGTGCTAATGTGGAATTTAATTAAAGATATAACTACTTCAAAGAGTAAAGGGAAACATTTGCTTTCGTAAGGGTGAATTTAGTTGTCTCAGACAGTTTTTGAATTTATGCAGTGGGATCAACTGACGATATAACCAACAGCAAATTCTAAACGGGAAGCATTTAGGAAGTAAACATAAAAGCCACAATGCTTTTCATACAAAAAAATAAATACTGTTCAAAACTTAGCTTAGTTAAGAAACATATTAAATCCAAGGTAGTTCATCCGGTAAACATAGGGGGCCAGTGCAATGCTGAGGCAGTTTGGGATGACATAAGCACTGGGAAAACGATAATGAGAGTAGGCCCGATATAGAAGCCAATTCAGAAGAACAGTGCCCATGGAAGTATCTGTAGAAGAGGCATGCAGCAGAAACAGTGCATCTATGTGAAAGCGAGTGGAGAGACTCTGTTAGAGATGAATCATTAAATAATCTAACTGCCCTCTTCTGAATGGAATCAAGAAGCCTGAGAGAGGTTTTGGGGGCACCACCCCAGATGTGGGAATAATATTCCATGGCAGGGCGGATTGCGATTTATACAGAGTGAGCAGCTGTTTGGAAAAAAAGTAACACTGAGAGCGAAAGAGAAAACCAAGTTTCTTAAATGCAGAGGCAGCAATATTTGTAATGTGCTTGTGCCAAGAGAGAGATTAGAAGTCAGGGTAATCCCAAAAAGAGATATATAATTTTGAGTAGAAATCGGAGTGTCATTAAAGATGAGCATAGCAGCAGAAGAATCCTTTTTGGGAGATATAAGACAAGACTGAGTTTTAGAAGAGTTGAACTCAACTAAGTTGTCTTTGCCCCACTGGAGAATTACCTGAAGAATGGCATTTAAGGAATTGGTAGCAGATTTTCGAGAAGTTCAAGCTGATTGAGCAGGACAAGGTTTCTCAAAATGGAAAGTGGAATGCAATGTGCTATTATCGGCAAAACTATGGATATGATTTCCAGTCAATGGAAGAAGGTCATTAATATACAAGACGAAAATAGTGGGGGAAAGAACTGAACCTTGGGGGACACCAGCATTAGTGGAGAAGTTAGAAGACAGAGAGCCATCTACCATCACCCTCAGTGAGCAATCAGAGAGAAAACTGGATAACTAATTACTAAAAACTGTTGGCAAACCATAAGATGGAAGCTTGTTTAGAAGATGCCACACACGATCGAAAGCCTTTGAGATGTCAAGAGCAACTACTTGTGTTTCACCAAACCTTTACATTAAATTAGTCCCCAGTGGTTCGACACTGACGGAATCCATACTGGTGATCATTGATCACACGGAAGGTTTCTAGGTAGTTTAAGAGTTGGTGGTTAACTGATTTCTCCATTACTTTAAAAAGAGTAGAAGTAATTGCAATGGGATGATAATAAGATTGGATGGGAGGGATTTATCGCCCTTTTTAGGAACTGGCTGGATATGAGCAAATTTCCAAGCAGAAGGAAAAACACCTTTGGAATAAGAAAGTGAAAAAAGGCAGCAAAGAATAGGAGTAAGTTCAGGAGCACAGGTTTTGAGAACAAGTGGAGTGGAGAAATACCATCGGGACCTGGAGCTTTCTTAGCATAAAGATTCATCAAAATCCTTCTGACATACTTTTAGCATTAGCATTTTAGCATTAGTAGAGGCATTTGATGCAAGAAAGCAAGCTTATGCAGCATCAGCCAAAAAAAAAAAAAAAAAAAAAAACCCACTTCCACTTCACCCCTCTGTTTGTTCGAAATACCTGTTCAGCTGAGCCTTAAACTTATTTAGGCTATAAACCTCCACTGCAAGGGATGGAAGTCTGTTCCACCAACCAACCACCCGCTGGCTAAAGGCAAATTTCCGCAGGTCTATCTGTCTTTCCTCAATTTGAATTTATGCCCTCTCGGTGATTATTCTGAGCTAGAGCAAAAATCCCATCAGCATTGAGCATGCTCAAACCATTCAAGGCTTTATACACCTCTATCAGATCACCTCGCTGGTGATTAGTCTCCAGACACTGTAATTTGCAAAACTTAAGCCTTTCTTCGTAAGAGCACCCCTTTGTTCCATTCACTAATCTTGTTTCCCTTCTCTGTACTCGTTCCAGCAACTCTACATCCTTCTTGAAATGAGGCCTCCAGACCTGTATACAGTACTCTAGGTGTGGCCTGACCATTGCCTTATACAAGGGAATAATCACTTCCTTATCCCTGCTGGAAAAATTCCTGTATATCATTGACAATACTCCATGAGCTACTCTTGCAGCCCATCTGCACTGCTCAGAGAACTTCATATCTGCCTGCACAACCACCCCCAAGTCCCTTTCATTCTCTACCACTGTCACTGTAGTACCACAGAGTTGATACGTTGCTCTGGGGTTGCTGTTTCCCATGTGTAGCACTTTGCATTTGTCAATGTTAAACTTCATTTGCCACCTCTCAGCCCATCTGCTCAACCTTTCCAGATCCTGTTGCAGTAGCATAGTGTCAGTAGTGTCCTTGACAACCCTGCCAACCTTTGTATTGTCTGCAAACTTGGACATTAAGCTTGATATACCATCATCAATATTATTTATAAATACAGAAAACAATAATGGACCCAACACTGAGCCCTGAGGGACTCCACTAATAACATTAGTCCACAATGAGCAGTGTCCATTATTAACCACTCTCTGTCTTCTCCCCCTCAACCACCCCTTTATCCATAGCAGCAATTTGCCTCCAATGTCACACTGCTCCAATTTGTGTAGCAGTCTTCCATGTGCAACTGAATCAAAAGCCTTTCTAAGATCCAAGTATATAATATCAAAGTTATTCCCTGCATCCAGTTCTTTTGTGACTGCATCATAGTATCCAATCAAGTTGGTCAGGCAAGACTTCCCCTTAACAAAACCATGCTGTGTCTGAGCTATAACTGAAGTCTTGTCTAAATGATCCTGCAGTGCTTCTTTAACCAGTGCCTCCATTAATTTTCCTGGAACAGAAGTTAAGCTCACAGGTCTATAATTACTTGTGTCAGCCTTTGATCCTCCTTTGTGAATTGGGGTCACATTTGCACATTTCCAGTCTATGGGTACCTCCCCTGAGTCCAAGGAAGCTCTCATAATTATGGCTAAGGGTTTGCTTACTTCCTTTGCTGCCTCCTTTAATATAACTGGATAGATCCCATCCACCCCGGGTGCCTTTCTTGTGTTTATCTTCAACAGTTTCTCCTCCACTTTACTCCCAGTTATTTCAAGATTCTGTAGCTTACTGCTAGAGTTGAATACACCTCTGGCATTCCTCTTGCTGAATAACTTCTCATGTGTGAATGTCGATGCAAAATATTCATTTAGTTTGTTAGCTACCTGAGCAGGATCATCAACACTTGACCCATCAATATCAAGTGGACCAATCTGATTCATCCCCTTCCTTCTAGAGTTTACATAAGTAAAGAACTCTTTGCTGTTTTTCTTTGCATCCCTTGCCAAGGATTTCTCGTAATCTGCCTTCGCCTGCCTAACCTCCTTTGTAACTTGGTTGCATATCAACTTGTATCTATCATAGGCTTCTGTGTCATGTGTTAATTTGTGAGTATCCCATGCATTTTTCTTCTCTGCCATATGCCTCATTAGTTCATCTGACATCCATTTTGGCCTAAACCTTGAACAATATTTCTTAGTTGGTATGTAAAGGCTAGTAGCTTCCAAGATAAGTTCTTTGAATGCTTCCCATTTTGAATTTGCTGTTGGTAACATCATCAGTTGGTCCCACTGTATAGAATTTAAATACTGTCTCAGTCCATCGTAGTCGCCTTTACGGAAGCAATAACCCTTCCCTTTACCCCTAGTGGTAGTTACCTCTTTGAATAAATCCCACTTCAGCACACTGTGATCACTGCCACCTAGTGGTTCATTTATCTGCAGATTCTTAATGCATGAAGAATCACTGCTGATAATCAAATCAAGCGTATTACTCCCTCTAGTTGCCTCCCGAACATGCTGATGTAGAAAACAATCATCCAATAAATCCACAAAAGCCCTGCTAGTGTGTGAGTAACCAGCCCCCAAATTCCAGTTAATATCTGGGAAATTAAAATCTCCCATTATAAGACTCTCTGATTTACTGGCCCACTCTATTTCCCTGTACAGTTCCTTATTATACTCATCAGAGTCATTAGCACACTCCTACTCTCAATTTTGATCTCCCAATGCTTATGTCACACCAAACTGACTCAACACTGCACTGTCCGGCGATGTCGACTGGCTTCACTTCCTTGGTTTTTATGTGTTTCTTAACTAATAGCAGAACCCATCCCCCCTTCCTATCCTGTCTATCCTTTCTGTAGACGTTGTACTCCCCAAATTGCAGTTCTGCATCCCTTATATCTGTGTGACACCACGTCTCTGATATCCCAACAATATCTGCCTTTGATGTTTTGAGCAATACCTCAAATTCATCAAATTTATTTACTAAACTCCTAGCATTGGTGCACACGCAAGTATACCTGCACCTGTTTCTATTCTTAGCTACCCTAACACAACCCATGTGTTTACTTGTACCGCAATGGCTCCCAGCAGTCTCTGAAGTACCATGCATCGTGTTTTTCAGGCTTCTGCTCATTCTAATAGAAGCAGTGCAAGAATCTCTTTCACCTCTGCCAGTGGCTACTGTCAATCTATTGGTCTTTGTCTCCCCCCAAGCTAGCAGTTTTCCCACCCACCTAACACTGCCTCGATAGCATCAGCAAATATTCTTGCACCCTTTCTATTTAAGTGTATCCCATCCCTGTAGAAGCAATCTCTCCTGTTAACAAGTACAGTCCAGGCTGAAAAAAATTCTACCCCTTGAGCCTTGCACAACCTTTCCAGGGGCGAATTGATCGACAAGGCTCTCATCATATACTCCCTCCTATCGTGTCTGGGCAGAATTGCAGACACTTTCAAATTCAAACCTAATTCTCGGCTTTTGTTCAACAGTGACCTGTACGATGGAAGACCTTTTGATGGAAGACTACAGGAGGCATTGAATGGAGGGTGTTGGGAATGGTGGGAGGTGTTTTACCAAGGTCATTAATACATGAGTTGGAAGAAAAATGGGATGCTAGCAGGTCAGCTTTATCCTTGGCTGAAGTGACAACAGAATCATCTGGTTTGGACAGAGGTGGGAGCAGAGATGGGCAAAAGTTGCAGCCAATAGCTTTTGCAAGAGACCAGAATGCTCGGCTACCATTAGGGCAAGAAGCAAGTTTTCTACTCTTAGCCTGTTCAATCTCTAGTTTGGACTGATTAATAACTGCTTTACAATTGTCGCGAGCTTTGGTGTAGGCAGAAAATGAAACTGGAGAATTAGAAACAAGCCAATTACGATATGCAACATTCTTCTCTTGAACAGGATTAGCACATTTATTGGAAAACCAAGGTTTCGATAAAGGACGAGATTTTAAAGTGGAGTGTGGGATAAAGGATTCCAATTCCTGCAAGAATAATTTCACTGACACGATCTGAGCAAACATTGACATCAGAAATTTTGAAACAGTAATCTGACCAAGGAAAAGAAGAAAAGAAGTCTCGCAGGTCATCCCATTTTGCATTCTTGTAATGCCAAACAATACTAGGTTGGAAATAGCCATGAGATAAAGGTTCCATTGGAGAAGAGACAATCACCAAGTTGTGATGTGAAGTGCCTAAAGGACCTCTCACTTCGACCGTGTACTTAGAAGGGTTGTTTGTGAGAAAAAAGATCAAGCGTATTGGCTGTATGATTAGGATTGTCCGGTATTCTCGTAGGTAAATGAACAATCTGTGCTAGGTCATCAGTAATTGCAAAAGCCTCAGCATCTCGACCTGCTGGGTCGGTGTGACTAGAAAACGGAAGCCAGCTGGAGTTGTGAACATTAAAATCATCAAGGAAAATTACTTCACTGTTAGGAAAGTTGGACTGGAGAAAGTCAAGTTGCAAAGAGAGGAAGTCAAAGAGCTCCAAGTGATTAGTGGAGTTCGGAGAACGGTAGAGACAACAGATGAATTTCACACAATGAGGTGGAGAGATTTTAAGCCAGAGAAGATCAAAGAGAGGAGATTCCAAATTGCCAAGTCTCTGACAGAGAATATCAAAATGGACATATGCACAAGTACCACCTTTGAGGCGAAAGGAATCATACAGCGAATAATTTGGGCATCTGAGACGAGCAGTAGTTGAATCAACCAATAACTGAGATTCTGTCAGAAAAAGTACATGGGGTTTGGCAGAATGCAAGTGGAAATGGACATCGTTGAGATTAGAATTGAGACCACATATATTTGAGAAATGAATTAGGAAGTGCTTGGGAGGTTTAGATCTTTTCGCAGATAATCTTGCTCTATTAGTTTGACAATTCATGGTGTATTCAATAGTATTAAAAGTGGGTGGGACATGCTGTATAAAGTAATGAAATTTTTGGATGTGGCGTATATATGGTAAGAATATACCCAAATCCTTGACATAACATGGCCTTGACAATGCTCCCCTCATACACACTACTCGGACTCCCAACAGTCACTATCTGGCAGAGTAGAGGTAGCATGATTATACACTAGCTGATCCGGAAGCCTCCTAGAGAGTTACCAATAGGTTCGGTCGGGTGTATGACTAGCGGCCGGCCTGCAAACACTGTTTTAGAGCTGTACCCTCAAAATGTAAGGAATAGTGGATCTTGCCACGATGTTCATCATAACCTCAAAAGTCATCAATTACTTGTCTGTAATTACTTGTCTCACCCTTTGATCCCCCTTGTGAATTGGGGATACATTAGCAGATCTCCAGTCTGTGATGACCGCCGCCCCCTGAGTCCAAGGAAGCTTTCATAATTATGGCTAAGGATGTGTTTACCTCCTTTGCTACCTCCTTTAATATATTTGGATAAATTCCATCCACCTAAGTGCTTTTTTATGTTTAGCTTCAACACTTTCTCTAACAACAAAATTATTTAGCAAAATTTTCTTCAACAAAATTATTTAGCGTCCCATTAGAGTTTAATAAACAACAGGCATCTCCTCCACTAAAGAATTCCATGTGTGAATGTAGCTGCAAATTCAAATTGTCAGCAATTTGAGTAGGGTCATCAACAGTTAATGCATTGACATCAACTGGCCCAATGTGATTCAAACCCCTTAATTCTACTCTTAATATAAACATGGATTCTGCTGTTGTTTGCATACTTTGCCAGAGAATTTTTATAATCTGCCTTAGCTTTCCTAACTTCCTTTATGACATCATTACATGTTAATTATATATAATATTGGCTTCTGTATCACCTGTTAATTTATGTGCATCTGATGCATTTTTCTTATCTGCCAGATGCCTCAATAATTCATGTGACATCCTTTTAGTTCTAAGCTTTGAACCGTTTTTTATTTGGTATGAAAATCCTAGTAGCTTCTATGTGTATTTCCATGAATGCTTCCGATTTAGAATTTGTGATTGGTAACATCGTCAGTTCTCACTGCACAGAAGTTAAAAACTGATGAGACCACTGCAGTAACCCTTATGAAAACAAAAGCCTTTATCTTTAATGTCTTTAACAAAATTCCACATTGGTACACTGTGATCGCTGCCACACAGTGGGTCCTTTACCTGCAGATTCTTAATGCATGAAGAATCACTGCTGATAACCAGATAAAGAGATCGGAATCATGCCTCAGTCCAGAGAAGCAAAGCAAAAGGGGCAAGGCAGTGGGAGTTCTGTGGCTCAGGAGAGAACTGAGGAGAGGGGGTTGGTTGTCCTCTGAATCACAGCCTTTTGAAAACTACTGCTTGTTTGATGTTTGTGGAGCTATCAGGAACGGGACATGATACAGTAAACCCCCACTATTCGTGGGGGTTACGTTCCTGAGAAATGCCGCAAATACCAAAAACGCGAATAGTAGTGAAGGCTCCCATAGTAATGAAGGGGTTCCGTTCCAAAGTATGAAATATATAAGAAAAAGTAGTCTAAAATTTTGTCTACGTATGTATTATATGTACCTTCATAATATGACTATGTACATAGACAATACATAGTGAAATGCAAGCATATGGCATCGAAATGAAAATAAGAAACAATTTAATATTAAATGTAATATTTATTAGAAATTTCAAACAAATCTTTCAAAACCAGTGCCTTTGCTAGCTAAAAAAACTTATCCCGCCAGTGCTATCACCAGTTTCACTAAAGTGTTGATAAAGGAGTTTTGCCTTTTCACGAATGATGAGTGAACTTAACGGAATTTTATTTTGAGTTCGGTCTTCTATCCACAGATTTAAAGCTTTTTCTATTTTTTCTAATTTAACATCACGAGTCACAGAGTAAATTTTTGAAGCAATTAGCACGTTTTCACAGACACTATGGCGGATTTTTTCTTCCGATTTCTTGATTTATCGTACCGTTGACTCATTGATTTTATAACGTTTTGCCACTCGGGAGATATTTTCACCATTAGAAATTTTATCTAATAACTCAATTTTATTCGCTAATGTCATCACCTTCTTGATCTTTTCACATTTCCCTTGTTATTCGTAGCCATATTTTTGTACAGGTTAGAAAGAACTTGTCCACAATAAAGTCACTTTCTTCCGTTAACACACTCGAAAAAAGTCTGTTTTACACTGCAAAACAGTAGATTTATTACTTTTGTAAGCATATCAATTTATAAATTGATAAATTATTGAATTTATAAGCATATAAATTAAAAGCAAATGACAAAACCTTCCATGACAAGCGCATAACATATACTGAACAAGGATTAGCGAGAAACATCCACGCGATTTTGTCAACCCTCTGGACCCACCCACTGAGCGCTGTTTTGACCGGGAAAGATAATTTTAGCCACGCCTATGTTTTTTTTATGGCAGAAAATGTTCACAGCGCTTTAAAATTCACATTTTTTTAGGTTTCATTTTATATTAAATCAGTGACCACAAATACGCGAAACCGCGAATACAGATACCGTGAATAGCGGGGGTTTAATGTATTTCCAAGGGGAATGTCTTTGTGTGTGCTTGATGTAAGGAGTGTGAGGAAATCAGGCCAACTCAGTGTTGTATGGGTCTTGATGAGAGATGCCCTTGAAGGATTTAAACTGAGAGGCACATCAAGCTCTCAGCTGCCCACATCAACACCAGAGCTTGCACTTGAACATCAATCAACACAGCGGCAATACCCAAGGCACAATGCACTAGTCCCACAGGAATTAGTTGTTGTCGGTGAATTGATTGTCAGGGAAATGGGAAATATATTGTGCAAAAAGGATAGGTGGAACAGGACGATGGTATGTCTGCCAGGGGCAAAAGTTGATGACATTGTAGAGCAGATATCATCTTTTAAGGTGATATCTGTTACTAATGATATTAAGAGTAGGGGAACGGCGCAATTACTTAACAAGTACAGGTCAACGTTGAAAAAAAAAGCCATGAGTTAGGGGTGAATTTGAAAGTGTTTGCAATTCTGCCCAGATACGATAGGAGGGAGTATATAATTAGAGCTTTGTCAATCAATTCGGCCCTGGAGAGATTGTGAAAGGCTCAAGTGTTATAATTTTTTTCAGCCTAGTCTGTGTTAACAGGAGAGAGTGTTTCTACAGGGATGGGATACACTTAAATAGAAAGGGTGCAAGAATTTTTGCTGATACTATAGAGGCAGTGTTAGGTGGGTCAGAAAACTGGTAGCTTGGGGAGATACATAGACTAACAGATTAACAGTAGCTGCTTGCAGAGGTGAAAGTGATTCTTGCACTGCTTCTATTGGAATGATTAGAAATCTGGAAAACAAGGTGCAGGGGATTTCAGAGACTGCTAGGAGTCATTACAGAACAAGTAAATACATGGGCTGTGTTAGGATAGCTAAGAATAAGAACAGGTGCATGTATACTTATGTACACACCAATGCTAGGAGTTTGGTAAATAAATTTGATGAATTTGAGGTGTTGGTCAAAACATCAAAGGCAGATATTGTTGGGATATCAGAGGTGTGGTGTCACACATATAAGGAATGAAGAATTGGAATTTGGGGATTAAAATGTGTACAGAAAGGATCACAGGATAGGAAGGGAGAAGGGATTATGCTATTAGTTAAGAAACACATAAAATCTAAGGAAGTGCAGCCAGATGATATGGGTGGACAGTGCAGTGGCGAGTCAGTTTGGTGTGACATAAACACTGGCAAAGAAAAATTGAGAGTAGAAGTGTGTTATAGGCCTAATGACTCAGATGAGTATAATGAACAACTGTACAGATAAATAGAGTGGGCCAGTAAATCAGATTGGCTTATAAAGAGGGATTTTAATTTCCTAGATATTGACTGGAACTTGTGGGTTGGTCACTCACACACTAGAAGACTTTTGTGGATTTATTGGATGATTCTTTTCTACAGCAGCATGTTCGGGAGGCAACTAGAGGGAGTAATACTCTTGATCTGATTATCAGTAGTGATTCTTCATGCATTAAGAATCTGCAGATAAAGGAACCACTAGGTGATCCCTAGGTAGCAGTGATCACAGTGTGCTGATGTAGGATTTATTCAAAAAGGTAACTTCCATCTGGGGCAAAGGTGACTACGGTGGTCTGAGACAGTTAAATTCTATACAGTAGGACCAATTGATGATGTTACAAACAGCAAATTCTAAATTGGAAGCATTCAAAGAATTAATCTTGGAAGCTACGAAGCTTTTCATACCAACTAAGAAATATTGTTCAAGGTTTAGGCCTAAATGGATGTCAGATGAACTAATGAGTCATGTGGCAGAGAAGAAAAATGCATCGGATACATATAAATTACCAGGTGACACAGAAGCCTATAGCAGATATAAGCTGGTCTGTAATCAAGTCACAAAGGATGTTAGGCAGGCCAAGGCAGATTAAGAGAAATCTTTGGCAAAGGATGCAAAGAAAAACAGCAAAGAGTTCTTTACTTATGTAAACTCTAGAAGGAAGGACATGAATCACATTGGTCCACTTGATATAGATGCATCAACTGTTGATAATCCTGCTCAGATAGCTAGCAAACTGAATGAGTATTTTGCATTTACATTTACACATGAGGAGTTATTCAGGGAGGGGAGTGCCAGAGGTGCATTAAACTCCAGCAGTGAGCTAAATGATTTTGTAATAACTGAGAGGAAAGTGGAACAGAAACTGCTGAAGATAAACATAAGAAAGGCGCCTGGGGTGGATGGGATCTATCCAGTTATATTAAAGGGGACAGCAAAGGAAGCATGAAACCCTTAGCCATAATTATGAGAGCTTCCTTGGCTCAGGAGAGGTACCCATGGACTGGAGATGTGCTTGTCATTGTTTGTCATTTGGTTTTTAGGAGCATTAGCAACTAAGGCCATATTGCTCTGGGGATATGCGGTGGTCATTCCCTGACCTTTCCGGCTCTAATCAAGAATTGTTGTGCTACGCACTGCTGCTCCTGCCCATCTGGCTACGGAGGTGCCACTGGAGATGTGCAAAAAAAAAAAAAAAAAAAAAAAAAAACAAATGTGACCCCAATTCAAAGAGAAGGATCAGAGGGCGACACAAGTAATTAAAGAAGTAATTACTTCTGTTCTGTAGAAATTAATGGAGGTCCTGGTCAAAGAAGCAAGGCAAGATCATATACACAAGACTTCAGTTATAGTTCAGGCACAGCATGGGTTTGTTAATGGGAAGTCTTGTCTGACCAATTTGATTGGATACTATGACGTGGTCACAAAGGAACAGGATGCAAATAATAAGTTTGATATCATATACTTTGTCTTAGAAAGGCTTTTAATTCTGTTGCACAAGGAATGCTGCTGTACAAATTGGAGCAGTGTGGCATTGGGGGCAAATTGCTGCTATGGATAAAGGGATGGCTGAGTGGGAGAAGACAGAGTAGTAATCAATGGATACTGCTCTTCATGGAGTAATGTTATTAGTGGAGTGTCTCAGGGTTCAGTGTTGCACCCATTGTTGTTTTCGGTATTTATTAATGATATTGATGAAGATGTATCAGGCTTAATGTCTAAGTTTCCAGAGTTACATACTAACTGCTATCCATATGGGTAGCAGTAACTCCAGAGTAATGTACCAAAAATTAAAATGAGCTGGGGGTAATTTTGCAGTGCAGACAGGCTGCAAGACTAGCTTATGGTGTCTTGTCAGTGATATACAAGAATTTTGCTAGCAGGGATAAGGAAGTGATTGTCCCCTTGTATAAGGCAATGGTTAGGCCACACCTTGAGTACAGTCAGTCCTCGTATAGCACGATAGTTGTGTTCCTAGAAACCCTCATGCAATGCAAAATTGTGCAATATAAACAATAGGCCCTATGGGAAAAATAGGGTTAGGTGCCGACCACCCAAGATTGAACACACATTTGTAACCAAAACATTACCAAACACAATAAATAATCGTAATAAAATACGTAAGTATTTTATTACGACTACTGTATTACATAATAAAATACTGCTAATGCTTTTGCTTCTATCGTAAGCAAACTTGTTTTTTGTTTGATTTTCTATCCAAACAGATGACAGCCATTCCATCTCTTCTAATTGTGTCTTAATCTAATGGCTTTTAATTACACTTTGAGTTGTTCCTGCTATGAAGGTTATTTTTATTTTCTCTGCATTCTTTGTAATTCTCGGCGTTGCCTCATATAGGCTTGTAGACATGCAATATCACACGGTCTTTCGTTTCGCTCAAAGCGTTTCACAATTTCATATTTTTTCTCTATCGACAGAGGCGAACTTGCCATAAGCCTTACCGGGGAAACCCTGGTGGGCCGGAGGCCGGTGTGATTTTGGCCATAAACTTTCCCGGGTAAGAATTTTTGACCCAGTCCGTCTCTGTTTATCGATATTGCTTTCCTTTTTCTCTCTGAATCTGCAGTGTCTTCACCAGGACGCTTCCTTTTCACACCTTTTAAGTATTTTACTCATTTTTAGGGAATAAATCACAATTACAAAACGAGGCATGCTTGATACACATAAACAAAGCTGCGCGCATGTAGCAAGTGAATAAACAACGCTGTAAAGGCAGAGGGTTAGGTGCGATTAACACCTCACATTTTACTAAAGCACATTTCTAGGGGTTATTACCATAAAACAATAAAAACAATTTCCAGTTGCATTGCTGCTATTGGAATCTGTTATAAACTGGTAGTAAACCAGATCTAATGGCATTTGCGATTATACCGATAGCTGGAATTGTGTTGGTTTTTACGTTATCACGGTAAAATGTGTTTCCCCTACACTGATATAATAAACATAAATACATTTTCAGAATCTTCTCTTCACTCCTATCGTGTTGCGTTCAGTTGGGGTGATTCCAGTCCGACTGCCATTTCTTGTAAACACAGAGGCGAATTGTGCATAAGCGAATTTGGTTCGTGTTATATGAGATATCGTTCCCCTATTTATAAATTGTGTATGATCGAATTCGTGTGGTGTAAACACGTGTTATACGAGGACTGACTGTACTGTATACAGGTCTGAGGCCTCATTTTAGTAAGGATGTAGAGCTGCTGTAACGAGTACAGGTAAGGGCAACAAGATTGGTGAATGGAACAAAGGGTTGCTCTTACAAAGAAAGGCTTAAGTTTTGCAAATTACATTTAATCACAAAGATTAAAATAAAATACGCTACATATATGGATCAATGGGATGATTTGTCCATATTTCATTAAAAACGTGCTTCATGAAAACAACATGGGCCCAACCCAAAAAGTGAAGTGCAACTCCTGAGGAGGGTGTTGCACTTCACTGTTGGAGTTTCCCATCCAACACTCTGGGAAACTCTGAACTAATCAATTCAGAAATTTGTATTTGAGTGATCTTTCATGGAAAGAACCAGAAACTATAAATTTATACAACATTTGCCTACAGTGATTAAATTACTAAACCTCTTCATTTTTAATAGATAATATTACAATTTCAAACCAGAAAGAATCCCGTAATTTTGTAATAATATTTGATTAATGCTATCTGAACAAAGCCCAATATCAGCCTGAGCCTCAATGTTATCAGTTATGCCTGGCCCATGCATCCTCAAGTCCTTGGGAATGCACAGACCTCTACATTGCAAGACTATATGCTGCCATAAAAACAGTTCCAATAAAGTTGTATACAGCTGCAGCCATGGTAGCTATGAATACAAAGAAAAATTTATATTTTATTTAGAATCAGCAAATTTAATAAACATACCTTGGAATAAGAGGTATTGTAGTATTATCTTCATCGATGAACTTTCCACCTGCATTAAGCACATAACGTTGATGTAAACTGAAGAGGGCATGACGAGCAGTGGTGGGTGTATCTTTTTGAGCACCATCAGCGTTTTTTAAAGGTGAAAACTCATCTTCTCTCAGAACTTCCCAAACTACAAATCGGCTATTTAAAAAAAAAAAAAAGAAAAAAGTTCATTTGAAAAAATACAAAATTTGATGATCACAATTAAGAGCACCACATTAAACTAAATGAAAAAAATAATTTTTACATAAAATCTCATTATTGAGTCTTCCAAGAAAAAAGCTACCTAAATTCACTGCATATTATAAAAAGATTTTCATAATAGTTATTTAAATTTAATCACATAATCAATATTAACTTAATCAGCTGCTGGACATTTACTAACCTTTAGTTTCCTAGCATGACACTGCTTTTCCATTTTGTTAGACAATCCATTAATTAGAATTAGCCATATGGTGCAGGGAAGCCCTAGGAAGCTTTTTTCTGCACCCAGTCAAAAATTAATTAATTAAAAAATTAATAAATAAATAAATAATAAAATATACACTTATTTGACTCCCTTGTGTGGGTGTATATTAGTATTAGTATTATCCACTAAATCTTTGAATTTCCCTAGGCTATCAGCCTCAAAAACCCATGGAAACAATTTATTAAAGTAATCAACAATTCATTAAAAAAAAGAAACCATCCTACAATCCAGTCTAAATCTCCTCCCCAGCAATTTGAAGTTATGAACTTATGGCGACTGGTTCTGGAATCATTAATAAAAGTAAAAATTTCACTTTTCTAAATGAATCCGAAACTAGCCTACATATTCAAAGTCTTTCCTTAGGAACATTCTTTTGCTGATCTCATCAGCAATACTGCTAATTTTTGGACCATTTCAAGAAGCTTGATGTCTTTTTTTTAGGTGCAGTCTCCATACTTGAATGCAGTCTTACCATTGCCTTATTTGGGATTATGACATCCTTATCTCTTGAAGAAATATTTTTTTTATTTTACTGTATTCATTTTTTATTTATTTATTTAATTTTTTTTTCCAGTGCAGAAAACGCCAATGGCTTCCTTGCATTATTTGGCTGATGCTAATACTAATACTAAATACCGATCATTAACTACTCTCTCAATCTTGACATCATCTGCAAATTTTGACATTACACTCTCTATCCCTTCATCAATATCATTTAAGAAAATCAGAAGTAACATTGGTCCCTGTACCTATCTTTAGGGTACAACTACACTTCTTACATTATTCTAATCTGAAGAATAACCATTAATCCCAACTCTCTACCTCCTGCCCTGCAGCCATCCTGCAATCCATCTAAGGACTTTTTTTGTGATTCTAAAATGTTCCAGTTTATATATGAGACAGAGCCAAATGTTTTTCTGAAATCTAAGTAAACAATATCTAAATCATTTCCTGTATCCAGCTCACAAGTGACTCTGTCATAATAGCTAACCAGATTAGTTAAAAATGATTTTCACTTTGCAAAACCATCCTGTGTTTCTTTCAGAATTCCATTTCTATCTAAATGATCCTGTATTCCACTCTTGATCATTGTCTCCCTGATTTTTCCTACCACCGAACTCCGATTGACCGGTCAATAATTACCTCTTCACTCTTAGAACTACCTTTATGTACTGGTAATGCACCGGCACTTCTCCAATCCAAGAGAATCTCAGTCCAGTGATACCCTCATAATTAACCTTAATGGTTCAATGTACTCTCTTATACACATTTTAAAATTACCAGGTATATATGCCATTCACTCCAGGACCCTTAATCACCTTTAGGCTCAAAAGTTTTTCTAATTAATAGCCTGAAATTTCAAAATTGCTACTTTCATGCTTTCCTTTTTCACTAACACAGTTTCTCCTCATCATGAAGAGTCTTTCATCTATAACTATCAATACAAAGGATCTGTTCAAGCCATATGCTACATCAACTGGGTTATTAAAGACTTTTCTACACCCATTACACAAGGGAGAGATCTGATTTATTTCTAATTTTTATACAGGTAACCCTTGTATAACATGGTAGTTAGGTTCCTACAAAATCTCGTGTAGTGCAAAACTGTGTTATATGGAACTAAGAACCAGTACAAAGGGGGGGGGGGGGTTACATCCCAAAAGCTAACAAAAATACGCCATTATTTTTATAACTCTCAGAAACTTAATATTTATTAAAAACAGCAATAACTGAACAAATGTTTTACAAACTGTGATACATATATATCGGATAAGGTATGTTCATTTAATTTTCTTCTTCTTCTTCCTACTAAGTACAATGAAATGAGAATGTTTGCTCTGTTGCAGAATATCTTCACCTTCTGAACTTTCTTCTGCAGCATCTAGATTTTGTGCATCTTCTGCTCTCTTTAAAAAATCAGCAATCTAGGTTTGTTTGCTTTTGCTTGATAAATCTTTGTAAACTTCATGGTATGGAGCTAAGCATTTTGAGGCTCCCTTTTGAACTTTGTGCTCCTTTCAATCGAAGGATCCGCATTCAAAAAATAATATTCTAATTGCTCGGCTAAATTTATGCCTTCCCCTATGCTTTTTAGTGTAAAATTTGAAACTTCAGAATTTGCACTGCGCTATCATCTTCTGAATTGATTTGGTTTACCTCCAATGCCATTTTCACCAAATCCGCTTCACTGGCCTCTTTTTCTACCAGTAATTTTTGAACATCTTCAGTTCACATCATCAAAACCTTCTCCTCCTACAGACTTAGCAAGTTCTACTATCGCACTGATTCCATTTACTGCTGCTTCATCCATATTTCCTGAATGAACTGACTCTGGCCATGCATTTTTCCAACATGCATTTAATGTTGACGGTTTTACTTCTTTGAGCGATAAAGCTATGATACTGACACAGTCCACATTTGAAAAATGTGTTTCCGTGCTTCTATCACTTCAATAGATTCGGAATCAATTTTTTCCAAAATCGATTGTAATGATTTTCTGATGTAATGAATTTTAAAGGTAGATATAATACCTTGATTGAATGGCTGAATTAAAGAAGTTACAGTATATTAGGTGGTAGGAACATTACTTCAACGTTTGGATGACTTAAATCTTTTCGAAGGCCTGGCGCATTATCCAATAGTAATAAAACTTTGAAATCTAGATTTTTCCGCTTTAAATAGCTTTTCACATCTGGCACAAAACAATTTAGAAACCATTCTTTAAATAAATCGGCAATTACCCAAGCTTTTTTATTGGGAATGAAAGTAGAATGTGAGTGAAATTTTTACAGTTCCAGTTCACACTGAAGTTTTTCTTAAATTTTTGCTATTTTACTGATTAAATTGGCATATTTATTTATTTTCTAGAAATAGCTTTATATTTCTAGTTGCAATACTTAGTTTATTTTGAACTTAGATAAAGATTTGTAGGTTATTACTTAGTATCGGTAAGGGAATGCAATCCACGTGATTTTGCAAGAAGATTTTGCAGCTCCGGTGAACACTAAGTTTTTAATTATATTTAGCTGTTTTATTGACTTAAATTGTTATATTAAATTATTTTCTATAAGTAGCTTATAGTCCCAGTCAAGCTCCTTGGTTTATTTTGAATCTAGATAGCGATTTTGAAAGTTAAAACTTAGTGATCGTAACTTGCCACCATTGTTATACGATATGGCGTATATCCTGAACTAGACAGCATAAGGTTTAACGTAAAACTAGATAGCAAAACATGTAGCACTGTATTAGAAATCTGTTAGCTTAATATAGTATAGTACAGTATAGAATAGTATAGTATTATCAATTAATCAGTAAAATTTATTAATCTTATTAAATTTCATTGTCAATTAAATTGTACTTAAAAGGAATCATGACCCAGACTAGAGCAGCAAAGTAACACTCACAGATAGCCAGAGTGCTGTGGCCTGGGGAGAGAAATTAAAGGGGTCAATTCTCCAATGCATCACAGTCTAAAAAAATGCATGAAATGTTTGCGGACCTGTCTAGAACAGGACATGATCTAGTCAAGGAGGATGTCTTTGTGTGTGCTAAGTGCAGAGACTATGAGGAAATTAGGTGCCAACACAGCGTTCTGATGGGCATCTATGAGAGTTTGAGGCATAGGGTGAATGCCCTTAAGGAAATTAATAAGAAGGGCCCATCAAGCTCTCAGCTGCCTAACTCAACACCAGAGCTCACACCTATGCATCAGGCAACACAGCTGCAATCTTCAAAGCAGAATACACTGGTCCCACAGGATCTGGTAGATCCCATTGCCTTTTGGTGTTGCTAAGTGGATGATGTGTTCGTGGTCATTCCCCAGAAGTCAGGCAACCGGCTTTTGCACCAACTTAACTCTCTGTCGCCTTTCATTCAATTCACCATTGAATTGGAGTCAGACAATACCCTTCCACACTTGGATACCCTTGTCCGGCGCTAGGGCATGCATTTGAAGACAACAGTCTATCGCAAGCCGATGTGTGCTAGCAGGTTCGCCAACTACTGATCAGCATATGCACGCAGCCATCTTCTTGGCACAGCATGAGCCTTGCTAACCCGTGCCTGGACCCACTCTAGTTCTGCAGATGAGAGATACACTGAGATTACTAGGGTTAAGAC
Organism: Mastigoproctus giganteus; assembly: GCF_048544385.1. Lineage (NCBI taxonomy): Eukaryota > Metazoa > Arthropoda > Arachnida > Uropygi > Thelyphonidae > Mastigoproctus > Mastigoproctus giganteus. Next base: position 143,109,167 of record NC_143585.1, on the reverse strand, counting down.
AGATCTTGTGAAGTGCGACTACCCCACCAGTGCCCTAGATAGGTGTGACCTACAGGTCCGTGACCATGTAGCGACCCACAGGACCATGCACAGTAATGACTTCACCTCGACCGCCTTCATCCCGTTCTACCCGAACATATCACAACAGATTTCTAGTCTTAAAGGCTCATGGGATAAAGTGCTTACAACTTCTGGGCAGGAAGTCGCGATCCCTCATCTCAAGAGTTAAAACATCGGTTCCCCCCCCCTTGCTGCAGAGTGGATTAGTCTATCGTATTTCCTGCCATGGCTGCACTGACTGCTACATTGGGGAAACTAGCAGAAGGCTTAGCAGTTGTATTTCTGAATATGAAAAAGCTATCCATTTAGCTAAAGTGGGCCAATCAGGCATTGCTGGCCACTTCTGGTCATCCAGCATGGCATTGAACCACGTCGCGATGTCATGATTATTGATCAGTCCAGCCATTAGCATCCCGTGCCTGGTTGGAGTCACTGCACATCTCATGCTGTGGCGATTCCTTTAACGGAAACAGAGGATGTCGTGTTTATCCCATTACTGAGACGACCATCCTCTTGGCTGACAAACGTTAGCATTTACATTCACCAAACACAACTGCCATGGCACACACAGAGTTCTATATTTCTATATTTTAGATTAATGGTCACAACTGATGAATAATGCCTTCCAATCTTAAAGATATGTATTGCTTTCCTATTTTATTTTTACTTGTGTTTTTTGTTTGTGTGAACATCAATGTATTTTTAACTGCAACCTGTCATTTTCTTTTAATTTTTTCTCTGTGGCACAATAATTTTTTAATATTAATATGGATCCAGAGCACAAAGGCCTTTTTTGCTTTTCTAAATTATTCTATTAACGCTAATCCAATACATGAAGGTATCAGACTTTCATTAGGTCCATGCTGGCTTTATACTCTAAATTCCCATTCAAATGAAAAACATGGCATAAAAAGATAAAAAGTTAAACTGCAGCCATTATCAATCCACTGCAGGAGAGAAGGCTCCTCTGTGAATCATGCTAAAGGAAATGAACCATAATCTGACACGTTGGTCCAGTGTGGATGGATAGTTCAACCATATTTAGCAGTCAGGGGCTTGAACCCCAGTTTTTGCAAAGAGTGTGTGTGTGTGCTACTGCACTACTTTTACTGACCACTCGGTACGGAGACTGCCCACATGGCATAACTATAACCTAACTGCTAACTCAACAATATAGGAAGAACCAACAAAACAGAAAACCTTCATGTCTCCACAAAGTGGCTAGTATCTATCTCTTTCATCATTCTTTCTTGGCTTTTGGCTAAGATTAAAGTGTAATATCTCTTTCAGAATGTTATCCTGTATATTAAAAGACTCTTCATCTCTTTATAAACCTGCTTAACTTTGTTAACTCTGCTCTATGTTTTGAATGTCACTTCAAACACATTAATTCTATTTCCATTAGCATTAGTAGAAACATATGATGCAAGAAAGCAAGCTTATATAGCATCAGCCAAAAAAAAAAAAAAAAAAAAAAACCTTTCCCATTTCAACCATCCATTCACTACAAATGTTTGTCTAGTTCCCTAGTTCTGCCTTGAACGTATTTAAGCTGTTGACTGCAACAGATGGAAGTTTGTTCCAACTATCAACCACACACTAGCCAAAGGCAAATTTCCACACATCTATTCTACAATTGTTTTTCCTCAATTTGAATTTATGTCCTCACAGGTGAGTAATCTGAGCAAGAGGAAGAATCCCATCAGCACTGAGCTTGCTCAAACTATTCGAGGCCTTATACACCTCAATTAGATCACCTCGCAGGTGCCTAGTTTCCAGACGCTGCAATTTTGCAGGCCTTAAGCCTTTCTTGGTAACTGCAACCAGTGGTGAGCTGTGAATATTTTAACAATGGACTTGCACTTTTGCTGACTTTTTTATGTGAAACATCCTTTTGGGAGGGGTACCTACCGAGTAAATCTGATCGGTCACGGAAGTGACGTTAGCCGCGGCATCTGCCAGAGGTGCTTCTCATGCTCAGACCACTAGTCTGTGTGGGACACTCACTAGTAGTATGATTAGATTAGAGCGCGTGATGCATTTTTTGTGACCAGTACGATACCTCGAGTTCTAACTTTTTGGAATTTTTGAATAGTATGACGTCACAACCATGTGACGTCATACTATTCAAATCTCTAAATCTCTAAAATCTCAAATCTCTAAATCTCTAAAATCTCTAAAAACATTAATTTTTATTTTGTGACCAGTTTATCAGAAAACAAATTTCTTATTCGGTTCTCACAGTCTTGCCACAGAGACGAAAGTTCTTTTAAATTCCACAATTTCCAGTAGAATATGTTTAAAATTTCTCTCAATGGTATGATTATTTTCTTTATTTAATTTAAAATCACCCTGTTGCAGTAATAACTTATCCTTTAAGGAAAAAACAATGCATTTAATAACTTGTCACGAGGTAATTTTACTGTTCTTACTTTCGATTTTGATTCCTTCAAATTCTTTCCACTTCGACATGCTCTCAATTTTAGCTTCATATTTTCCTTCAGAATTTTTCAAATTAGCAATAGCATTGATAGTTCAAATAATTAATTTATCTGCTTTTACCATGGTGAATCTGTAAAGCTAGCTTCTGAAATGTAAGAGAGCTCCTACAGGATGTCGATCATTAGTGCTAAATGGTTAAGAAATTCCGGATTTAAAAGTTGCTTTAACAATCCTGAATATTTAACTTCTGATTCAAAATGTTTGCACAATTCAGGATAATTCCCTTAACCCACAATTACCATCTGCAAGCTACAATCTGCTCTTCGTAGCCCGAACACACAACCGATCTTTGTAGTTTCCACATCAAGTTCTTTAGCAATCACCTTTAATTCGCGCTGGTTTTTTGGAGATTGGTGATATAATGGATACATTTTTTTTTTAGTTATTGCCTGTATGTGATTATATTTTAGAATATTTTCTACATAGTAAAAGCCTCGACGAAATTTCAAAATTTGCCAACATTTCATCTTTGTAAAGTTTATATAATATCTTAGTTGCCTCAATTCCTCCCCCCACATTGCTAATGTCACTCGGAATCACTCAGATATTCAGCTATTGTGACCATGTAAACATAGACAGGAGAAATTTATTTTCTGGAAAGCATGGATCACTCACTTCTCTGAAAAACATATGTCCGTTTGTCGGAGTAAAGGGGAACCACAACATAGGTTGACCAGAGTCTATTATCCATGTCGGGAATCTTCTTAATCCTCTGACTGGCTATGGAAAGCATATTGACTAGCGCGACTTCTCGGAATGTGGCTGCCTAAGTTTTACGGACACCACTAACGTTGTGGAATGGCAATCCCTTTCACCCTTAATTCGTGCTTTCTAATTACCTAAAGGCCAGAGGTGAGAACAATGCATACAAAGTTGTTTCTCCTAATCTGTTCGTTACATGTAAATTATTTTCATTCTACGGAAACTATTGTAATTTTAAATGTAATTACCAAGGGAAATTTTAAAAAATTCGGTATAAAAAAGTTGGTTAAACAGAGTTCCAACTGTAATTAAATCAAAAATTAAGCAATTTTAAAATACATAGCCGATCGACTGCGCCATTAAAATGCTGGGAATGGGGACACGCTCTGCCCACCGTAGTTTCGGCTATGGATACTCAATAATTGCATTTAGGATTTCATTTGTTAAATAAATGATCGTCTTAACAATGGGCTCGCAAATTTTCAAAAAAAATAATAATGGGCTCTCACGAGCCCACTATAGCTTACCACTGACTGCAACCCTTTGTTCCAGTCACCAATCTCATTGCTCTTCTCTGTACTCATTCCAGCAGCTCTGCATTCTAAAATGAGGCCTCCAGACCTGTATGCAGTACTCTAGGTGTGTGTGGCCTGACCATTGCCTTATAAAGGGGGACAATCACTTCATTATCCCTGCTAGCAAAATTCCTGTACAGTAAAGCCCCGCTATTCGCAGGGGTTACGTTCCTGAGAAATGCTGTGAATACCGAAAATGCGAATACTGAGTTATGGCTCCCATAGTAATGAAGGGGTTCCGTTCCAAAGTATGAAATATATAAGAAAAAGTAGTCTAAAATTTTGTCTACGTATGTATTATATGTACCTTCATAATATGACTATGTACATAGACAATACATAGTGAAATGCAAGCATATGGCATCGAAATGAAAATAAGAAACAATTTAATATTAAATGTAATATTTATTAGAAATTTCAAACAAATCTTTCAAAACCAGTGCCTTTGCTAGCTAAAAAAACTTATCCCGCCAGTGCTATCACCAGTTTCACTAAAGTGTTGATAAAGGAGTTTTGCCTTTTCACGAATGATGAGTGAACTTAACGGAATTTTATTTTGAGTTCGGTCTTCTATCCACAGATTTAAAGCTTTTTCTATTTTTTCTAATTTAACATCACGAGTCACAGAGTAAATTTTTGAAGCAATTAGCACGTTTTCACAGACACTATGGCGGATTTTTTCTTCCGATTTCTTGATTTATCGTACCGTTGACTCATTGATTTTATAACGTTTTGCCACTCGGGAGATATTTTCACCATTAGAAATTTTATCTAATAACTCAATTTTATTCGCTAATGTCATCACCTTCTTGATCTTTTCACATTTCCCTTGTTATTCGTAGCCATATTTTTGTACAGGTTAGAAAGAACTTGTCCACAATAAAGTCACTTTCTTCCGTTAACACACTCGAAAAAAGTCTGTTTTACACTGCAAAACAGTAGATTTATTACTTTTGTAAGCATATCAATTTATAAATTGATAAATTATTGAATTTATAAGCATATAAATTAAAAGCAAATGACAAAACCTTCCATGACAAGCGCATAACATATACTGAACAAGGATTAGCGAGAAACATCCACGCGATTTTGTCAACCATCTGGACCCACCTTAAAACTTTAAAATTCACATTTTTTTAGGTTTCGTTTTATATTAAATCAGCGACCGCGAATACGCGAATAGTGGGGGTTTACTGTATATCATTTGACAAGACACCATAAGCTACCCTTGCAGCCTGTCTGTACTGCCCAGAAAACTACATATCTGACTGCACAATTACCACTTTCTTCCGTTAACACACTCGAAAAAGTCTGTTTTACACTGCGAAACAGTAGATTTATTACTTTTGTAGCATATCAATTTATAAATTGATAAATTACTGAATTTATAAGCATATAAATTAAAAGCAAATGACAAAACCTTCCATGACAAGCGCATAACATATACTGAACAAGGATTAGCGAGAAACATCCACGCGATTTTGTCAACCCTCTGGACCCACCCACTGAGTGCTGTTTTGACTGGGAAAGATAATTTTAGCCACGCCCATGTTTTTTATGGCGGAAAATGTTCATGGCACTTTAAAATTCACATTTTTTTAGGTTTCGTTTTATATTAAATCAGCGACCGCGAACACGCGAATAGTGGGGGTTTACTGTATATCATTTGACAAGACACCATAAGCTACCCTTGCAGCCTGTCTGTACTGCCCAGAAAACTACATATCTGACTGCACAATTACCCGAAGACCTTTTCATTCTCCACTACCCTGAGTGCAGTACAACCCAGTTGGTACGTTACTCTGGGATTACTGCTACCCATATGCAATACTTTATATTTGTCAAAGTTAAACTTCAGTTACCACCTCTCAGCCCATCTGCTCAACATTTCCAGATCCTGTTGCAGTAGTATACTTTTATTGCTCTCATTAACAACCCTGCCAACTTTTATATACTGAAACTGATACTGACTGGGATTAATGCCAATTAACATCCAAATTGTCCTGAAATTTTTCCGTATATGCTGCTGCCTTCCCTATTATCTTCTTCCTCTTATCTGTGATTCAAACTAATTGTAGAAACAGTTTATAAGAGACAGCAGCACAAAAATAGCTTTATGGCTTGAAAACTTAAAGGAGGGAGGAGATTGCATCTGCTGACCTCAGTTGAATGGGGCTTACAAAAGGCAAAGAATTTCTGTGAAATTCAGATCCAGAAGTTTTATTGCAGCGTGTACCACACGTGTAATAAACTAATCACAAACAACCTTCATATGTATGCCGTAATAGTATAATAGTGATAAACAGAATTAATTACATAAATAGATGTAGAGGATATTGACTCAGAAAGAATAATGACCAGTTTTATTTTATTCAAAGTTTGAATTACTAATTTTATTAATGATTTTTTTTTAACTTTTTTTATTTGATTCTTGATAATAACTTTAATGTTGGACAATAAAGTCAAAATAAGAATAAATTAATATTTTAAAGCATTTATATAGAAAGTTTGTATTTTTAAAAAATTTCAAAATTCCATAAAAAAAGTTCCTTCAACAGAGCCTAGCTGCCAATGAAAATTCACTACTAAAGGGCATGCCCACATTCAACAAACACACTTGTGAAAGGATGAAAATTTGTATATTGAAGGAAATATCAAAAAGGCTTATTGCAATACCAACAAGTTTGTTTCCTGGGAGAACACTTACAGATGTGGGATTCAGCAAAATTGGGAATATTGCTTATTTTTATTTATTCTTATCAGCAAAACTAAACTTGGTCTAATGGGGAAGAGGATTAGTATGATTCTGTTTCTGTTGAATGGTAACAAGTGACGTAGTACATTTCTTCATATGGTCCAATTCATTATCTCTGTAATGTAGGGTGTGAAATGACAGTAGTTGCTCCTACATACACTTGTGTGCAAAACTTAAGGACCAGTCACATTTTCACCTGTAGCTTCTCATAGGAGTGGCCTGGATATGGGAAAAGCATACCATAGGAACCTTGGGAGGTACAGAAATGATGAAGGAAACAACACCGACACAACGGAAATAAATCGTACAGAGGAACTTTATTCAAAAATGGCAACATAGCATTGGCTACCATGATAAAGATGCATCACTGCCAAAGATGGAACAGAGGGAAGAGGTGGTCCTCAGCAGGAGATATGGCATCCCTAATGTTGATGCAGGCTTTGCACTGCCTGTCCATACTTAGAACAATGTTCTTGGTAAGTTCTTGCAGTAACATTGTCCATTCCTCTGTCAGCTGGTGAACATTTACTGGTGGGCGTGGACATGCTGCTAGGCATCTCCCCAGAGTGCCCCATATCTGTTCGATGGGATTCGGATCGGTGGAACGGCCAGGTCAATCCATACGAACAATGTCCTCACTTTCCAAAAGCATATCAACAGCTGCAGTGTGGTGTGGTGTGGTGTGGCGTTATCCATAAACACGAACTTGGGGCCAATGGCACCTCGGAACAGATGCACATTAGCCTTAGCAGAGGCATTTGATGCAAGAAAGCAAGCTTATGCAGCATCAGCCAAAAAAAAAAAAAAAAACAAATAAATAAATAAATAAATAAAAAATAACCACTTCCACTCGGAATATTGATGATATACCATCATCAATATCATTTATAAATACAGAAAACAATAATGGACGCAACACTGAACCCTGAAGGACTCCACTAATAACATTAGTCCACAATGAGCAGTGTCCATTGATTACCACTCTCTGTCTTCTCCCCCTCAACCACCCCTTTATCCATAGCAGCAATTTGCCTCCAATGCCACACTGTTCCAATTTGTGCAGCAGTCTTCCATGAGCAACAGTATCAAAAGCCTTTCTAAGATCCAAGTATATAATATCAAAGTTATTCCCTGCATCCAGTTCTTTTGTGACTGCATCACAGTATCCAATCAAATTGGTCAGGCAAGACTTCCCCTTAACAAAACCATGCTGTGTCTGAGCTATAACTGAAGTCTTGTCAAGATGATCCTGCAGTGCTTCTTTAACCAGTGCCTCCATTAATTTTCCAGGAACAGAAGTTAAACTAACAGGTCTATAATTACTTGTGTCGCCCTTTGATCCTCCTTTGTGAATTGGGGTCACATTTGCACATCTCCAGTCCATGGGTACTTCCCCTGAGTCCAAGGAAGCTGTCATAATTATGGCTAAGGGTTTGCTTACTTCCTTTGCTGCCTCCTTTAATATAACTGGATAGATCCCATCCACCCCAGGTGCCTTTCTTGTATTTATCTTCAACAATTTCTCCTCTACTTTACTCTCAGTTATTACAAGATTCTCTAGCTTACTGCCAGAGCTGAATACACCTCTGGCATTCCCCTCGCTGAATAACTCCTCGTGTGTGAATGTCGATGCAAAATATTCATTCAGTTTGTTAGCTACCTGAGCAGGATCATCAACAGTTGACCCATCGATATCAAGTGGACCAATCTGATTCATCCCCTTCCTTCTAGAGTTTACATAAGTAAAGAACTCTTTGCTGTTTTTCTTTGCATCCCTTGCCAAAGATTTCTCGTAATCTGCCTTCGCCTGCCTAACCTCCTTTGTAACTTGGTTACAGATCAACTTGTATCTATCATAGGCTTCTGTGCCACATGTTAATTTGTATGTATCCCATGCATTTTTCTTCTCTGCCATATCTCATTAGTTCATCTGACATCCACTTAGGCCTAAACCTTGAACAATATTTCTTAGTTGGTATGTAAAGCCTAGTAGCTTCCAAGATAAGTTCTTTGAATGCTTCCCATTTTGAATTTGCTGTTGGTAACATCATCAGTTGGTCCCACTGTATAGAATTTAAATACTGTCTCAGTCCATCGTAGTTGCCTTTACGAAAGCAATAACCCTTCCCTTTACCCCTAATGGTAGTTACCTCTTTGAGTAAATCCCACTTCAGCACACTGTGATCACTGCCACCTAGTGGTTCATTTACCTGCAGATTCTGAATGCATGAAGAATCACTACTGATAATCAAATCAAGAGTATTACTCCCTCTAGTTGCCTCCTGAACATGCTGATATAGAAAACAATCATCCAATAAATCCACAAAAGCCTTGCTTTTGTGGATTTATTGGATGATGGGGAAGGATTACCTCAGTACAGTAGCATGCACCGGTTACAGTACCGCCTTCTAGTATCTGGAGTTGGGTATGTCCATCCAAGATAATGCCTCCCCAGATGAGAACACCTTGACTGCCATATCGATCTCTTTCAGTGATGTTTGTGGGGTGATACCGTGTGCCAACCTCTCGTCAGATTAGCTGACGTCTAGAATCACTGCGGAGACTGAATCTACTCTCATCGGTAAAGAGTACCTTTCCCCATTGCACTGCTGTCCAGTCCTTGTGTTCGATGGACCACTGTAAACAGCGTCTCCGATGGGCAGGTGTTAAAGGAACATAGCATACTGGCTGTTGGGCAAACAGTCCACCTTTGTGGAGTCGCCTGGCCACAGTAAACCATGATATCCTGCATCCTGTGCAGCTGTTTACAATGGATCCCACTGTCTGGTGTCAGTCCCTCTTGGCCTGTAGGAGTATATAGCGGTCGTCATTGGGCATTGTTTTTTGTGGACAACCACCACTTGTCCTTCGAACAGCTGTACCTGTCATTCTAAAGGCCGACCAAGCACGTGAGACGATGCTATGGGCAATATTGAACTCTGCAGCCACACTTCTCGCATTTCGATTTTCCTTGAGCTTCCCAATTATTTGACGCCGGGTAAAGTCATCCAGATGTTGTCTACTGGCCATTTCGTTGTCTGTAGCACTGTACGAAACCAATCGAACGTCTGTAATAATCGTTGTTGTTGTTATTATTTGGTTTTTAGGAGCATTAGCAACTAAGGCCATATTGCTCCGGGGATATGCGATGGTCATTCTCTGACCTTTCTGCATCTTCCGTATTTGGTGGTCACGAGCTCAAACCCCGGTCTAATCAAGAAGCGTGTGCTACGCATTGTCGCTCCTGCCCACCTGACTACGGAGGTGCCCCTGTAACAATCGTGCTCACCCATTCAGTAATTTTCACATAACTGCTGAACTGCTGATTTTATCTGTTTATGTGAGCCCTCTCATCACGATTCAAATTTCTGCATATGCACTAGCTTTCTACTGTACGGCCACAGTTGCGCAAATAGCCACAGGCTGTTTCATTTGATTTTGTGGTTGTAACCTTTAGAAATAGTGTTGCACACCAGTGTAGTTAGCTGCCATGTGGTGCAGATATATATTTGAGTATGATTCTAAAGTTAAGTTGTTGTTGTTGTTTGTTTGGTTTTTAGGAGCATTAGCAACTAAGGCCATATTGCTCCGGGATATGCGGTGGTCATTCCCCGACCTTTCCACATCATCCGTATTTGGTGGTGACGGGCTCGAACCCCGGTCTAATCAAGAAGCGTGTGCTACGCACTGCTGCTCCTTCCCACCTGGCTACGGAGGCGCTAAAGTTAAGTTCCCAGTGCCCTACAAATATACATAAGATTCATCTCAGGAAGAGTAGCTTTCCTCACATTGTGACATTTGCAAGGTGTGACAAGATATATTAAGGAAGTTTGCAAAATTCTACATTGCTCTGGAGCAGGGGTCGGCAACCTTTTTGAGTGAAGGGCCATTCTTTTTATCTAAATGAAAAAAAAAAAAAAAAGAGAGGATCTGAAGAGCCACACTTCAGTTCAAGCTGGAGGGAGTTTTTTAAGAAATGGAATAGAGTGGGAAAGTGTTTTATTAAAAAAATATATATTTTGAAATATTATTTATTAATAATATTTCTAATTAATGTGACTTTTGCAGCTGAACTTCTTGAGTGAGTCTCTCAACATCAGAGAAGTATGCTGTAATTTTCATCTTTAAGCATGCTGAGAGACTTGCATTGTTCAGACAGTTTCTTGATTTATTTTTAATATCGTTCTTGTTTATACTCTGGCACAACCACCAGGTCAGGTGTAGGGTGTATTTAGTGCCAGACGGAACCAGGGGATTCCCCCATCTCTGTGTTGCTTTCATTGTGGGTGTACCAGTTTGCTGGAAATGCCAGAGGTTTAAAAGTGTATGGATATTGTATATGTGTAGTATCATGTACTGTTGTTCATCTGGTCGTTTAGCCGCTGGATCCCCTGCTGAGGCCCAATGTTGCCCCACCTTCGCCCCATGGAGGCAGACCAGGAACCCAGTAGTTTTAGTTTCACTCTGGCAGATCCTGCCACCTAATTTCCTGAGATTTCAGAGGCTACGACCTAAAAAAAAAAAAAAAACGCGCGCTCTTTTATATGCACATACGTACAGACAGATACATATATATCCATCATCGTCGGTTTGATGATCGTTAGGTGAGGATAATACTTGCATAATAAAGGCCGAAAGAATGGGCGAACGGGAATTTTGACATAATTAAGTTTTTGTGTGTGGGACATTCGCTAGCATAAAGATAGAGTGGGTGGGAGACTGAAGGCTGGGGGGCGGATTAAGGCAGAAATATGGGGATGATAGAGTAGGCAACCCCAGAAGTCAGTGAGGCAGGCCCATGCCTCACCAGGAGAAAGTAGGGGGTGCCAGGGGGACCATCTCACCATGGGCGCAGGGGAGGGGGTGGAAAGGCACCAGGCAAGGGAGCCCGGTGCGATCGCCAACAAGCGTCTGCAGGAAAACTATAAAATGACCCTGTTGGTGGTGTCCAATCTGGTGTCATGTCCGAGTTGTCATCCTTGGGACCTGGGTCCTGTCCTTGTTAGTCTACTTTGGTATAGTTTGTTTCCTGAGTTTTCTAATTCTTGGGGGTGAATCATTTCTGATGTCCCAGTCCTAGCGAGCTGAAGAACAGATGTTCTTTGGTTATAATGATAGTGGGTTGTGGGCTGTGGCCATTTGGTTTCTCCTCCTCCTCGCGAACAGTGCCTGTGCGTAATCCAAGAAGGCTTGATACTCCTCCTTCGTGTCTAGGAGGTAATGTTCTTGTCCCTGTGGTAAGTAGTGGATTCTAGTGAGTAAAACACCACGTAGGTCTTCATAGAGCCTGCAGTCATACAGTAGGTGCTGCCAGCTCTCCAGCCCCCCGCAAGTGCAAGTTGGATCAACCTGAATCCCAAGTAGAGACAGTTTGGCATTAATCACTCCGTGTCCAGTTAAGAGGTACGTTGCTTGTAGACCTGGAGAGAACCAGTTGGGTGAGGTTGGGTAATTTTGTTCAATACTGGATAGAAATTTCTTTGTGATCTCTCCCTTTTGAGAGTTGCGCCACCTTTCCTGCCATGCCTGCTGCAAGTGAGTTTGTATCCTCTTCTTTTCCACATTTCTGTTGCTGGTTAGGTCAATAGTGAACGCCAGAAAAGTCTGTGGGGTGCCTTTGTCTAGGTAGCAGTAGGTCGCGTTGTATGATTTCTAAGTCCAGCGGGAGAGTGCCTGCGAGCACTTGCAGGGCATGGGTGCTCACCGTGCGGCAAGCGCGAGTGATGGTTAGGAGGATGGATCTGTGAATTTGGTCTGTGATACGTCTGTTTACTGCTGTTGTAGTTTTTTGAAACCATGCACCGGATGCATAGGTGACGATCGGAGTGCTTTCTAGAACAGTTTGAGGACTCGCTTTTTCAAGCCCCATTCTTTATGCGTGACCCTGGCAACCATGGCTGCGTAGCGTCTTATTTTTTTTACGGAGATATTTCAGATGGTCCTGAAATGACAGGTTTTGGTCCAATATCACGCCTAGGTATTTCAGTTAGTTGGAGAATTTGATTGTTTCCTGCCCAATTTTTATTTGCGGAGGCCGCCTAAGATCAAAGCGTCCCTTTAGTAGGATGGAATTTGTTTTTGTGGGGGATATTTTGAGTTGATTTCGGTTTGCCCATTCTTGGAGAGTGGTCAGGGCCCGATTTGCGAGGACCTCTAACGTGGCTCTTGAGTTTGCCTGTATCGTCAGAATGAGATCGTCCGCAAATGCCTGAGATTGCACTTCATGGAGATCGATGTTAAGAAAGGTGTCCAAGACAATATTCCACAGTAGTGGGCCAAGGACCGAACCTTGAGGGCAGCCCGATGGACATGCCTGGAGAGTGTGCCATAGGGGGTGGTGACTTTGATGGCTCTGTTGCTTAGGTAACTTTTGATGGTGTTATAGATGTTTTCCGGCATGTTGGCTTCGCGCAGCCTCACCAGGGCGCTTGGCCACCAAAGTGAGTCAAACGCCCCAGTGAAGTCCACGGCTATCACGAGGAAGTACTTTGTATTACATCTGTTTACCTTGGTCAGGAGGTGAGTTAAGGCATCCACGGCGGAGGTTCCCCGTCTGAAGCCGAATTGGTTTGCTGAGGCCAGGCCTGCCTCATCATAGTAATGTTGGATCTGTGTGTAAAGTAGTCGTTCAAAATAGTCGTTAAAATAGCTTACTGATAATTGTCAAAAGTGCCAGGTCAGTGGAATTTAGAGTAAATCAATCAATACAAATGTTAATTGTATTTAGCAGTCACGGGTTGAACCCTGGTCCAAGCTACACCATGATGTGTGGTAAGCTATACCACGCATCAAACACAATTTGGACTTGTTTTTTCAACTTATCCATCGGCATCCATTTATGTAGAATTGCAAGGGCAGCCTTTTGCCTCTCCAAATCCTCAATTTCAGTTTTAAGGCATTTTAGTCTTGTACTCCACATATCCTTGATTTTTAAGTCCTCTAACTCCATTTCAAACTTTGCTTCATGTGGACTAAAGGTTAAAGAGCCACAGGTTGCCGACCCCTGCCCTGGAGAAATCAAGGCACCGAGAGCAGAGTGGACAAAAATTAGGACAAAAATTAGGACAAAAATTACAAACAAAAAAAAAAACAAAAAAAAACTACTAGATGTTTGTAACTAAGAGCATAGTAAATAAACAGTAAATAAAAAGTATTGTATCAGCACTGGGCTTACACAGCCAATTCAAGGCCTTCAAATTACTCAATCAAATCTCAAGTACTTTGTCTCCTCATTCTGCAATTTCAAAAACTGAAGCCTTCTAAAATAAGGCTTCTGGACTGTATACAGTACTCAAGTTGTGACCTTATACAACGGGATATTCACCTCCTTCCACCTGCTAGCAAAGTTTTTCTATCACTGACAAAACTCCATGAGCTGTCCTAGCAGCTTGTCTGCATTGCTCAGAGATTGAAAAAGACATGGGAGAATTACTCCCATGTCTTTTTCAATCTCCACTGCCCTGAGTGCAGTAACACACCATTGGTGTGTTAATCTGGGATTACTGCTCCCCATATGAAGTGCCTTGGATTTGTCAATAATCAACTTCAATTGCCACTGCTCAGCATATCTGCCTAATTTGTACACAACATGTTTCAGTAGTGTACACTGATTACTGTGATTAACTACCCTGTCAACCTTCGTATCATCTGCAAACTTAAACAATAAGACTGATATATCTTCACCAATATCATTAATAAATACAGAAAACAACAATGGGCTTACCACAAAATTGGGGAAGACTCTGCTAATAACATTGGTCCAAGAAGAGCAATGCCCATTGATAACCACTCTCCATCTTCTCCCAATCAACCATCCATTTATCCATACCAAAACTTACCCTGAATGTGACTCTGCTGCAATTTGCATAGCAGTCTTTTATGTGCAACAGTATCAACAGCTTTCCTGAAATCAAACATAAAAATTATATTTTGCATCTGGTTCCTTTCTTACTGCATCATAGTATCCAATCAGATTGGTCAGACAATCTGACCACCCCCCTTAACAAATCCATGCTGTCACTGCAACATAATTGCATTCCTGTCTAGACGGTCCTGCATTACTTCTTTAACCAGTGACTCCATTATTTTCCCTGAAGCAGACATTAAGCTAACAGGTCTGTAATTACTCATGTCACCCTTTGAACCCTCTTTGTGAATTGGGAATACATTTGCCATCTCCAGTTCACAGGGAAATCCCCAAATCCAAGGATGCTCACAAAATTATGGCTAAGAGTTTACTTACCTCCTTTGATGCCTCCCTTAATATAATTGGATAGTTCCCATCCATCCCAAGTACCTTTTTTATGTTTAGCTTCAAAAATTTCACTTCCACTTTCCTTTAAGATATCACAAAATCATTCAGCAACCCCAATTTGATAAACTTCTGGCATCCCCTTCTCTAAAGAATTCCACATATGTGAATGCAGATGCAAAATACCTATCAGTTTGTCAGCAGTGAAACCATCAAAACAATTGTCCCATTGTGATTCCACCCCATCCTTCTACTGTTAACATAAGCAGAGAAGTCTTTGCTGCTGCTGCTCTATGCATTCTATGCCAGAGACATCTTGTAATCTTCCTTAGCTTTCCTAACCTCCTTTGTAACTTGATTAGAGACTAGATTATATCTATCATAGGCTTCTGTATCACCTGATAATTTATATGCATCCCATGCATTTTTCTTCTCTGCCACAAATCTTACTGGTTCATCTGACATCCATTTAGGTCTATATTTCTTGAACAATATTTCTTATTTGATACGAAAAGACTATTAGCATCTATGATTATCCCTGAATGCTTCCCATTTAGAATTTGCAATTGGCAATGTTGTAAGTTGGTCCAACTGCACAGAATTTAAAAAACTTGTTGACACCATTGTAGTCACCCTCACGAAAACAAGGGCCTTTACCTTCAACACTAGTTATGTCTTTAATTAAATTCCGCATTAGTACACTCTGATTGCTATTACCCAGTCAAATTTGTGAAATGACTGGGTGGCTTCATGCATTAAGAATCACTGCTAGTAATCAGATAAAGAGTATTGCTCTTTATCTGATTACTAGCAGTGATTCTTAAATAAATCCAATAAATCCAAAAAAGTCTTGCTAGTTTGTGAGTGACCAACCCACAAATTCCAGTCAACATCTGGAAAGTTAAAAATCTCCAATTATATGGCATTCTGATTTACTAGACCACTCTATTTTTTTTGTATAGCTGTTTGGTATATTCATCACAGACATTAAGAGCTCCAGCACACACACCCACTCTCATTTTTGTTTTCCTAGTGCTTAAGTGATACCAAACTGACTCAACATTGCACAGGTCCCCATGTCAATTGGATGCACCACCTTAGATTTAATACGCTTCTTAACTAAGAGCATAATCCCTCCCTTTCTGTGCTGTCTATCTAATATTATCAGTGGGGTCCCTTGGGTTCAGTGCTGGGCCCATTTTTGTTTTTAGTATTAATTAATGATATTGATGAAGGCACATCATGCTTAATGTTTAAGTTTGCAGGGTGGTTAACGATGGTAATCAGGATGAGCTATTGCAACAAAATTGAGAAAAATTTGGTCAATGGGCTGAGAAATAGTACTTGAATTTTACATTGACAAATGCAAGGTACTGCATATGAGTGGCAGTAATCCCAGAGTAACTTTTCAACTGTGTAGTCCTACAGTTGATAAGGTAAACTGATGATAGTGAAAAATGAAAAAGATCTGGGAGTAATTGTGCAGTCAGATATGAAATTCTCCGAGCAGTGCAGACAGCTCATGGGGTTTTGTCAATGATATGCAAAAAATTTGCTAGCAAGGATAAGGAGGTGATTATCCCTTTGTACAAAGCCATGGTTAAGTCACAACTTGAGTACAGTCAGTCCTCGTATAACACGTGTTTACACTACACGAATTTGATCATACACGATTTATAAATAGGGGAACGATATCTTATATAACACGAACCGAATTCGCTTATGCACGATTCGCCTTTGTGTTTACAGGAAATGGCAGAATCATCCCAACTGAACGCAACACAATAGGAATGAAGAGAAGACTCTGAAAATGTATTTATGTTTTTTATATCAGTGAAGGGGAAACATTTCACCATAATAACATAAAAACCAACATAATTCCAGCTATCGGCATAATCGCAAATGCAATTAGATCGAGTTTACTACCAGTTTATAACAGATTCCACTAGCAGAAACGCAACTGGAAATTGTTTTTATTGTTTTATGGTAATAACCCCTAGAAATGTGCTTTAGTAAAATGTGAGGTGTTAATAGTGTATCTCTGCCTTTACGGTGTTGTTTATTCAGTTGCTACAGCTTTGTTTATGTGTATCAAGCGTGCCTTCTCGTTTTGTAATTGTGCTTTGTTCCCTAAAAATGAGTAAAATACTTAAAAGGTGTGAAAAGGAAGTGTCCTAGTGAAAACACTGCAGATTCAGAGAGAAAAAGAAAAGCAATATCGATAAATAGAGGTGGACTGTGTCAAAAAATTCTTACCCGGGAAAATTTATAGTGGCCTCGTACTAGCGTTTATGAACAAAATCACACCGGCCTCCGGCCCACCGGGGTTTCCCCGGTAAGGCTTATGGCCAGTCCGCCTCTGTCGATAGAGAAAAAATATGAAATTGTGAAACACTTTGAGCGAAATGAAAGACCATGTGATATTGCACATGCTACAGACCTAAATGAGGCAACGCCGAGAATTAGAAAGAAGCAGAGAAAATAAAAACAACTTTCATAGCAGGAACAACTCAAAGTGTAATTAAAATCCATTAGATTAAGACACAAAGAATTGGAAGAGATGGAACGGCTGTCATCTGTTTGGATAGAAAATCAAACAAAAAACAAGTTTGCTTACGATAGAAGTAAAAGCATTAGCAATATTTTATTACTTAATAGTCGTAATAGAATGCGTAAGTATTTTATTACGATCATTTATTGTGTTTGGTAATGTTTTGGTTACAAATGTGTGTTCAATCTTGGGTGGTCGGCACATAACCCCATTTTCCCCATAGGGCCTGTTGTTTATATTGCGCGATTTTGCATTGCACGAGGGTTTCAAGGAACGCAACTATCATGCTATACGAGGACTGACTGTACTGTGTACAGGGCTGGAAGCCTCACTTCAGGAAGAATATAGATCTACTGGAACATTGAAAGGATTCAATTCTGCAAATTGCAGTGCCTGGAGACCCGGCACCCGTGGGGTGATCTGACTGAGGTGTTTAAGGCCTTGAGTAAACTAAATGTTGATGCCATTATTCCTCTTGCTGAGACTGCAAATGAGGCACACAAATTCAAGTTGAGGAAGGATGGCTGCAGGACAGATGTGCAGAAGTTTGCCTTCTGCTAGCAGATGGTTTCTTGTTGGAACATGGTTCCATCTGTTTGTGGAAGTGGATGGTTTGAATAAATTTGAGGAAGTACTAGATAAATTCATTAGGGTAGAGATGAGAGAAGTTTGTAGGTTTTTTTTGTTTTGGCTGATGCTATATAAGCCTTACTTTCATGCATCATTTGTCACTACTACTACTTCCACTACTATTAAACTACCTGTGTGATCCATTACAATAGGTACAACAGATGCAAAAGATCATTGATTACACTGAATATAATGAACAGATTGGATCACTGAGTACCTCAACAGATAGACCATCATCCATAGTACAAGTGGTAGGAATTTTATGATTTTTGTTTATGGTTTGGCTACATTTAATACATTTAATCAAAGCCAGAGGTATTTGCTAGTTGTGTGATCGTGATGTCAGGCTAATAGTGTCACTGGCGATGCCTGTTGATCGATTGTTTTCTTGAGACAGTCGTAGTTGGCGTCTAGATTCTTGGGGACATCGTCAGCACTTTTTATCCATGCAATATTTACAAGAACTATGAAACCAAACATTTTTACAGTGATGATTATACCACTGCCACAGTAATTCTAAAACAAAACATAAAAGGGCAGCCTTCTCAGCTGCCATTTTAAATTTCGGACAGTTTGTTAACTTTGTAGGACTTCTCTTGATCTTCACTATGGAAAATTATAGTTTTAAGTGTTGTTCATGAGCCACTGCACCTCTTTCTCTGACATAAATTATAATCCCCAACTTATTACAGATTGCATATTATTAATGCCAATCAAATCGCCCATGTATGATGAGAAATATTGATGCCCCACTGCTCTGAAACAGATTGATGGAAATTTCTCTTAGGTGCTTGTTCGTGATCAGCACCTTTAGAAACCATCACAAGAAAATCTTTGCCTCAATTAGGACATTACTTAAGATATATTCATTTTAAAATTTTCACCCCTTCCCATTATAAGCTAATAGGCTTTCTTTTGCCTTTGCTCTTGGACATAACCTCTCACCAAATCGGTTTCACTGCAATATTCTTGCATCAGCAGATTCGGCTTCTTGCCTTTGTGTTGTTACATCTCTTTTCCTTAGGAATTCTTTGTACATTCCATTTTAGCCTGCAAAACGTGCAAATTCCATCTGCTCCCTCCAAGCCTCATTAACTGTTTAAATTGCCCCTAACTTCTCTTAGGGCCTTTCTGGAATCTATTACACTACCCAACATGATTTTTATGTCCAGCAAATCAATGGTTGTTTCTGGTCCCCCAACTTATTACAGATTGTACAAATTGTATATTTTTATTTTTATTTTTTATTTTTTATTTTTTTTGTTGATGCTGAATAAGCTTGCTTTCTTGTATCACATGCCTCTCCTAATGCTAATGGTCAAGTTTTATGTATAGAATTTAAAATCAATCACAAAAATTTCCTATCACATCTCAGTTTTAAGATACAGATAGATAACTGGATTCTGTACAATTGGAGCAGTGTGGTATTGGAGGCAAACTGCTGCTATGGATAAAGGGATGGTTGAGTGGGAGAAGACAGAGAGTAGTAATCAATGGACACTGCTCATCGTGGACTAATGTTATTAGTGGAGTCCCTCAGGGTTCAGTGTTGGATCCATTGTTGCCTTATGTATTTAAAAATAATATTGATGATGGTATATCAAGCTTAATGTCCAAGTTTGCAGACGATATATATATATATATATATATATATATATTTTTTTTTATGAGAACCCCAAACACGAAAGGTATCAAAACCTATGGTACTTAGTACCGTGCATCTGTTAAAGGAGAAGTATGAGGAGAGGGGGATGCCGGAAACTTTGCTCTAGAGACTAAATATGGGTTTCACCACTTCAAGCTTCCAATAAGTAAAGTGGTGGTATTTCACCAGTTGATGAAAGTCATCTACCACCTGAAGGTTGGCAGGGTTGTTAAGGACACTAATGACAGTATGCTGCTGCAACAGGATCTAGAAAAGTTGAGCAGATGGGCTGAGAGGTGGCAAATGAAGTTTAACATTAACAAATGTAAAGTAAAGGCAGTTCTCGCTTTACTAGTTTTTTTTTTTCAAAGTATCATCTACAAAATCGAAAATATGAACATTAATTGCAAAAAATGAATGTTAAACATTCATAAATACCGCATTTCAAACCACGCGCATAGCTATACAATACAGCGTACCCAGCTTTATGATATTAATCCGTTCCAGAGACACCATCGTATCGTGAAAATATCGTAATGTGAACCCAATAACACATCGTTTTTTAGTAATTCGTTCCACGACCTCGGAAGTTGAAATTTTCGCCATATAACGCTATATTTCGCTTTATAGTACAAATTGTATTAGTTACCAATTCAAATCACTAAAATAAACTGCACTTTCATCGTTATCATATGTTCTGTTATAAGAACCAATTTTGAACGCCTTTGTGACATTTTTCTAAAGCACATTTCTGGAGGTCACGACCATAAAACAATAAAAACAATTTGCACTTTCGGAGTTATTAGGCATTTCTGTTACTGCAAGCAATTATAAACGGGTAGTAAACTCGATGTTATTGCATTTGCAAAAATACCAATATGTGTGGTTTTTTACGTTATTATGGTGAAATGTCTTTCCCCTTTACTGAAATCTTCAATCGTATAAAAAGCAAATAAATTTTCAGAATCTTCTCTTCATTCCTTTTTTTTTAAGCTTCGTAAACTTGTTACTCCACGAAAATTGTGTTAGTTGCAATTTGTGCGTTCCGTTAAAAAAATGCTTATGCATTTATTGAAATTTATAAAGAAAATAGAAGATTACCTTGGAAACAAATGCCTCTTGAAGCATTTCTGAAGAAGACGACTCCTTGTGCAACAAACCAACAAGTGCCGAGCCAAAATAAGTGATCAACAAACATGCATGTAGTTGATGATGAAGAATAAACATTCTTTAACATTTGTAAGTCATAAATAATTTCTTTATTATTATAATTTGCTTTATTTTACAGGCAACATTTTAATTTCTTTAGATATATCAATCATTTTTAAAACAAACTAATTAGCTAACTAATTTCATTGTTGAGAATGTAACCCCTATTTTTAACCTTAACCTTAACCTTAGCTTTACGAGCGTGCACTAGGAATGAATTAACTTATAAAGTCGAGAACTACCTGTACTACATATGGAAAGCATTAACCCCAGAGTAACGTATTAACTCTGTGGTAGATAGTGGTAGAGAATGAAAAGGACCTGTGGGTAATTGTGCAGGCAGATATGAAGTTTTCTGAGCAGCGCAGACAGTCTGCAAGAGTAGCTCATGGTGTCTTGTCAATGATATACAGGAATTTTTCTAGCAGGGATAAGGAAGTGATTTATTTTTATTTATTTCGCATGATGTGATCAATACACGAAGGAACCAGTTTTTTTTCTTGCTTCCTTCGTGTATCGTGGCCGGGATATCCAACCAACCGGTTGGTTCGGCACCATCGTGATATCCAGCCCGAGGCGGGAATCGAACCTGCGACCTTTGGGTTGCCAGGCAGGTACTCTACCTACCCGGCTAGCCCGGTCGGCAGGAAGTGATTATCGCCTTGTATAAGGCAATGGTCAGGCCACACCTTGAGTACTGTATACAGGTCTGGAGGCCTCATTTTAAGAAGGATGTAGAGCTGCTGGAACGAGTACCGAGAAGGGCAACAAGATTAGTGAATGGAACAAAGGGTTGCTCTTACGAAGAAAGGCTTAAGTTTTGCAAATTACAGTGTCTGGAGACTAGACACCTGCAAGGTGATCTGATTGAGTTGTATAAAGCCTTGAATGGTTTGAGCATGCTCAATGCTGATGGGATTCTTCCTCTTGCTCAGAGTAATCACCTGAGAGGGCATAAATTCAAATTGAGGAAAGACAGATGTAGGATAGATGTGTGGAAGTTTGCCTTTAGCCAGCAGGTAGTTGGTTGGTGGAACAGACTTCCATCCTTTGTTGTGGAAGTTGATAGTATAAATAAATTTAAAGGCTGAGCTGGACAGGTATTTGGAACAAACGGGGAGGGAGAGCTTTTTTTTTTTTTTTCTTGTTGATGCTGCGTAAGCTTACTTTCTTGCATCATATGCCTCTACTAATGCTAATGGTCAAGTTTTATGTATAAAATTTAAAATCAATCATAAAAATTTCCTATCACATCTCAGTTTTAAGATATAGATAGATAATTGGATTCTGTACAAAGATATCATTGATTGAAATACAATTTTTAAACTTATTAACTTTTGGTTGGTTGGTTTTGTTTATTGGGCTAAAAGTTAAGCAAGTACATCATTATTATTCTTGCAATATAGTATATTTTGATTTTGATACACTTTTTCAGACAAGTCAGTATTTTTACTAATTTTAGTACACCATTCAACTGTTCAATACATAGTGTACGATAAACTACACTACAAGAATTCACCTTCTGTTCAAATTTACCAATTGCTTTTACTGTTTTTAGGTTAATGCATTGTTAAAATGAAGAAGACAATGCACAGACAGAGCTCAACAGTGTTAGCTCAACTGCTAGCTTGGGGGGGGGATTCACAGACTAACAGATTAACAGTAGCTGCAGGGAGAGGTGAAAGTAATTCTTGCACTGCTTTTATTGGAATGAGCAGCAGCCTGGAAAGCGAAGTACTGGGGATTTCAAGGACTGCTGGGAGTCATCATGGAACAAATAAATACATGGGCTGTGTTAGGGTAACTAAGATTAAGAATAGGTGCAGGTACACTGGCATGTACACCAATGAGAGGAGTATAGGAAATAAATTTGATGAATTTGAGATGCTTGTCAAAACATCAAAGGCAGATATTGTTGAGATATCAAAGACATGATGTCACTCAGATATAAGGAATGCAGAATTAGAATTTGGGAAGTACAGTAAACCCCCGCTATTTGCAGTTTCGCGTTCGCTGATTTAATATAAAATGAAACCTAAAAAAATGTGAATTTTAAAGTGCCGTGAACATTTTCCGCCATAAAAAAACATGGGCATGGCTAAAATCATCTTTCCCGGTCAAAACATTGCTCAGTTGGTGGGGGAAGAGGGGTAACAAAATCACGAGCGTGGATGTTTCTCGCTAATCTTTATTCAGTATGTGTTATGCGCTTGTCATGGAAGGTTTTGTCATTTTCTTTTAATTTATATGCTTATAAATTGAATAAATTTATCAATTTATAAATTGATATGCTTACAAAAGTGATAAATCTACTGTTTTGCAGTGTAAAACAGGCTTTTTCGAGTGTGTTAACGGAAGAAAGTTACTTTATTGCAGACAAGTTCTTTCTAACCCGTACAAAAATATGGCTACAAATAACAAGGGAAATGTGAAAAGATCAAAGAAGGTGATGACATTAGTGAATAAAATTGAGTTATTTGATAAAATTTCTAATGGTGAAAGTGTTTCCTCAGTGACAAAACATTATAAAATCAATGAGTCAAGGGTACAATCAATCAAGAAATTGGAAGAAAAAATCCGCCACAGTGTCCATGAAAACGTGCTAATTGCTTCAAAAATTTGCTCTATAACTCGTGATGTTAAATTAGAAAAAATTGAAAAAGCTTTAAATCTGTGGATAGAAGACCGAACTCAAAATAAAATTCCATTAAGTTCACTCATCATTTGTGAAAAGGCAAAACTCCTTTATTAACACTTTAGCGAAACTGGCGATAGCATTGGCGGGATAAGTTTTTTAGCTAGCAAAGGCGCTAGTTTGAATATTTTTGTTTGAAATTTCTAATAAATAATACATTTAATATTAAATTGTTTCTTATTTTCATTTCGATGCCATATGCTTGCATTTCACTATGTACTGTCTATGTACATAGTCATATTATGAAGGTACATATAATACATACATAGACAAAATTTTAGACTAGTTTTTCTTATATATTTCATACTTTGGAACAGCATTTCTCAGGAAAGTAACTGTACAGTTATGTTCAGTGTTTACTGTTTACTGTACAGTGTTTATAGAAAGGGAGGAGGGGTCAAGCTGTTAGTTAAGAAACACAAACTCTAAGGCAGTGCATGCAGTTGACATGGGTGGACAGTGTGGTGTTGAGTCAGTTTGGTGTGACATAAGCAGTGGGAAAGCAAAACTGAGAGTAGGAGTGTGTTATAGATCTAATGAATCTGATGTCTGGAACTTGTGGGTTGGTCCTTCACACACTAGCAAAACTTATGTGGATTTATTGGATGATTGTTTTCTACAGCAGCACATTCGAGAGGGAACCAGAAGGAGTGATACTCTTGATCTGATTATCAGAAGTGATTATTCATGCCTTAAGAATCTGCAGATAAAGGAACCACTAGGTGGCATTGATCACAGTGTAGTGATGTGGGATTTACTCAAAGATGTAATTACCATCAGGGGTAAAGGGAAGGGTTTTTGCTTTCATAAAGGTGACTACAGTGGTCTCAGACAGTTTTTAAATTCTATACAGTGGGATCAACTGATAATGTTACCAACAGCAAATTCTAAATGGGAAGCATTCAAGGAATTAATCTTGGAAGCTACCAGGCTTTTCATACCAACTAAGATATACTGTTCAAGGTTTAGGCCTAAATGGAGGTCGACTGAACTAATGAGACTCGTGGCAGAGAAGAAGAAGAAGAATGCATGTGAAGCATATATATTATCAGGACATACAGATGCCTATAGTAGATATAAGCTAGTGTATAATCAAGTCACAAAGAGGGGTTAGGCAGCAAAGGCAGATTATGAGAAATCTTTAGCAAAGAATACAAAGAAAAACAGCAAAGACTTCTTTACTTATGTAAACTCTAGAAGGAAAGGGATGGATTAGATTGGTCCACTTCATATCGATGGTTCGATTGTCGATGAACACGCTGAGATAGCTGACAAACAGAATGA
Source organism: Mastigoproctus giganteus (assembly GCF_048544385.1). Classification (NCBI taxonomy): domain Eukaryota; kingdom Metazoa; phylum Arthropoda; class Arachnida; order Uropygi; family Thelyphonidae; genus Mastigoproctus; species Mastigoproctus giganteus. The sequence continues at coordinate 143,084,308 of NC_143585.1, read as the reverse complement.
AACTACAGTCACACAGGAGGAAGCCTGTAGGGAAGTGGAAGTCAGAAGCTTATCAAATTCTGGCAGGGAGCTAAATGATTTTGTAATAACTGAGAGCAAAGTGGAGGAGAAATTGTTGAAATTGAACAACATAAGAACATAAGGCACCTGGGGTGGATGGGATCTATCCAGTTATATTAAAGGAAGCAGCAAAGAAAGTAAGCAAACCCTTAGCCATAACTATGAAAGCTTTGTTGGACTCAGGGGAGGTCCCCACGTACCAGAGATGTGCAAATGTGTCCCCAATTCACAAAGGGTGACACGAATAATTACAGACCTGTTAATTTAGCTTCTGTTTCAGGGTACAATAATGGAGTCACTGGTCCAATAAAGAAGCATTGCAGGATCATCTAGACAAGACTGCAGTTATAGTTCAGACACAGCATGGGTCTGTTAAGGGAAAGTCTTGTCTGACAAATTTGATTGGATACTATGATGTGGTCACAAAGGAATTGGATGCAAAAAATAATTTTGATATCATATACTTGGATTTTAGGAAAGCTTTTGATACTGTTGCATATGAAAAACTACTGTACAGATTGGAGTTGGAGCAGTATGGCATTAAGAGCAAGTTGTTACAATGGATAAAAGGATGTGTGTGTGGGGGGATGGGGGGTAGACAGAGAGTAGTAATCAATGGACACTGCTCTTTCTCTTGCTCAGATTACTCACCTGAGGGGACATAAATTCAAATTGAGGAAAGGCAATTCTAGAATAGATGTACAAAATTGTAGAATAGATGTACGCTCCTAAACTTTTTAGCCAGCAGGTGGTTGATAGTTGGAACAAACTTCCATCTGTCGTAGTGGAGGTTGAAACTTACATAAGTTCAAGGCAGAATTGGACAAGCATTTGGAGTGAATGGATGTGTGAAATGGGAAGGGTTTTTTTTTTTTTTTTTTTGGTTGATACTATATACGCTTGCTTTCCTGTATTATATGCCTCTACTAATTCTAACGATTCCAATTTAGTAATCTATAATATTTTATTAAATGGTTCATGAAATTTATAAAAAGTAGTAGTAACAAGCTGTAGCTCTGTCTTACCTACACGTTTAATCATAAACAATTTTCTAGTGCTTCGTTATAAACGCAACTTGAGATTGGTAATTTTTATAAAACTTTTTATTTCCCTTATTCATTTGATACAAACAATAACAAACACGTTCCTAAATCATCATTATCATAAGTTTTCTACCTTCGAGCAGGTACATGACAGCCAAATCTCAATCATATCTCCATCTGTTTCTAGCCCACTCCTTCAGTAAATGATATCAAATCATCTATGCATACCAATTCTCTGTCTTCAATTACATCAATTAACACAATCTCTCTCTTTCTGTATATATGTCCATTCAAATTTTTTTGCTTTTCTTATAATCTTCATCATACCAATTTTCTCATTTCCTCTTCAATACTTCTTCATTTCATGCTTTCAATTCTTTGTAATGCCCACTAAACCTGTCCTTAACTCAGTATTCATTCTTCCTGTAAACATCTGCTACCTCTTCTCAAATGATACCTTACCCACTGTAATTTTAGTTCTAATTTCCTGGCTACATCTTCTATTACTTGTTATTACCAAGATATTTGTATTCATACTTGTAATATGTACTTACCATCCAATTAAATAGTATTATTAATGGATGGAAATTCCTTTTCTTCTTCTCACCATCATAACTTTATCTTATCAATACTTTTCAAAGTAGTTTATATGTACTAAATACTTTTCTGTAATTTGTCTTAATGAAAACATTTGATCTTGACATCCTGTTTGACCTAAAACCCTGACTGTTATTCTCAAAGATTATGTTCAACGATATTGCTAACCCTCTTTTCTCAGATACTTCATACATTTTACCAGAATGTTAACAAGTGAAATTCCTCTATAATTTCAACATTCACCTTTATTTCTCTTTTTATATATTGCACAATTATTACTACTTTGCCCCAATCTTTTGTAACTTGTCCTTCAGAAGAGGAGAGTTTGATGAAACTATTGTGATGCTATTTTCCCCAGAGTTTTCAGCTTTTCATGTCTAATTTCATCTACACCTGCAGCTTTTCTGTACTTGATACTTTCCATGACTTTGTTACCTTATAAAAAAGATTGAAATGGATGAAATTTTGGATATTTTCTCCATTGTTTGTACATTAACAATAGAGACATATCCAAAATTTCACCCATTTCAATCTTTTCCCTCTTCTTTAGTTCCTTGTAGCAATTTATCAAAGTATTTATTCCATACCCCTAAAATATCCTCCTTTTCTGTTTTAATTAAAGGTCAAAATAATCATGCGCCCTCATCATACTTGTTTTTTTATAACTTTCTCAAAATACTAAGATAAGAAAGCTAAAGAAAAATCTTTCCAAGATTTTTTCTTAGCCTACCCCACACTTTTCCTCCATGTTCCAATATGGATTTATTAGTTTCATTTGCCAAAATGTTCTTTTATTTTTTATTTTCTCCAGCTGCTTCTTTAAATTCTTGAATTTGCTGTGGTATCCTGAATTTCTTGTCTTTATATACACTCTTTGACAACTTCCACTAATGTTCTCTTAATTAATGTTCCCTTTTGCTATTCTTCAGCTGAAGTCATGTTAATTTCATTTAACTTTAGTTGTTGTTTAAGGTCCTTTTCTATAATGATACAGTTAGTTATGTTTTTCTTGTTTCTGTTATGCTCTTTCTGTGTAAACTTGTGGCTATATTTCAGCTGAAATATTTTGCATGTAAATAACAGTGCAAGGTTTGTACAAAATTCAAGTAGCCTTTTACCATTACTGTTGGGTTTATCTTGCTCTCCAAATTTTCCTAAAACATCTCTGCCTGTACCTGTCATTTCCTACTCCGCTATTTAAATTTACAACCAATAATATTCTTTGTTTGTCATTAGTTTCTATTATTCTTTCTAACATATTAAAAAATTCTAATATTTCATCTTGTACTTTTGAGCCTTCAACTCCACCTGGACTGCATGCCCAGATAAATTTCATTACCCAAATTGTCCACCTAACCCTGGTGGCTAATGCTTCTCAGTAAATTCAAGTTTTTTTTCAACTTAGTTCTAAAAGCTCATTGTTTCTTACTTTCAGATGACAACACTACAGGATTAAAAAAATTACATAAGAGAATTATAGAATTTATAAAATATAACTAGTGAGTGAGAGAGAGAGAGAGAGAGAGAGAGAGAGAGAGAGAGGGGGGGGCTAGCATGAGAAAGAGAGACAGTCGATAAAGTAAAATTTCATGCAAAATTAGGGATATGGCATGAGTCTGCATTAACTGTATTTTCCATTTTTTAAAAGCACTGTCAAAAAGAATAAGATGGAGAGAGCAGGGAAATGAAAGAAACCCTTTTAAATGAGCTGTGTTGACTCCCTGAACTTACACGTTAGGTGAGGTGATAAAAACAGAAAATACTAATGTTCATTGGTACACTGCGCTGCATTTACAAAAGGATTTTTGAAAAGCACTTAAGAAAATAAATTATATAATTCAAGAGACAACCATATTTCCATAAAAAAAAAACATTAATGGAATATTTTAAAAACCTGCTAAGATATTTTCAGCTTCTTCGCCAGGAAACACACAATCATGCAAAATTTTATATTAATTTCCAAACTTAATCAAGAAATTATCTTGAATAAGTCTGGCAAAAATTAAAAAAAACACAAAAATCCACAGTGAACGAGAATTACCTAATGACCTTAAACCACTCAAAATTAAGATTTGGTAAATAGAGTGGCTGCTATTGTTTTTGTAAATTTTTGCATAGCTGTTCATGAACTTGCTGACTTGTTATCAATTTCAGCAGATGATGAACAAGTAATCTTGAAGATTGACTTAGGAATGAAACAAGTATGCAGCTGTTGGATTCCCAGTCTGTCAATGTCTAATAAAATTAAGTATCACTATATGTGAAGATCTGAAAGGCAGTTTGAAGAACTTGATAAATGCATTTCTTCAGAGGATCATTACTATTGGCAAATAATGGATGTTTAGAATGATCCCATTAACAAACAACACACCTGCTAATGGCAAAAAGCAAAAACAACAACAAAAAGGACTAGAAAAATGATGATGATAACTTTTTCAACTACTTTGCCAAAATAGTGCTACAACCTAACACTGTCAACAGACCCTAGTATGCTGATGTTTTACACATAATGCTGCAATATATCATTTAAAAACAAGAAGACATCCAACAGACATTCTCATTTATGAAAATAATGTGCAGTCATATGTGTTACAGTTTTTTCAGATTTTCTATGAAAAAAGATGTCACTATCAAAGTGCATCCTGCACATAAATCATATTTGGAAAAGGCCAAATCTGTACTATGTGGAGGATGGTTCTAGAAATAAATGAAAACGTTCCTTTCAGAGCTGAAGAAAGAAAGATCTCATATGTGATGAGTTCTACTGACTGACTCACACATTAGCATTAGCATTAGTAGAGGCATATGATGCAAGAAAGCAAGCTTATTCAGCATCAGCCAAAAAAAAAAAAAAAAAACACACCACTCCCATTTCACCCCTCCGTTCTTTCGAAATACCTGTTCAGTTGAGCCTTAAATTTGTTTAGGCTATCAACTTCAACAACAAGTGACGGAAGTCGGTTCCACCAACCAACCATCCGCTGGCCAAAGGCAAATTTCCGCACATCTATCCGACATCCGTCCTTCCTCAATTTGAATTCATGCCCTCTGAGGTGATTATTTTGAGCAAGATGAAGAATCCCATTGGCACTGAGCATGCTCAAACCATTCAAAGCCTTATACACCTCTATCAGATCACCTCGCCGGTGCCTAGTCTCCAGATTGTAATTTGCAAAACTTAAGCCTTTCTTCGTAAGAGCAACCCCTTGTTCCATTCACTAATCTTGTTGCCCTTCTCTGTACCCGTTCCAGCAGCTCTACATTCTTCTTGAAATGAGGCCTCCAGACCTGTCTACAGTACTCAAGATGTGGCCTAACCATTGCCTTATACAAGGGAATAATCACCTCCTTATCCCTGTCTAGCTTGGGGGGAGACAAAGACCAATAGATTGACAGTAGCCACTGGCAGAGGTGAAAGAGATTCTTGCACTGCTTCTATTAGAATGAGCAGAAGCCTGAAAAACAAGATGCATGGTATTTCAGAGACTGCTGGGAGCCATTGCGGTACAAGTAAACACATGGGTTGTGTTAGGGTAGCTAAGAATAGAAACAGGTGCAGTTATACTTGCGTGTACACCAATGCTAGGAGTTTAGTAAATAAATTTGATGAATTTGAGGTATTGCTCAAAACATCGAAGGCAGATATTGTTGGGATATCAGAGACGTGGTGTCACACAGATATAAGGGATGCAGAACTGCAATTTGGGGAGTACAACGTCTACAGAAAGGATAGACAGGATAGGAAGAGGGCAGGGGTTATGCTATTAGTTAAGAAACACATAAAAACCAAGGAAGTGAAGCCAGTCGACATCGCTGGACAGTGCAGTGTGGAGTCAGTTTGGTGTGACATAAATATTGGGAGATCAAAATTGAGAGTAGGAGTGTGCTATAGGCTTAATGACTCTGATGAGTATAATAAGGAACTGTACAGGGAAATAGAGTGGGCCAGTAAATCAGAGTGTCTTATAATGGGAGATTTTAATTTCCCAGATATTGACTGGAATTTGGGGGCTGGTTACTCACACACTAGCAGGGCTTTTGTGGATTTATTGGATGATTGTTTCTACATCAGCATGTTCGGGAGGCAACTAGAGGGAGTAATACTCTTGATTTGATTATCAGCAGTGATTCTTCATGCATTAAGAATCTGCAGATAAATGAACCACTAGGTGGCAGTGATCACAGTGTGCTGAAGTGGGATTTCTTCAAAGAGGTAACTACCATTAGGGATAAAGGGAAGGGTTATTGCTTCCGTAAAGGCGACTACGATGGACTGATACAGTATTTAAATTCTATACAGTGGGACCAACTGATGATGTTACCAACAGCAAATTCAAAATGGGAAGCATTCAAAGAACTTATCTTGGAAGCTACTAGGCTTTACATACCAACTAAGAAATATTGTTCAAGGTTTCGGCCAAAATGGATGTCAGATGAACTAATGAGGCATATGGCAGAGAAGAAAAATGCATGGGATACATACAAATTAACACATGACACAGAAGCCTATGATAGATACAAGATGATATGCAACCAAGTTACAAAGGAGGTTAGGCAGGCGAAGGCAGATTACGAGAAATCCTTGGCAAGGGATGCAAAGAAAAACAGCAAAGAGTTCTTTAGCTATGTAAACTCTAGAAGGAAGGGGATGAATCAGATTGGTCCACTTGATATTGATGGGTCAAGTGTTGATGATCCTGCTCAGGTAGCTAACAAACTAAATGAATATTTTGCATCGACATTCACACATGAGGAGTTATTCAGTGAGGGGAATGCCAGAGGTGTATTCAACTCTAGCAGTAAGCTACAGAATCTTGAAATAACTGGGAGTAAAGTGGAGGAGAAACTGTTGAAGATAAACACAAGAAAGGCACCCGGGGTGGATGGGATCTATCCAGTTATATTAAAGGAGGCAGCAAAGGAAGTAAGCAAACCCTTAGCCATAATTATAAGAGCTTCCTTGGACTCAGGGGAGTTACCCATAGATTGGAAATGTGCAAATGTGACCCCAATTCACAAAGGTGGATCAAAGGCTGACACAAGTAATTATAGACCTGTGAGCTTAACTTCTGTTCCAGGAAAATTAATGGAGGCACTGGTTAAAGAAGCACTGCAGGATCATTTAGACAAGACTTCAGTTATAGCTCAGACACAGCATGGTTTAGTTAAGGGGAAAACTTGCCTGACCAACTTGATTGGATACTATGATGCAGTCACAAAAGAACTGGATGCAGGGAATAACTTTGATATTATATACTTGGATCTTAGAAAGGCTTTTGATACTGTTGCACATGGAAGACTGCTACACAAATTGGAGCAGTGTGACATTGGAGGCAAATTGCTGCTATGGATAAAGGGGTGGTTGAGGGGGAGAAGACAGAGAGTGGTAATCAATGGACACTGCTCATCGTGGACTGATGTTATTAGTGGAGTCCCTCAGGGCTCAGTGTTGGGTCCATTATTGTTTTCTGTATTTATAAATGATATTGATGATGGTATATCGGGCTTAATGTCCAAGTTTGCAGACGATACAAAGGTTGGCAGGGTTGTCAAGGACACTACTGACACTATGCTGCTGCAACAGGATCTGGAAAGGTTGAGCAGATGGGCTGAGAGGTGGCAAATGAAGTTTAACATTGACAAATGTAAAGTACTACACATAGGAAACAGCAACCCCAGAGCAACGTATCAACTCTGTGGTACTACACTGACAGTGGTAGAGAATGAAAGAGACTTGGGGGTGGTTGTGCAGGCAGATATGAAGTTCTCTGAGCAGTGCAGACGGGCTGCAAGAGAAGCTCATGGAGTATTGTCAATGATATACAGGAATGTTTCCAGCAGGGATAAGGAGGTGATTATTCCATTGTATAAGGCGATGGTCAGGCCACACCTAGAGTACTGTATACAGGTCTGGAGGCCTCATTTCAAGAAGGATGTAGAGCTGCTGGAACGAGTACAGAGAAGGGCAACAAGATTAGTGAATGGAACAAAGGGGTGCTCTTACGAAGAAAGGCTTAAGTTTTGCAAATTACAGTGTCTGGAGACTAGGCACCAGCGAGGTGATCTGATAGAGGTGTATAAAGCCTTGAATGGTTTAAGCATGCTCAATGCTGATGGGATTCTTCCTCTAGCTCAGAAAAATCACCTGAGAGGGCATAAATTCAAATTGAGGAAAGACAGATGTAGGATAGACGTGCGGAAATTTGCCTTTAGCCAGCGGGTGGTTGGTTGGTGGAACAGACTTCCATCCCTTGTGGTGGAGGTTGATAGCCTAAATAAGTTTAAGGCTCAGCTGGACAGGTATTTTGAACGAACAGAGGGGTGAAGTGGAAGTGGGTTTTTTTTTTTTTTTTTTGGCTGATGCTGCATAAGCTTGCTTTCTTGCATCAAATGCCTCTACTAATGCTAATCCCTGCTAGAAAAATTCCTGTATATCATTGACAAGACACCATGAGCTACTCTTGCAGCTCGTCTGCACTGCTCAGAGGACTTCATACCTGCCTGCTCAATTACCCCCAGGTCCTTTTCATTCTCCACCACTGTCAGTGTAGTACCGCAGAGTTGATATGTTGCTCTGGGGTTACTGTTTCCCATATGTAGTACTTTACATTTGTCAATGTTAAACTTCATTTGCCACCTCTCAGCCCATCTCTTCAACCTTTCCAGATCCTGTTGCAGCAGCATAGCGTCAGTAGTGTCCTTAACAACCCTGCCAACCTTTGTATCATCTGCAAACTTGGACATTAAACTTGATATCCCATCATCAATATCATTCATAAACACCGAAAACAACAACGGACCCAACACTGAACCCTGAGGAACTCCACTAATAACATTAGTCCACGTTGAGCTTGTGTCCATTGATTACCACTCTCTGTCTTCTGCCACTCAACCATCCCCTTATCCATAGCAGCAATTTGCCTCCAATGCCACACTGCTCCAATTTCTGCAGCAGTCTTCCATGTGCAACAGTATCAAAAGCCTTTCTAAGATCCAAATATATAATATCAAAGTTATTCCCTGTATCCAGTTCTTTTGTGACTACATCATAGTATCCAATCAAATTGGTCAGGCAAGACCTGCCCTTAACAAAACCATGCTGCGTCTGAGCTATAACTGAATTCTTGTCTAGATGATCCTGCAGTGCTTCTTTAACCAGTGCCTCCATTAATTTACCTGGAACAGAAGTTAAACTAACAGGTCTATAATTACTTGTGTCAGCCTTTGATCCTCCTTTGTGAATTGGGGTCACATTTGCACATCTCCAGTCTATGGGTACCTCCCCTGAGTCCAAAGAAGCTCTCATAATTATGGCTAGGGGTTTGCTTACTTCCTTTGCTGCCTACTTTAATATAACTGGATAGATCCCATCCACCCCAGGTGCCTTTTTTCTGTTTATCCTCAACAATCTCTCCTCCACTTTCCTCTCAGTTATTACAAAATCATCCAGCTCACTGCCAATGTTTACTTTACCTACATCATTCTCCTTCCTGAATAACTCCTCATGCGTGAATGTAGATGCAAAATACTTGTTTAGATTGTTAGCCACCTGAGCAGGATCCTCAACTGTTGAACCATCAATATCCAGTGGACCAATCTGATTCATCCCTTTCCTTCTTGAGTTTAAATAGGTAAAGAACTCTTTTCTGTTTTTCTTTGCATCCTTTGCCAAGGATTTTTCGTAGTCTGCCTTTGCCTGCCTAATCTCCTTTGTGACTTGGTTACAGACAAACTTATATCTATCATAGGTTTCCATGTCACCCATTAATTTGTATGAATCCCATGCATCTTTCTTCTCTGCCACATGTCTCATTAGTTCATCTGACAACCATTTAGGACTAAACCTTGAACAATATTTCTTAGTTGGTATGTAAAGCCTGGTAGCCTCCAAGATTAGTTCCTTGAATGCTTCCCATTTTGAGTTTGCTGTTGGTAACATCATCAGTTGGTCCCACTGTATAGAATTTAAATACTGTCTCAGACCACCATAGTCGCCTTTATGAAAAGAAAAACCCTTCCCTTTACCTCTGATGGTAGTTACCTCCTTGAGTAAATCCCACTTCAACACACTGTGATCACTGCCACCTAGTGGTTCATTTATCTGCAGATTCTTAATGCATGAAGAATCACTACTGATAATCAGATCAAGAGTATTGCTCCCTCTTGTTGCCTCACGAACATGCTGATGCAGAAAACAATCATCCAATAAATCCACAAAAGCCTTGCTAGTGTGCGAGTGACCAATCCACAAATTCCAGTCAATATCTGGGAAATTAAAATCCCCCATTATAAGACTTTCTGATTTACTGGCCCACTCTATTTCCCTGTACAATATCTTATTATACTCATCAGAGTCATTAGGCCTATAGCACACTCTTACTCTCAATTTTGATTTCCCTATGCTTATGTCACACCAAACTGACTCGACACTGCCCTGTCCATCGATGTCGACTGGCTTCACTTCCTTGGACTTTATGTGTTTCTTAACTAATAACATAACCCCTCCTCCCTTCCTATCCTGTCTATCCTTTCTGTAGACATTGTACTCCCCAAATTCCAGTTCTGCCTTCCTTATATCTGTGTGACACCATGTCTCTGAAATCCCCACAATATCTGCCTTTGATGTTTTGAGCAATACCTCAAATTCATCAAATTTATTTACCAAACTCCTAGCATTGGTGTACACGCAGGTATACATGCACCTGTTTCTATTCTTAGCTATCCTAACACAAACCATGTGTTTACTTGTACCGCAATGACTCCCAGCAGTCTCTGAAATATCCTGCATCTTGTTTTTCAGGCTTCTGCTCATTTCAATAGCAGCAGTGCAAGAATCTCTTTCACCTCTGCCAGTGGCTACTGTTAATCTATTAGTCCTTGTATCCCCCCCCAACTAGCAGTTTTCCGACCCACCTAACACTGCCTCGACAGCATCAGCAAAAATTCTTGCACCCTTTCTATTTAAGTGTATCCCATCCCTGTAGAAGCAATCTCTCCTGTTAACAAGTACAGTCCAGGCTGAAAAAAATTCTACCCCTTGAGCCTTGCACAATCCCTCCAGGGCCGAATTGATCGACAAGGCTCTCATCATATACTCCCTCCTATCGTGATAGGAGGGAGTATATGATAGTAGCATGGAGGCAAAATTTAAAGATGTTGCCAAGGATGATTTGAAGCATGTTCCAAACATGGACCAAGTGATGGAGGAAAAGTAATATGAATATCAGTATTGGCATTAACAGTGCTCGAGTGTGTGCTCATAGCAGCACATTTGGGGGCTGTTAATGCCAAGTGTCATGTATGTGAGAGCAAACGTTCACAGGTTAATTTTCATGTTGTGCAGGCTTAAAAACCTGGAATAACTCATTGGGGGGGGAACTATACACCCCTCTGCTTGAGATCAACCAACTACAGCTTCAAATGAAGAAAACTTTACAAACTCCTCCAGTCATCAAGTGAGATTGAACCAGACCTCTCATATGAGTGCTAGACAGTAATGAGCCATGCTGATTAGGCTGGCATGCAGGGCTAAAGTAAGATGAAATAAGTTAGAATTATCTTTAGAAGAAATTGCAATAGAACATCATAATGTAAAAAAAAAATATATATATATAAAAAGGAGGGTGAAAGTATGGATGGACAAAGGATGGAGGAATTGGAGCTACATCCAATTCCTCCATTTCATTTGTACAATGTCATTGGCAAGAAACCAGAAGATTCGAATAATATATGATAAGAGGTAAGCTTTCTTACTCTTAAACTTTTAAAAACTCAGTTTTGAAAATTTTAAGAAATATTAAATTAAAAAATGAAGTTTAAAAAAACTTCATTTTGTGCCTACTTTACTGTAGGCCCAAAATGATGCTTGAGATTTTGATAAAAGCGAATTGTGGTATGCATTATTTTTGTCCTCCTCAACAACCGTACTTAGCACATTTTCTTAGAAAAAGACAGTTTTGATAAAGGTGACAGTTGAAGGTGGAATGGAGAATAATTGTAATTCATTCCAAAAAGAATAATTTCACTGGCACAATCAGAGCAAGTATCAGGTTCATGATTTAAATCAACAGTTCCTAAAAGGAGAAGAGGAACAGAAACAATGAAGATCACTTCACAATGCCAAACAAAATGAGACCAAAATGGCCAAAAAGTATAGGCATGATCACAGAACTATCATCAGCTATGACCTGAGATACCTAGATGACATCTAACATTTACTTTGTACTATAAAAGGCAGTTGACAAACAGATCAAAGGTATTATGTAGTAGTAGTAGTGGTGGCATGTGATGCAAGAAAGCAAGTGTATAAGCTTATGCAGCATCAGCAAAAAAAAAAAAAAAAAATTTACAAAACAATCACCTCTAAATATTTGTCCAGTTCCTCCTTAAATTTATTTAACCTATCAACTTCCACAACAACAGATGGATGGTGGTTAATTGCTGGAATTGCAGCAATTAGCCACCCGCTGGCTAAAGGCAAATTTCCGCACATCTATTCTACATCTGTCCTTCCTCAATTTCAATTTATGCCCCCTTAGGTTCGTAATCTGAACAAGTGGAAGAATCCCATCAGAATTCAGCAAGCTCAACCCATTCAAGGCCTTATACACCTCAATCAGATCACCTTGCAGGTGCCTAGTTCTCCAGCTGCTGCAATTTGCAGAACTTAAGCCTCTCCTAGTAAGAAGATCCCTTCATTACCCTCACCAATCTTGTTGCCCTTCTTTGGACATGCTCAAGCAAATCTACATCCTTCTTAAATGAGGCCTCCAGACTTGCACGCAGTACTCAAGGCATGGCCTCACTATTGCCTTATACAGAGGGACAACCACCTCCTTTTCCCTGCTAGCAAAATTCCTGTATATCATTGAGAACACCCAATGACCTGCCCTGGCAGCCTGTCTGCAATGCTCAGAAAACTTCATATCTAACTGCGCAATTACTCCCAGGTCTTTTGCATTTTCTACCACCTTAAGTGTAGAACACACAGTTGGTACGTTTCTCTGGGGTTACTTCTACCCAAATGCAGTACTTTGCATTTTTCAAAATAAACTTCAGTTGCCACTTCTCAGCCCATCTGCCCAAATTTTCTAGATCATGTTGCAGTAACACACTGCCATTACTGTCATTAACAACCCTGCCAACCTTTGTATCGTCTGCAAACTTCGATACTAAACCTGATATACCTTCATCAATATCATTGATAAATATAAAAAACAACAGTGGACCCAACACCGAACCCTGTGGGACTCCACAAATAACATTAGTCCACGAAGAGCAGCGCCCATTGATTACCACCCTCTATCTTCTCCCACTCAACCATCCTTTTATCCACTGTAGCAACTTACCCTTAATACCATTCTGCTCCAAATTGAACAGTACTCTTCCATGCGCAACAGTTTCAAAAGCTTTCCTGAAATCCAAGTGTATGATACCAAAATTATTTTTTGCATCCAGTTCCTTTGTAACCACATCATAATAACCAATCAAATTTGTCAGACAAGACTTTCCCTTAAAAAACCCATGCAGTGTCTGAATTATTGCACCCCAGGTGCCTTTCTTATGTTTAACTTCAGCAATTTCTCCTCCACTTTGTTCTCAGTTATTTTTTTATGTAAACCCCAAACACGAGAGGTATTAGAACCTATAGTACTTAGTACCGGCTTGGGTTGGAGGTTGAGAAGACGAAAGAAGACATTTGTTGACATTGGACTTGAACTTCTGTAGACTGTAATTTTCAGGAAATATGTATGAAGGAAGGTTGTTCCAGAAAACAGCAGTTGAATGAATAAACGAGGAAGATGAAAAGTTGGTTGTGTGAGTTTGAAGTTGGACAGTAAATGGATGTTGGTTTGTGGCGGCACGTGTTCAGACTGTTTTGAAAGAGAAAGCAGCAATTATAGAAGCCAATTCAGAAGAACAGTGCCCATGGAAGTATCTGTAGAAGAGGCATGCAGCAGAAACAGTACGTCTATGAGACAGTGAGTGGAGAGAGACTGTTAGAGATGAATCATTAATTAACCTAACTGCCCTCTTCTGAATGGAATCAAGAAGCACCACCCAAGATGTGGGAACAATATTCCATGGCAGGGCGGATTTGCGATTTATACAGAGTGAGCAGTTTTTGAAAGAAAAGTAAAGGCTAGAGCGAAAGAGAAAACCAAGTTTTTTAGATGCAGAGGAAGCAATATTTGTAATGTGCTTGTTTCAAGAGAGATTAGAAGTCAGGGTAATCCCCAAAAGAGACATATCATTTTGCCTAGAAATCGGAGTGTCACTAAAGATAAGCATAGGAGCAGAAGATTCCTTTTTCCAAGATATAAGACAAGACTGAGTTCTAGAAGGGTTGAAATCAACTAAGTCGTCTTTGCGCCACTGGAGAATTTTTCTGACAGAATCTCAGTTATCGGTTGATTCAACTACTGCTCATCTCAGATGTTCAAATTATTCGCTGTATGATTCCTTTCGCCTCAATGGTGGTACTTGTGCATATGTCTGTTCTAATATTCCCTGTCAGAGACTTGGCAATTTGGAATCTCCTCTCTTTGATCTTCTCTGGCTTAAAATCTCACTACCTCATTGTGTCAAATTCATCTGTTGTCTCTACCGTTCTCCGAACTCCACTAATCACTTGGAGCTCTTTGACTTCCTCTCTTTGCAACTTGACTTTCTCCAGTCCAACTTTCCTAACAGTGAGGTAATTTTCCTTGGTGATTTTAATGTTCACAACTCCAGCTGGCTTCCATTTTCTAGTCACACCGACCCAGCAGGTCGAGATGCTGAGGCTTTTGCAATTACTAGTGACCTAGCACAGATTGTTCTTTTACTTTTCTTCCAAACAGCTGCTCACTCTGTATAAATCGCAAATCTGCCCTGCCATGGAATATTGTTCCCACATCTGGGGTGGTGCCCCCAAAACCTCTCTCAGGCTTCTTGATTCCATTCAGAAGAGGGCAGTTAGATTATTTAATGATTCATCTCTAACAGAGTCTCTCCACTCGCTTTCACATAGACGCACTGTTTCTGCTGCATGCCTCTTCTACAGATACTTCCATGGGCACTGTTCTTCTGAATTGGCTTCTATAATTCCCGCTCTCTCTCTTTCAAAACAGTCCGAACATGTGCCGCCACCAGCCAACATCCATTTACTGTCCAACTTCAAACCCACAGAACCAACTTTTCATCTTCCTCATTTATTCATTCAACTGCTGTTTTCTGGAACAACCTTCCTTCATACGTATTTCCTGAAAATTACAATCTACAGAAGTTCAAGTCCAATGTCAACAAATATCTTCTTTCATCTTCTCAACCTCCAACCCAAGCACGGTACTAAGTACTACAGGTTCTAATACTTCTTGTGTTTGGGGTTCACATAAAAAAAAAAAAAAAAACACCTGAAGATTGGCATTTAAAGATTGGTAGCAGATTTTCGAGAGGTTGAAGCTGATTGAACAGGGCAAGGTTTCTCAAAATGGAAAGTGGAATGCAATGTGCTATCATCGGCAAAACTATGGATAGGATTTCCAGTCAATGGAAGAAGGTCATTAATATAGAAGAGGAAAAGACTGGGGGAAAGAACTGGACCTTGGGGGACTCGGGCATTAGTGGAGAAGTTAGTAGACAGACAGCCATCTTCCATCACCCTCAGTGAGCGATCAGAGAGAAAACTGGATAACCAATTACTCAAAACAGTTGGCAAACCATAAGATGGAAGCTTGTTTAGGAGACCTTTATGCCAAACATGATCGAAAGACTTTGAGATGTCAAGAGCAACTACTTGATTTTCACCGAACCTTTCCATTGAATTAGTCCATAAATGGGTAACATAAGCCAGAACATCACCAGTTGATCGACATTGATGGAATCCATACTGGCGATCGTTGATTAGACGGAAGGTTTCTAGGTAGTTTAAGAGTTGGCGGTTAATTGATTTCTCCATTACTTTAGAAAGAGTAGAAGTAATTGCAATGGAACGATAAATGGATGGGAGAGATTTGTCACCCTTTTTAGGAACTGGCTGGATATGAGTAAATTTTCAAGCAGAAGGAAAAACACCTTTGGAATAACGAAATGCCATTAACGAAAAACATACTTTTTTTTTTTTTATTTAATGAGACCAAAATACTTAAGGTTCAACGTAATTATACGCGACTATTAATTGCAGAAACCGTAGAAATTAAATCACACAAGAATTCTGTTAATGTTCGGTGGCCATATTTGATCTTCGATGTGTGGACCTTTAAGCGCATGCACAATGACAAATAATCACTATTTAAGTTTCAGGTTTAACCCGATTCGGTGATTTTCATTCCTGTGATCACGACATACGGTTGAAAAGCGTTGTCAGCTTCAGGAAGGAAAATCGTTTTTAATATTTTCATTAGATTCTTTTAATTGCATTAATTTGATTTTTAATTGCTTTAAATTGATTTGAATTGTGTTAAATTGGTTTTATAATTATTTAATTATTTATATTTTACTCTAATGTACTGGTAAGTTGTCGATTTTTTTTGTTTTTTTCCGTTTTAATTTCTGCCAGGTATCATACGGAAGTGTTCTACGTACCATATTGAGGTACGTAGAACACTTCACGGACTACTCGAGAAGAAGACAATATCCTCAATTGTCTTCTTCTCGGGTAGTCCGTTCCCCTGTTTCTCGTCTTCTCCAAGATCTCTTCTTATTATTTTACAAATATTATTATCAACATAGAAAGTATTGAGTATTACAGCTCTGATTCATACTATCTAATTCATTTTTTAAAACTCTTATTGAGTATTTCATTCACTTGCTGTCTCTCCAGTAGTAAACAATCGATACACACAATTATTGGAGATTTTTTGAATGGCTTGGTGCAAAATTACATTATATCTACACTAAGGTACTTGGCCCAAAGTTACCATATTTCTTTTCTAAAATATTGCCTTCAAAACAACATCGTTCCGATGTTTGCCAGGGTTAATTTAAATCAAAAAATTTCAGGTATAAAACATCTAACACTGGCGACATCGCGTAATATTGTTAAGCTTGCCTTAAAATCTCGATATTCCAATAAACTTCAGTTATAGCTCAGACACAGCATGGTTTTGTTAAGGGGAAGTCTTGCCTGAACAATATGATTGGATACTATGATGCAGTCACAAAAGAACTGGATGCAGGGAATAACTTTGATATTATATACTTGGATCTTAGAAAGGCTTTTGATACTGTTGCACATGGAACACTGCTGCACAAATTGGAGCAGTGTGGCATTGGAGACAAAATGGTTCTCTGCACTGCTCAGAGAACTTCATATCTGCCTGCACAACTACCCCCAAGTCCCTTTCATTCTCTACCACTGTCAGTGTAGTACCACAGAGTTGATACGTTGCTCTGGGGTTGCTGTTTCCCATGTGTAGTACTTTACATTTGTCAATGTTAAACTTCATTTGCCACCTCTCAGCCCATCTGCTCAACCTTTCCAGATCCTGTTGCAGCAGCACAGTGTCAGTAGTGTCCTTGACAACCCTGCCAACCTTTGTATCGTCTGCAAACTTGGACATTAAGCTTGATATATCATCATCAATATCATTTATAAATACAGAAAACAATAATGGACCCAACACTGAGCCCTGAGGGACTCCACTAATAACATTAGTCCACGATGAGCAGTGTCCATTGATTACCACTCTCTGTCTTCTCCCCCTCAACCACCCCTTTATCCATAGCAGCAATTTGCCTCCAATGTCACACTGCTCCAATTTGTGTAGCAGTCTTCCATGTGCAACAGTATCAAAAGCCTTTCTAAGATCCAAGTATATAATATCAAAGTTATTCCCTGCATCCAGTTTCTTTGTGACTGCATCATAGTATCCAATCAAGTTGGTCAGGCAAGACTTCCCCTTAACAAAACCATGCTGTGTCTGAGCTATAACTGAAGTCTTGTCTAAATGATCCTGCAGTGCTTCTTTAACCAGTGCCTCCATTAATTTTCCTGGAACAGAAGTTAAGCTCACAAGTCTATAATTACTTGTGTCAGCCTTTGATCCTCCTTTGTGAATTGGGGTCACATTTGCACATTTCCAGTCTATGGGTACCTCCCCTGAGTTCAAGGAAGCTGTCATAATTATGGCTAAGGGTTTGCTTACTTCCTTTGCTGCCTCCTTTAATATAACTGGATAGATCCCATCCACCCCAGGTGCCTTTCTTGTGTTTATCTTCAACAGTTTCTCCTCCACTTTACTCCCAGTTATTTCAAGATTCTGTAGCTTACTGCTAGAATTGAATACACCTCTGGCATTCCCCTTGCTGAATAACTCCTCATTTGTGAATGTCGATGCAAAATATTCATTTAGTTTGTTAGCTACCTGAGCAGGATCATCAATAGTTGACCCATCAATATCAAGTGGACCAATCTGATTCATCCCCTTCCTTCTAGAGTTTACATAAGTAAAGAACTCTTTGCTGTTTTTCTTTGCATCCCTTGCCAAGGATTTCTCGTAATCTGCCTATGCCTGCCTAACCTCCTTTGTAACTTGGTTGCATATCAACTTGTATCTATCATAGGCTTCTGTGTCATGTGTTGATTTGTAAGTATCCCATGCATTTTTCTTCTCTGCCATATGCCTCATTAGTTCATCTGACATCCATTTTGGCCTAAACCTTGAACAATATTTCTTAGTTGGTATGTAAAGCCTAGTAGCTTCCAAGATAAGTTATTTGAATGCTTCCCATTTTGAATTTGCTGTTGGTAACATCATCAGTTGGTCCCACTGTATAGAATTTAAATACTGTCTCAGTCCATCGTAGTCGCCTTTACGGAAGCAATAACCCTTCCCTTTACCCCTAATGGTAGTTACCTCTTTGAGTAAATCCCACTTCAGCACACTGTGATCACTGCCACCTAGTGGTTCATTTATCTGCAGATTCTTAATGCATGAAGAATCACTGCTGATAATCAAATCAAGAGTATTACTCCCTCTAGTTGCCTCCCGAACATGCTGATGTAGAAAACAATCATCCAGTAAATCCACAAAAGCCCTGCTAGTGTGTGAGTAACCAGCCCCCAAATTCCAGTCAATATCTGGGAAATTAAAATCTCCCATTATAAGACTCTCTGATTTACTGGCCCACTCTATTTCCCTGTACAGTTCCTTATTATACTCATCAGAGTCATTAGGCCTATAGCACACTCCTAGTCTCAATTTTGATCTCCCAATGCTTAGGAGTCTACTGACGAGGCTACTAGAGACGGTCGTGTTCAAAGCCGCTAAGTGGATTTTTCTTATTTATTGATTTGAAATTATTGTTTTTCTAAAACATTTGATTTAAATTTAGTAGTATAACATTATTTTGTGATTTTCTGATTAATTTGGTGTATTTATTCTTTACTCGGCCTTGTAATTGCATAAAAGTATCGGTAAGGGTTTCCACGTGTTTCAACTCCGCTACCGTTCGTAATTTTCCCGCCTTTGTAATGCGATAGT
Source organism: Mastigoproctus giganteus (assembly GCF_048544385.1). Taxonomy (NCBI): domain Eukaryota; kingdom Metazoa; phylum Arthropoda; class Arachnida; order Uropygi; family Thelyphonidae; genus Mastigoproctus; species Mastigoproctus giganteus. Next base: position 143,065,143 of record NC_143585.1, on the reverse strand, counting down.
TATATACCGTACTAGATAGCGTTAGTTGAACTTCGTTAGCATTTAAATTGTACGTTTAAATAAATACATATAACGACTTAGATTACAAACGTAATAATTAATTTTATTTAACATAATTAATAACATAACATAATTAATTATAATTAATTAATAAATTAATAGAATCATGACTCAGACCAGAGCAGCAAAGCAAAAGGCTCAAGCTAATGGAAGTGCTGTGGCTCAGAGCAGAACTGAGGGGGGCAGTTGTCCTCTGACTCACAGCCTTATAAAATGCACTGTTTGCTTGATGTTTGCAGAGCAATCGGGTACGGGACATGATACTGCCAAGGGGGATGTCTTTGTGTGTGCGCGATGCAAGGAGTGTATCGATATCAGGCAACAACTCGGCGTTCTTGTGGGCCTATATGAGAGCTTGAAGGACATGGTGGATGCCCTCGAAGAAACTAAATTGAGGGGCCCATCAAGCTCTCAGCTGCCCACATCAACACCAGAGCTTGCACTTGGGCATCGCGTGACACAGAGACAACCCCCAAGGCAGAATGCGCTGGTTCCGAAGGAACTAGTAGTTGTTGGTGACTCTATTGTCAGGGAAACGGGGAACGTGCTTTGTAAAAAAGATACGTGGAACAGGACCAGGGTATGTCTGCCAGGGGCAAAGGTTGATGACGTTGTTGAGCGAATATCATCTTTTAAGGGCACAAAAGGTGATATAGTTGTACACGTTGGCACTAATAATATTAAGAGTAGGAGACCGGCAGAATTACTTAACAAGTACAGGTCACTGTTGAACAAAAGCCGAGAATTAGGTTTGAATTTGAAAGTGTCTGCAATTCTGCCCAACCACGATAGGAGGGAGTATATGATGAGAGCCTTGTCGATCAATTCGGCCCTGGAAAGATTGTGCAAGGCTCAAGGGGTAGAATTTCTTTCAGCCTGGACTGTACTTGTTAACAGGAGAGATTGCTTCTACAGGGATGGGATACACTTAAATAGAAAGGGTGCAAGAATATTTGCTGATGCTATCGAGGCAGTGTTAGGTGGGTCAGAAAACTGCTAGCTTGGGGGGAGACAAAGACCAATAGATTGACAGTAGCCACTGGCAGAGGTGAAACAGATTCTTGCACTGCTTCTATTAGAATGAGCAGAAGCCTGAAAAACAAGATGCATGGTATTTCAGAGACTGCTGGGAGCCATTGCGGTACAAGTAAACACATGGGTTGTGTTAGGGTAGCTAAGAATAGAAACAGGTGCAGGTATACTTGCGTGTGCACCAATGCTAGGAGTTTAGTAAATAAATTTGATGAATTTGAGGTATTGCTCAAAACATCAAAGGCAGATATTGTTGGGATATCAGAGACGTGGTGTCACACAGATATAAGGGATGCAGAACTGCAATTTGGGGAGTACAACGTCTACAGAAAGGATAGACAGGATAGGAAGGGGGGAGGGGTTATGCTATTAGTTAAGAAACACATAAAAACCAAGGAAGTGAAGCCAGTCGACATCGCTGGACAGTGCAGTGTAGGGTAGGTAGTGGAAAATTAAAAAAGACCTGGGGGTAATTGTGCAGTCAGATATGAACTTCTCTGAGCAGTACAGACATGCTGCCAGGACAGCTCATGGAGTTTTGTCAATGATATACAGAAACTTTGTAAGCAGGGATAAGGAGGTAAGTATCCATTTGTACAAGGCCACTGTTAGGCTGCATCTTCAGTATACAGATTTGGAGGCCTCACTTTAAGAAGTATGTAGATCTAGTGGAACAGGCACAGAGAAAGACAACTAGACTAGTGAAGGGAAGTAAAGGGTGCTCTTAAAGTAGAAAGGCTTCAGTTCTGCTTATTGCAGTGTCTGGAACTAGACATCTGCAGGGTGATCTGATTGAGATGTTGAAGGCCTTGAATCAACTGATATGCTGAATTTTAATGGCATTCTTTCTCTTGTTGAGACTACACACATGAGGCAGATTAAATTCCAAGTTGAGGAAGGATGGTTGCAGATTAGATGTGCAGAAGTTTGCCTGCAGTGAGCAGGTGGTTTGCTGAAGGCAAACACACTTCATCCATTCATATAAGCTCATTTTCTTGCATTATTTGCAACTACTAGTACAACTGTTTTAATAGGAAAATAAATTATTGGGTACTGGCATTAATAACAGCAAAACACTCATTATCTGTGGAAGTAAACTGAAACCAACTATGGTTATTAAAATCAAAGATAAAATTGATTCATAGGAACGTTGAGTTTCAAACAAAGTCAAAAAGTTCTGAGTGACTATTTTGTTTTTGAAAGAGTCTCTATTCCTGATAAAGGAATTCACTATTTCAGGTTTCATGGCAGAGACAGCAAATGCATTTGAGCAAGTAGGGTAACAAGACTGTGAAGCACAAAGATCAAAGAGAGGAGATTTCAGTCTTTGACAAGGAATATTAGTGCCAAAATATAACTAATTATCATCTTTAAAGCATAAGGAATTGTAGAATGAGTAATTTGGACATATGGGATGAATAATGGTCAAGGAAACTGATAGTGTAGATTTTGTCAGAAAAATAAGTGGAAGCCAGAAAATTGAAAATGGAAATGGACATTAATGAAGCTAGAACTGGGACTCTATATTTGTGAAACAAATTAGGAAATGTATTTCTTTTTGGTAAATAAATTTGTTTTGTTATTCTGAATATTTGTAGTGTATTGACGTAGATGAGGAAAAAGTTGGGGGGGGGACATATATAAAGTAATGAAATTTTTAGAAATTCTCATGCAGGTGAGAATATCCATTTCTTTAATATAGCTCCCACCTGCACAAACAATATTTGGACTCGCTTCAGTCACAGCTGGAAGAGTATAGGTAGAATAATTATTCAATAGCTGATTTTGGATTTATCCTAGAACATTTCCAAAAGATTCTTTCTAGTATTATCAGCCTATAAAAATCAGTAGAAAGCTGTATTCTACAAATATAATATTGGGTCAGCCTCACCAATATGCCTACAATAACCTAATTATTACTAAAATTGCCAGTAATCGCTAAAATCCTATTAGTAGTTTAATTATTATGTCATTAGTAATCTAATAGTTATTAATAGTAATAATTTAAAAGTAATTTCATTAGTGTATACTGTTGATAGTATCAAAGAATTAAGAGTTTTCAATCACTCTGTATGAAGATAACAATGGATTAAAGCCAAGGTCTAAAATTAGTTTACTTTAATATTAGAAGAGGAATTCTGCAGCATCACTTACTCTGAAAATTCAAAGACATCAAATACAAATTTTTCCAGTTTTATTCCATTAGGTTTTTCAGGCTTAACCAACTGACCATCAGCTCCAACATAAGGTATCTTTTTTTTAGCTATGTGATGCTTAAGTTCTTCTTTACTGAAATGAAATCAAGTCAATAATGGGCAATGTAAAAACTAGCGATGACTATTTACATTAAATTAAGAATATTAGCATAAATAAAAATTAAATTAAATTCTGCTCACTACTAAAAACTTTATCTATATATATATATATATATATATATATAGTATAATTCAAATTAAACATAGAAAAGAAATAAGAATTATAACTAGAAAAGAAAAGGGAATAAAAAACAGATGATCCTGTTGCTGCAAATTTAAGTGGCAGCATAAAACAAAATCCAACAACACATTGTGTAAAAATCTAAAGGAATATAAATTAGCAAAAGGCATTGTGCCCAGTGGCCCTCTGATGAGAATGGATATATTGGTTGTTTTTATTTGTTCCTTGGGGTTCGTGTTAAGTCTATTTTCTTTAGTGGTAGATTTATTATATATTTTTTGTGATATTTCACATTGTTTTGGCCTTGACATTAACAAGTGGTCGCCAGTGTAAATTTGCATTATTTGAGTATTAATTTGGCTTTATTTGCCCTTAACTTAATATATTAAAAATTTTATACATATTTTCCCTACCACATATTTTCATTTTCCTCTTCTGTCCTTGTCATTTATTTATTTTTTTGCTCTTCCTTTTTTTTTTTTTTTTTTTCAAATTTATAATTTCTTTACATATAGTATAATATATACTGCATGTTAACACACTGCTCTCGGACACTATTACTTTCCTTTCCTCCATACCAGGGATTTTCAATGGGGGCAAAAATTGGTTTTTGGTTGGGTGAAAAAATCATGGGTATTACAATGGTTTGTGGCCTTCAAGTTCAACCCTACCCAATGACATCTTATTCCTTTAAATATTTAATTTCACTCATTGGGTTTTATTTTCCCCTGAGAAAACTGATTATTATATTAGCAGTGAGTGAGAAATTTTAATAAAAGGAAGATAGTGAGCATAATTTAATTCAACCACCTTTGCTTTTTATAGGCATTTAATGCCTATGAAAAGCAAAGGTGGTTGAATTAAATCATGCAAAGCAAAAGTGCTTTCAGAGGTAATGTGTCCACAATCCTTGCCATTTGTGCCTTTCCAACAGCTGCGACCTTGGTGGAGGCATGGTGGGGGTGGTTTATTTATTTATTCCTTTGTTTCATTGGTCAATATATGAGACATGGATGGGATGAGGAAATGTTTCAGTCCATTCTTTCTACTTTCTAAGCGACAATTAGTATTGATTTATTGTTTTCTTGTGGAAGTTGTTTATTTTTGATCCACAGTGCTTTTGTGAATGACATGGGCTATGAAAGTTAAGTAAAAATAGTTTATATTTTATTATTTAATTCTTTGTAGTTATTCAACCCATCATCAATCATGTCAATTGCTGGAAAGAAAAAGTGTCAACAGTATCAGGATGAATATCTAGCTTATGGTTTTAATGAGAGCCCATTCGACTCAAGACAGCCTATGTATCTTATGTGTAATAGTTCTTTTTAAAATAAAAACCATCTATAAAACCATCAAGACTTAGATCACTTAAAAAGGAAACATCTGATAGTGTTGGTAAACATATTGAATATTTTAAAAATTTTAAAACAGATTTTGAGCAACATAACAATGTTACTTCTCTAACAACACACAAACAAATGACGATGGAATGACTGCATCTTATAAAATTGCAGAAATCATTTCAAAAACTAGTAGTGCTCATACAATTGCTGAAACTGTTATATGACTTGCATTAGAGACTGTAATTTCAACAGTGATGCATCACTGTAATTTCAACAGTGATGCATCAAAAATCCTTCCAGTATTTTAAAAGCATTGCCATTGGGCAACAATTCAATTTGAAAACGAATCGAAGAGATGAAGAGCAGCTAATCAACAAACAAAACAACAAGAAAATTTTCTATTCAAACTGATGAATCCACAGTTACTGACAATAATGCCCTTCTAAGGGCATACGTTCATTATTTCAATGATGACTGTAAATTGCAAAGAGAGATTGTAAAATCTATAGAAACTGACTTACTGGAGCATCTATTTTTGTTGCTGTAAACATATGGTTTGATGAAAAACAAGTACCATTGGAAAATTTGGTATCCTGTGCCACTGACGGTGATACCCTCCATGGTTGGAAGACAAAGGTTTTAGAGCCCACCTAAAGGAAGTATGTCCCGAAGGTCTTCAATACACTGCATTGGGCACTGACATCATCTGGTTGCAAGAAATATTAGTCCAGCTCTTTATCAATCTCTTAGTATAGTTATTAAAACCATCAATAAAATAAAGTCACATAGCAAATATGATCACCTTTTCAGGAAATTTTGTGTTCATAATGAAGAGCAGTATGGGCTTTCTAAAGGAAACTGTCTAACAAGATTTGTAAACCTTTTTGGTACAATAATTAGTTTTTTAGAAAGCGAAGGAGACAGAGATTTAGCAATGGAGATCACCATACACAAAAAAAAAACATATACTATATGGCTTGGATTTTTCGAAAACTTGAAAACCCTGAAATTTCACTTCAACTTCAAGGGAAATTAATTACGGTGATAAACTGAAAATGCATGTTAAAAGCCTCAAAAACTGGACATATTTGAAAGCAATTTAATGAGAAAAATTTCATGGTATGCAAGAGTTAGCTGAAATCAATGAATCTCTCAATGAGAATGATCTTAAGAATTATTCAGATCACTTATTTTCTTTAACAGGTGAAATGAAAAATAGATTTTTAGATTTATTTCTTTTGAAGTGAAGCCATGGATGTTAGATCCAATTGGATGCGATGCTGGGTCTGCTACTTAAAAAATTCAAGAACTCACTGAATTAAAATATAACGAAGAATGCAAATATAAATTCGAAAAAGGTGGAATGGCTGAGTTGTGGGAATCAAAAACAACTAAACTTCTTTATCCAACAATGTGGTCTGAAATGGCCAAAGTACTTCTTTGTTTTCCAACATCTTATAAGGTTGAAAGTGGTTTTAGTTCAATAAATAAAATATTAACAAAGGAAAGAAACAGAATTGATATATATTCAAGAGGAGACATTAGCATTAAACTTACTAAATCACACCGAACACTGAACTTTTAGCTAAGAAGTATCAAGCTTAGGGATCCTATTGAATAAAAAGTGTTAAGTATAAAGTATTTTCTTGTGGAAAATTTCATTGGGAAAAAAAATTGTTTAAAAAAGCCATTTAGGGGGCAATAATTAAAAAAAGGTCGAGAAACACTGCTCTATACTATCTTCGCCTCATTTTATTCATCACCTTTCTCACCCTCTTACTGCCCTTTATTTCCTTTCCTAATGCTATTTGCCAACTTCTTCTTTTTCTATTTACATATCTAATTTTTACATACGAATTTATTTCTAATTCACAAACCTACTCTTCCTTCAGATTCGCCTTTGTTTGCACATCTTTATTTATTTATTTTAATTTTATTACAATTTATTGCTTATTAAATTACCTTAATTTATCCTGTGTCGGGACTACCTTCCCAATTTTTATGTCAGAATTTACTGCTTTTACCCTCCTTTTTAATAAACTTTTTTTTCTTTTGAATGCACTCTAGAGTTTATTTTTTAATATTTTTCTTCCATAACTATACGTAGGTACAGAAATGCAGTTTATTGATACATAATCAGGTGTAGTCCCCTGATACATTATGTATCAATCTTTTATAGCTTGAATCAAATATTTCAAATATTTTAATTTTTTATTTCTCTTTCCCTTATATTTAGATTTTTATTACATAAAAATATTTTTGGCCTTCTATTTGATGCTTGCTCTTTGCAGTTATTTTAATCATTTATTTTTCCTTTAAAGCTTCATTCCTTCTAAATTGGTTTTCCAATTCAGCCTTTAAAATTTCTTATAATTCAATATATCATTTAGGTCTTTTCACATTCTTTTCCTATCTTCTGCATACTTCTCTTTCTTTCTATTCTTTATCTACTAATTTTGGCACATTGCGTTCTTTACACTTCCATCTGCTAGCTCTTTCTTTTGCTTAATTACTTTAACCTTAAATATATACTTTTATATCCTTTGCTGTTGCTTAGAACACTTAAGCGCATTTCCAATATAACTTTTATAACATAATTAGCCACTATCTCCGTATTGTATATGTTACTTAAACTCAATTTATCCAAACTTAAAAAAATAAACTAAACCACTAAAACAATACAAAAAAAGGGGGAAGGAAATAATTAAGAAAAGGGTAATGTAGAAGGAACACTCCTAATATGATTCAGAAAAGCCTAAATATACAAAATAAATTTGAAAGCCAATTAATTAAAATTTAATGGAGCCCCCCTTGCTGGTACCAGGTCCAAATTATATGAAATATCATGAAAGATGGAGTCGTAAACTAACTACAATACTGGACGAAAAAAACTAAAAATAAAAGTAAAAGAGACTGACCATTATGCCCCACCTTGACAGAGGACCACGAGGCCAATAATAGTCAGGGAATCACTGCATTTTGAAAATTAGACACAAAGATCGAACAGCCAATGCAATGGATTTGAATAATGGTGATCCTTATGCAGTGGGAAAATTATAAGACAGAAAGCCAAGACAATCAAAGTGATTTTTCTGTTTTCTTTCATCATCTTTCTATCAAAATTTAAAATCCACTATTCAAAAATTTCACTTGCCATCCAAGATTTTTTGTTGCAGTTGTAGTCCAACTCTAACTTTACCTTTGAAACATCGGGGTTGTTTACTTTTGCCTATTACCAAAAGCTTCAGTTTTTCGTTACTAGCCATATTTGCACCAACCAATCATTGATTGTCTTTGGGCTTGTAGTCCTCCATAATTTTTTTCAAAACTATTTCTTTCCAATGGGTACAGTCTTCAATTACAACCTCACTTTCATCAGAAATAACTTTTTCGAGTAAGCCATGGCACTTTTTAAATTTATCCAGCCAACCGGAACTGGCTTGGAATGTTTTATGCCTCCAGAAAAGATGCATACTCCATAGCCTTTTCTTTTATTAATGGCCCTGATTATCTGCATGTTTTGGTATCGAATCAACTTCACCCACTTAAAAATGGCTTCGTCTACATCTTCATACAGGCATAATTTCACATGCTTCCAAATGGGTCCCGTTTCCTCAAACAGTTTGAGAATTGAAACATGGTTTTTCAGAATGTTTTTTTTTTGGTAGTTGTTGGCGTATAGGCTTCTGTGGCCATAATGCACCTCCCAAGGTTTTTGCAGTACTTTGATCCAAGCCCGAGGCAGGAACTGAACCTGCGCCCTTTGGGTTGCCAGGCAGGCACTTTACCCACCTGACTAGCCCGGTTGGCTTTTCAGAATGGTTGGCAGGGATACCAAATTTTAATGTGATTTCTTTTTTTTTTTTAATGCCCCAATCTACACTATTAAGCACTTCCACTTTTTCCACTACACTCAAGGATTTCCTCTTAGACACTGTAAGGTTACATGCACAGCAGCTAAAACAAAACTGATTTAGAGACCACTTGTACCTACCATAGAGATAGGTGAAATTTAGTGAAAGTGTGGATGACTCATTTCTGCAAAACAACAGATGAATTTCCGGAATAAAGGAAAATCACTCTCTCCTAATTCTCTAACAGGGTGCTTACAACAGAAAACAGGTTGACCAGAGTCAATGTCCGTGTCAGGAATATTCCTTAATCTTTGCCAATGACTGTAGACACATAGATAGCAGTTGACCAGTGCTTCTTCTCGGGCACCACTGAATTGTGGAATGCTCTTAAAAATTAAATCCTTTAGCTATTAAAGCTAAAGTGATTAATTCTTAATCCTTTTAGCTCTTAATATGCGCTTTCTACAGCATCAGCTCTATTGCCTAAAGACCCGAGGAACGAACAATGCATACCCAGGTCTCTTGAAATCAGTTCATTATATGGAAATATTCTTTGTTATATGGAAACTATTTTCAATGTAATGACCAAGGGGAAATCAAAAAAAGTTTGCTACATAGAAAAATTCGCTATATGGAAGTTCGTTAAAGAGAGGTCTGACTGTATATAAATATATACAGGGTGATTCACTACCAGTGCGACAAACTTGCAGGAGGTGTAGGGGGCACAAAGACGAATCAGAATCACATAGCATTGCAGGGTCCGAAATGCCTTCGTCATGTGGTAGAGGATGTTGAACGGGAGGTCGCGTGAACAGCGATCCCGCTGGAAGTCAGCATTTGCGAACCGTTTCTGTTGAAGAAACTAAGTAGTAAAATTCCTCCGGAGTGGATAATCCGCAGGCTCCAATGATTGGATGCATTGCAGATGGTATGAACTCATTTGGTTTGTTGAGAGTATCCTCCATACAATGGATTGGGAAATACCCAATTGTTGGCCTATCGCTCGAGTACTCGTACTCAGATTGCCTTCTGCAAGACGTAGGACATTCTCCTCATTGTCTGGCATCCTCGTCGTTCGCTCTCGATTCATGGTACCTCTCGTGAAACAACCAGTCTCATGTAACCTTCTGTGCACACGTGCGAAAATCGCATGATGAGGAGCACGCCTGTGCGGGAAATGTTCCTGGTATAAGCACAGAGCGGCGTGCCCATTACAGTCCGCAGCTCCATACGTGAGGTGCATGTCGGCCAATTCAACGTCTGAATACTCGTCCATCCTACTGCCTCGGGAACCGGTTCACAAATGCTGACTTCCAGCGGGATCGCTGTTCATGCGACCTCCCGTTCAATGTCCTCTACCACATGACGAAGGCATTTTGGACCCTGCAATGCTATGTGATTCCGATTCGTCTTTGTGTCCCCTATACCTTCTGCAAGTTTGTCACACTGGTAGTGAATCACCCTGCATAAATAATAATATATACTTATATAATATATAAATAAGTATACTTTTATTTTATACTGTGCTGTATATATTTAGTTTACTGTCTGTTATATTTTTGGTAATTTCATCCTGCATATATCAGGGAGTGTGAAAACATTTTGGCTGGTGATCCATATGAAGAATGAGAAATTCCACAGTGGCCGATAAAGTTATGGTGTAAAAAGCGAAGAGGAAGATATATAGGATAATTCATAAAGATATGGCATAACTTCAAAATCTGATTTCTGAGGCAATTTTAAATAAAAAAATTCATATGGACATGGTTCTGATTCTCAATAATTACTGAGTTATGTAATGTGCATAGTAGTGTTGTTCACAGTGTCATTATTTTTTATTCCATTACTTTCAAGGTACTTTTACATTTACAAGGTGTTGAATAAGCCAATATGGTTTAGTTTATGGATTTTTATGGATAATTTGTGGTTTATGGAAGGCCTCCATACCTGAGTGGTCAGGAGCACACGCTCTTTGAGTATACAGGGTTCAAGCTCCTGACTGCTAAACACAGTCAATCTGTCAACCCACACTGGACCAGTGTGGCAGATTATGGTCCATTTTCCATCAACATCAATTGTTGAGGAGGCTTCCATCCTGCAGGTGGATTGATAACATTTTTTTATGGATTTTACAATGGAAATGCAGTTACTGCTCTCACAGTATACAAGCAACGTTTTCTTCACTGCAGAGTTTGGCACTGACAAGTTATTAGCTGAGTTTTTTTTTCTTCCAAACATTGCAAGGGACCGAATCGCTTCCAGTATTCACATCCCATATGAGCACGCAGTCCTTTAAGATGTGGCTGAGCAAGAGAACATCACTGAGGCAGTACAGCATAGTCCTCATACTAGTATGTGAAAGACACTAGCACGAATCTCAGTTTCCCTAATTAAAAGTATGGAGAACTTTGCATAAAGAAGGCATGTAGCCATACCATGTGCATGCAACGTGTCCAACACCTTTAAGCTGGGGATCCTGCTCAATGGCTGGTATTTTGTAATTGGCTGAATGACAATCACCATATGCATCATTATATCCTACTCAGCAATAAACCACAATTCACCTGAGGTAGTTCAATAACAGTCACACAATTCCCATGTTTGGTAAGAAAATAATCTCCTAAAGAGAGTAATTTTCAATATTAATTCAGTGTTAATGTGTTGTATGGAATCCTCAATGATCAGTTGATTGAACTATTTATTTTTAAGAAATGTTCTACTGGACAAGTCTATCTACAATTTCTGCAAAAAAAATTGCTGCAACTGTTAGAAGATGCACTTTTGGCTACATGATAGTCACCTCAATGACCAGTTCCCTGGCCTGTCCACAAAGTTGGCCACCTAGGTCATTGGACCAAAATTCTTTATATCTTTGCCTCTGTGACTCACACACAAGCAGCAAAATGCATTAAAGCCAAAGGTGGTCTTTTTGAGAATCTGCTTGAATCATACGCACATATGAGGGGGTATCAAAAAGTTCGTACCCTTACCTAGAAATAATAGCCCTAGAAAGGTGAAACCACAGGAACTTTAATCCTTTTCTATGTACTCTCCATGTACAGTAACATATTTTTCCCATCTGGATCAGTTATTTAATGACTTGGTCATAGAAGTCCACACTTTTTTGCCTGAAACCACGATTCCACTTCATTGATGACTTCCTGAGACGTGCTTTGACATGTCTTTAGTCTCCAGATCATACTGGTACACCCAGCATTCGTCATTTGATTCGTCAACCGATCAAAAAAGTTCTCAACATCCGCATTACACAAATCCAATAGTTGGCAAGAACCATGCATTCGACCTTACTTCTGCAAAGGCATCAGCAATCTTGGAACCCATCGTGCAGAGACCTTAGACATGTGCAAATGGTCATGTAAAATGCTGTGTGCAGATCCATAACTAATTCCCACTGCATTTGGGATGAAATGAATTGTCACACGTCTGTCACTCAGCACCAGCTGCTCAACCTTTGCAAACGTCTCACTGTCTGTGAATGTTGATGGCCTTCTTTCTCTTTGCCCATCAAAGACATTTGTACGACCCCACTGGAACTCCCGTTTCCACTCTTTTACAGTGTCATAGGATGAATAATTCTGCCCATATGCAGCTTTCATTTCTTTCAATTTCCTGAGCTTTCTTGCCCTGAAAAATGCAGCAACCTGATCACTGTTCAATACGCCACTTTGTCAACCACAGCGTCCTTCCTCAGATTCCGGGCTCCACCTCTGGTGTACGATCACCTATGGGAATGAAATTTCACATGTTAGTTATTGAATATGTAGACAACTTATATTAAAATCGGCACCTTCCTACTGATGTTTTATCTAGGTCAGGGTAAGAACTTTTTGATACCCCCTCATACACATCTGTAAACATGGACTGTAACTTTCCTAAATAAATAAACACATAAATCAACACTTTATCAGTTATAATTATATATCTGTTGTTATTTTTTGTTTTATATCACTCATAATTGCTTTATTTTTTTTTAAGATTCAAATGGCCACAGCTCTGAAATCATTCAGAATTGGACTTGTGTTTATATGCACTTTTTAACTCAAAATTGCCTCAAAAATCAGCCCCTGAATTTGTATCATATCTTTGCGAATCGCCCTGTGTGTGTATGCTTTTTTTTTTTTTTTTTTTTTTTTTGATTTGGTAGTTGTTGGCGCATCGGCTTCTGTGGCCATATTGCACCTCCCAAGGTTTTTGCAGTACTTTGATCCAAGCCCGAGGCGGGAATCGAACCCGCGACCTTTGGGTTGCCGGGCAGGTACTTTACCCACTCGGCTAGCCCGGTCGGCATGTGTGTATGCGTAAACAAAATTATATGACTGAAGAATGACAATTCTTTACTCTTCAGTTATGTATTTTTAAATTTACATTCTAGCAATATTCATCTCTACATTAGACAGTGTTCCGTTACGTATTGTTCTTTTTTTCCTCCTTTTTTTAAACTACAGTTTTATAATATCTGCATTTTTGTATAAGTTGTATAGTATGAATCAGAGCTGTAATACTCAATATGTTCTACGTTGATAATAATATTAGTAAATTAATAAGAGGAGTTTACCTCAATATAGTACGTGGAACACTTCCGTATGATACCCTCCAGAAATTAAAACGGAAAAAACGAAAAAATCGACAACTTACCGGTACATTAAAGAAAAATATAAATAATTAAATAATTAAAGTAAAATATAAATAATTAAATAATCAATTTAACACAATTCAAAATCAATTCAAAACAATTAAAATTCTAATTAATGCAATTAAAAGAATCTAACGAAAATATTCAAAACGATTTTCCTTCCTGAAGCTGACAATGCTATTCGACCGACTGTTGTGATTACAGGAATGAAAATTCATTGTCAGCTTCAGGAAGGAAAATCGTTTTGAATATTTTCGTTAGATTCTTTTAATTGCGTTAATTTGAATTTTAATTGTTTTGAATTGATTTTGAATTGTGTTAAATTGATTATTTAATTATTTATATTTTACTTTAATTATTTAATTATTTATATTTTTCTTTAATGTACCGGTAAGTTGTCGATTTTTTTGTTTTTTCCGTTTTAATTTCTGGAGGGTATCATACGGAAGTGTTCCACGTACTATATTGAGGTAAACTCCTCTTATTAATTTACTAGTATAAGTTGTATATAACTGCATTGGAATAAGCAGCTCTACTTACTTCCAAAGTGCTTAGTTATGATGGACTTACTTTTCAGATTTTTTTACATTTTCATTCTAGAAATTTGCTCACTTTGAGGACATTAATCCTACACATCTGATCTAGTATCTTGCAGTTTTTCCGAGTGCATTTCTTTACATCTATGTTTTATAGGATGGTCTTGGTATGGTTAGTAATACAAATTCTTTCCTTTTCACATAGTATAAAAACTAAAGCCCTTCAAATGAGTTGCTAATGGCTTTTATATTTTTGGCTTCTGAAAGACTGTTATCCTTTAAAAACAACAGATTTAGTGGCTAACTGCTTTTCAGAAACAACAGATTTAATGGCTGACCGCTTCCTCTTCTCTAAATTTTGTTTTTTGCTTTATTTGATTTTGGATGACTTGCTTGTTACCACTGGATTATTATTAAGTGATATTTCATAATTTAGGTCACATTATTTTATATATTATTATTTATTATTTTATATATATTTATATTTAAAATTTTCTAAATTTATTCCATGGTTATGCCTTTGCACTGTATCCATTTTTACTTCTTCTCTTCTTTTTCTTATTTCTCTCTTCTTTCAACTCCGATATAATCTGCACTAAATTATCATCATATTGCCTTGGCTTCAAGCATAATATTATGCAGTTTGGTTTAATCATTCAACTTTAGTGATATTTCACAACATATTTAAAATTGTTTCATGTCTGGTATTATAGTAATTTTGGAGTTTGGGGCCTTTTGTATAATGTTTCTAAATTAATTTGCTCCATGGTTTACTTTGCTGTTCTATTTTTCATACCTCTATTATTACAGTTCTCAGTCCTTGATTTCAGTTATATGTTATTACATTCATATTAAAATAATATCTGTCTCTGTTGTTTTGCACAAGACAGCATCTGCTAAGCATCATGTATGCAGAATCTTCAGGTAAAAGAACCATTAGGTGGCATTGATCATAGTGATCACTGACATGGAATTTATTTAAAACTATAACTATAACTATAACTAAACTTTTTTGTTGATAAAGAGACATTCAGCCTTGAAAGCTCCAAAGTCAATTAAAATATTTCACTATATATATGCATTATTATTTGTATCTCTATGGATTCCAGTAGAACAGGCCCATTCACTCTTAATCAGCATGCTCTTTATGTTTGATCTGACCTGCTTTCTCTTTTTTTGGAAGCGAGGATGATATACTTTTTCCACTGAGAGGACTGCTGCATAACTTTAAACTCAGCTTTCATCCCCTGTTATGATGTTGGAAAGGAAGTCTATGTTCTTTCTAGCCTATGCTTGCATGTTCCTGCACACAAAAAGTCAGCTATGTTTCTGTTTGTCACTCAGCAAATGGAGCAAAAAATTTTGCGGTAATCAATCTCTTGTTTTAGTTTTCAGTTAAAATGCAATGGAATGCACTATACTATAGGCCTAGAGTGTCAAAAATATCATTAATCATATGCTGACTATCCTCACGGATGACTTGACAAATGTTTTCAATATTTTCATTGGTCCAACTTGAAGATGGACGACCGAGTGCGCAACCAAAGTTTGATCACCTTGGAAACATGATTATCACTAAAAAGTTTGTGTTCCACCACAGTATCATCACCAAATGCTTGTTTAGGTATTTTTTAAGTCTCCAAAGCTGTTTTCCAAAGTTTATGACAAAATTTGATGCAACTTCACTGTTCCTTAACATCTGCCATCTTACTCATCTAAAAAATCGCAAGGCACGCTCAACAGAAATACAATTTAACATCAGGTGCAGAAGAGCACAATCCTACTGGCAAAAAACTAGCCACACTAACACACAATGAATTAGCTCAATGGCATACTTTTACATATAGTACATATAGTTAGTACTCCATGCAGCCAGTCCAAAACTTTTAGTTTGCACCTCGTAACAAATTATTTCGCAAATTTTGTAATGTGAGGTCATTATAGAAGTATTTCTGCTATTTTTACAGCTTGATCTGCCAATTTGTTTCCTATTATCCCTATATGGTGAACAAATCTGATATTTCATTTGTCTACTGTAAGGTATATTGAAGTTTTGCTAATATGAGTTAGCAAAATGTTTGGGATTTTTCAAGGCATCCATTTAGATAATGCTCTTCTGATGAGCTCAGAGATTGTTGAGAGCCATCTATATTGCAGACAATTCAGCAGAGTAAATACTGCATTGTTGTGATAGAAAGCTGCAAAAGAAATATACTTTCACGAAAGACTGAGCCTATTGTGGTTTCTGATTCTGATCCATCCCCAAGTATAGAATATAATACTGAAAACTTTTCCCAATGAGAAGCTTGCAGATGTCTGAAACTAGTCAATAGAAGTGTCTGTTTTTGGCCAATACTGAATAGTGTCTCACAATATGGCATTATGACATCTCCCAGTAGAAAGGAATGGAATTTTTTGGTAAATTGACAATACTGGTTGAGTTCATATTCCACAGTCTTGAATTTGTATTCCCAGTTAATTCATATTTGTACTATTTTTGTACACAATTTTCCTTCTTGAAGAAAATAAAATAGATACGATAATAACTATGTTATCCATAATACTCATAATATAAAGAATGTCAAGAAAAGAACAGAGATATTTCAGAGCTATCTGTTGTTGCTGTTGTATTGGTGGTTTATTTTCTTCAATGTACCAACTAAGGAATGGAATGGTTTGGAAGGCTGATGCTGCTATACCTAGAGCACTATGCTGGATTGGATTGAGAATATTCTTATATATAGCATCATATTCTTGAGCTCCACAGCCCATTTTCTTTATTCCAGTGTAGTATGATATACCTCACCATTTTGTTGCTGATAATGCTTGGAGTAATATTTAAACTTTTGTTGCATTTCAATCACAATTGTTTTTACTAGTATTCTATTAAAAAAAAAAAAAAAAAAAAAAAAAAAGGAATTTAAACTTTGATTCTCCTATACATTTTATCTGTTTAGTCTTTTTGTCTGTTTAATTCAGGATTTGGATGATTAAATTTTCAAAAGAAATGCACAATATACTATTTTTTGAACTGATATTTAAAAACTTGGCTACCTTGTGCAGGGCAATTAAGTCTTGTGGGACCCATTGTTGAAAAAAGCTGAAAGAAAGAATAGCAGACAGATGGAGGTCAGACTACCGACGCTGTCCGCTAAGAAGCTTTGTAGGTACAGAGGAAATATTCTCACAGTCCCATATCATCAATGCCCTGCACAATTCCATATTTCCATGCTGTTTCATAAGTTTTTCGATATCAAAGAAAACTGTCAGTAGATGTTCAGACCATATAAAGGCATCCAATACTTTCAATCTTGACAAGATGATCTTGTGTTTAAAGCTGAAATGAGTGTTTCAGAATGAATAACTACTGGACAATAGTTACTTTGGTCCTTATGGTCTATGCCTAGTTTTGAAAAGACTTAACTGATGTCAAGCATGCAGCAGGCAATGCTCAGTAAATAATCAGTTAAAATAGTACAAGCAAACACTTTCAGTGATCCATCATTTATATATTTAATAATGTTACAGTGCTACTGCTCACTACTGCACTCTATCTGGTCAGCGATACACAACTCCCAACCCAAATCATTAACAGTCTCTTGGGTTGCATGCACTATGCTGCCTCACATCTTAACAGCTCAGGCCATTTTCTGTAGGTTGCCCCATATTCCTTCAGAAGTGTATAATACAATGAAATATACACACATCACAAGGCTTT
Organism: Mastigoproctus giganteus; assembly: GCF_048544385.1. NCBI lineage: Eukaryota > Metazoa > Arthropoda > Arachnida > Uropygi > Thelyphonidae > Mastigoproctus > Mastigoproctus giganteus. Next base: position 143,047,507 of record NC_143585.1, on the reverse strand, counting down.
TTAAAATGCATAAGAAGAATACCATGAAAGTCCCCAGTTGCCATTACCTTACCTGCTGACAGCACAGCCTTAAACTTCTTTGTCAAGAATTAGCCAATATGCTTTTACTGCATTGATACATGTTTAGAATTGGGTTGAAGGTGGTAGACCCGTGATTCATAACACGATTCTTCCATTTCTGACAATGTGGAGGTTGAAAATATGTATGCTACTGGTTATAACAGAAACAACACCTTTTTACATAGAGGATTTCCACAATCTAATAACACAATGGAATAAGTGTATAAAAGTTCTTGGTGATTATGTTGACAAATAAATTCTCTGTTCAGGTCAACTGTCTTTTTGTTTTTTTCTTTACTTATTGACTCCCTCTTGTAATATAAACAACATACTGATGAAAAAAAAAAAAAAAAAAATTAATGCTACTTTCCACTATGTAATCTCTTTCAAGTCCCATATTAGAAATAAAAAACATACTCAACAACTGTAGTGAGGAACTCCAAAGTAAAGAAATGATTGCATATGCTACCAGCATTGAAGGTAAGCCTTCCATCAGCATTTCGTTTCTGTGCTGTGCGTAAAGAGACCTCATTGTATTCAACCACCTGATATTTCCCATCAACTTTGCAAACGACACCAACAGCCTCCGTAGGGTAAGCTTTTTCTACAACCTGAAAAAAAGATAAAATGAAAACTTTTGCAAAATTCTTTTAGTCATAATGCTTTAAGAGAATAAATTCAGTCTGACCTGTACTGAAATTATAAATTAAGTGGTAGCCATTGCATTAATCACAGTATGCATAAAAGATGTATCAATATTGTTAAAATAATAAAAGGAAATTTCATGTACATAAATTGTTAAATATACAGGGAAAATAACTGTACATTTAACAGTGGCCATAAAACTTGTCAAGGACATGCTGTAATCAGTTTTCTGTGATTTCAACTATAAATAGTTTTTTTTATCTGGGTTTCTAATCAGTCTGTTTCAACTTGAAAACATGAGTACATGTGTCACCACCATTTTCTTTATATTAAGTCATAGCTGCTTTTATATGATGTAGGCTACATCAGTTGAAATCAGAGCACAGCACTTCTGTGAGATTCAGTTCTCATTTTTTAATGAAATTATGAATTCTAAAACACCACAGAAATTCAGAAAGAATGAATTATTCTGTGGTTTTCAATGAAACATTTTTGCCACACTTTTCCACATTACATTAGTCACTTTCACACTATAGGATGAAATGATTTAATGCCACATTTTCTACGGATCTTGCTATTTTCAACTATATTCTCTATTTCTGCCTCCTTTATTTTTGGATATGCATTGCAAAAGACATACTAGCAATTAGTCAAAAGTTATACTTTAGTGTGAATGGAATGAAACAAAATGGTATTTAACCTATAACTGGGATCTTTGGCATAGTATCTTTGAGACCCCCCCCCACCAACGAATACTCAGTCCACACAGCTGAAACTTCCAATACTGTCAGCAAAAGTGTTTTTGCAAGCATCTTTGCTAATTATCACACAAAAAGTAAAAATTACAGTTTTGCTTAGACTTGCTAATTATATGCACATGCTCAAAAACATGTGCATATTTAAAATTACTGCTCATCTCTCTCACTAGTCATTGAAGTATGAGCTCTTAACACTCTGGCTTTGCATCACAAAAAGAGTTTAACTTCCAAACGTTGAAGTGCAATTTTTTTTGAATGACATGTTGCTTGCTTCCAAAGTCAAAGAAAAATGGAGATAATATTCAAATAAGAAGGGATAAAAAACATGTTTAAAATGCAATATCTGCAGAGGTGTTTTGATGTTTTAATTATTTAAAAAATATATTTTAAATATTTCTTTTTATTATAAAAAAAAAATGGATATTTTACAGGCGTATTGAGAAAAGAGAAAAAAAAATAAAGGTGGCACCAAAAAGTGAACAATGTTGAATAATTTCTTTCTGATTTTTAAAATCATAAGCATGGGGGCCATCTTGACCCCATGACACCCACTTTGATCCACATAGTGGAATAACAATTCTTTAAATGCCTGGTTCATGATAATGGCTCAAAATATACAGACAGAAGTTGGAAGAATTCAATTTGATTAAATTAATGTACAGCTACTCCCCGACTTATGTAAGGGTTGCATTCCGCGGAACTCTACATAAGTCGGAATTTCCCTAAATGCTTATGCAACACTTGGAAATTTGATTGAAGCAAAAAAGAAATGTTCGATGAACATGTAAACAGAATTATTTATTCAATTCTTTTATCTCATGCACAGGAAAAATTACAAAAGTGTACAAAATTATAAAATTACAAAATGAGAGAGGAGACAGGCATAATGTCAGCAAGTTTTACCTTTTAACTCTCCAGCTGATAAGCATGCCGCTGTGGAAGTTGAGGGCTGTGGAGATTTAGAAGGGGTTTTTTACAACACATCACAAAATTCCTCTGCAGCTGCAGAATTGGCACTGGGAACTTCACCGCATACTTTAATGTTTAGGAAACTAGTGCGATGCTTGAACCTATTAAACCACTCGTTGCTTGCCACGAAGTTGGCTTGGGGTTCACCATACTTATCCTTAATATAGTCATAAATACTTCTTGCTTTTGCTTGAATGGCCATTGGACTCAGGGGCACTTGCACCTGAATCTGATTTTCTATCCATATTATTAATAGCTTTTCCATCTTCAATATAGCACCTGAATGCTGTTTTGTGATCACTGTTGATCTTAAATGCGTTGATCCTTTAACATGTTCTTTTATACATGCACTGTACCTTAAAATAGTATTCACTGTTGAAGCAGTGAGACCTAATTCCGTGCAATAGATGACAAACTTTGTCCTGCTTTGTACTTCTTAATTAATCATCTTCATTTCTAAATCAATTTTGTTTCGTGTCCTGGCACTGCCAGCATTTGTGCTTTCTGTTAGTCCCTTTCCCTTCACCACTGTAATAAGTAAATAGGAATGAAGAGAAGCTTCTCAAAATTTATTTATGTTTTTTATATGACTGAAGATTTCAGTGAAGGGGAACACATTTCGCCATAATAACATAAAAACCCAAACAATTCCAGCTATTGGTATTATTGCAAATGCAATAAGATTGAGTTTACTACCCATTTATAATAGATTGCGCTAACAGAAAGGCCGAATAAACCAGAAAATGCAAATTGTTTTTATTGTTTTTATGGTTGTTGCCTCCAGAAATGTGTTTTAGAAAAATATCAGAAAGGTGTTCATAATTGATTCTTAAAATAGAACATATGCTAACGATGAAAGCATAGTGCATTTCCATTATAAAAATGGCCTTCTAGAGAGATATATAGCTTAGTTTTACTGTATAGCAAAAATTTAAACTTCCGAGGTCTTGGAATTAATTACAAAGAAAAAAACAAAACAATGTGTTATTGTGTTCACATTACGATATTTTCACGTTATCTCAATTTATTCCTACAGGATGCAAAATACGTTTCCATGATTTTTTTTAAGTTTGCACTGGCCAACAAAAACTTACGTAAAGTCCAATTTCCGTAGGTCGAGTATTACATAAGCCAGGGATTGCTGTACATACAAAATACCAATTGCACTTCTCACTGGAGAGCATCTTTTATGCAGATGTATGTTTTTCACATGTAGGTTCACAGTAGTACATATGAAGATCAACAATTTTAAGTTTTTGTCAAGAGAGAATAGCTGTATAATTTAACACTAGCCATAAAACTTGTTAAGGGTATGCTGCAATCAGTTTTCTGTGGTTTCAGTAAATAGCTTTCTATCTAGGTTTCTTAATCAGTCTCTTTCAATGTGAAAACAGATGTATATGTGCTGCCACCATTTGCTTTATATTAGTCGTAGCTGCTTCTAGATGATATAAGTTTATGTAAGTTGAAATCATAGCACTTCTATGAGATTCAGATCTAAAAATTGATTACACCAAGAAACTGAAGAAAGTGATGAGTTGACTGATGTTATACAACCTGCAAAGAGTTAGACACTTCAATAGAGAGGTGCTTCTTGAATTCCAATGGAAAGAAGGTAATTTCACATCACATATTTTAAATTTTAATGATACTGTTCACACAGTTTTAAATAATGCTAGTTTATTGAGTGAATCTTCAGGAAGCAAAATTTTTTAAAACATAATTGATATGCAGTATAGTCAGAGAAAGTATACTGGTATAGGCACAGAATTTCACATAAATCGATATTACCATTGCCAAAATGTATACTTTTTATAATAATAACAATAATGCTAATAGGAAATGAGAAACCAAACTAAATAAATCGGTCAACTACTGAGTGCCGGGTTTGGTTTGGTTTGGTTTGGTTTGGGTTTTATTGGCGCATCAGCAACTGAGGCTATAATGCGCCAAATACTGGTCATACGTAAAAAGTTAAAACATTCAGTGACCTAAGTAGTTAGGCCACCATGTCCAGATATATAAAAAATAAGTCAATAAACAGATATCAATAACATAAATTTTAAATACAATTAAAAACTTTTATTGATTTAAAATAGCTAAAAACAGCAGACACGTCATTGTCGGATAAAATCTGACTGAATGTTATAAGGCTCAGTCAGATGATTAAAAGCGGTAAAACGGGTGCTGCTAAAATCTGGACAGTCAATTAACTGAGTGCCGGGCACTAAGAGTGAAGGTCCATAGTCATGAATGGTTATTAGTATAGTATCTCAAATAGAGAGCTTTATGGTAACTGAAAAAAGTTTCTAGTACCCCGGCTTGACCTAAAATTGAGGAACTAACAAAAACATTGTCTATTTGAGTCTTTCCAGTTGTTGTGAATGATAAGGGTGGGAGAAGTGACTCCCACTTCTTCCTGGAGAAGTGATTAAAATCTTGGGAGAGAAGTGACTGGCAGGTGAGGGCTGTGCAAGACTCCGCACAGGCGCCTCCCCACCACTGCTGCCTCAACACTGGCTCTCTGAGTACCTCCTTGCCAGGACAACTCCAGCTTTGAAAATTGTTAAAATATACTTCTTGTCACAAAATTTATAAATGAACTTCATAGAATTATTAACTAACTATTTAGCAACCTTATTGTCACTGAAAGGAGAGTTACTTAGTACAAAGAAGCATGCCATCAACGTGCAATAAAAAATTGTTTTTTTAATTTTAACACAAAAAGTAAATGATAGATTTCAATCAGAATAGTTTTCCCTTGATAAGCATCGAATAATGCATAGCTAATGGAATTAGCTAATGTGATTTTTAAATTTTTAGCTCCATTAGCGACAGAAATGGGGGAGGGGGCAAGACAATTACTCACATTTTCCTGTTTGGCACCGCCATTTTTAATTTTAAAATTATATTTTAAACCTACTCGTTGAGCTCTTTCCAATTGTGAATAATAAGCTATAGATTGTCGACAACATTTTACCCCCCCCCCCCATTTCTCAAATTTTTGTCAACAACGATCAATATGGAATTATGTTGGATCATAATGTACAAAGCCATGCAAAATTTCAAGTCAATAAGTTGAATGGTTCCAAATATACAATGCTGTGACAGATGGATGGACAGACAGACAGACAGCCAAGTGACATTATAAGGGTTCTTCATTAGACTACGGACCCTAAAAAATTATTGGCCAGTGATCATCACACCATTTTTTGGAAGAATATTTTTCCAGGATCAATTTCTCTTCTCTGCATACTGCATTTCTGCAAAAACAATGAAAAACAAGGGGGGGGGGGGCAGACTTAAAAATCCGGAACATTATGACAAATTTAAAAAATTCATTTCCAAAAATTATTGAAATCATATCAAAATACAGGTCAACCATCACTAATCCGGCAGTGTTGGGATCTGGGGGTGCCGGATTAGTTAGTTTGCCAGATCACCGGTGGTTATTTTAGCACATACACTTTACCCAAAACCACCTCACCTTACCTTTAACACGTTGACTACCAAGCTAATTTAAGAAAAAATTCTCCCGGGACCAAAAAATATTTAGCAAATAATTTCATTAGTAATTCTAAAATAAATATTGTAATATCAGTGTTGTCCTTTTTTCGCTTAAAATATCAAAAGAAAAGAGATTTTTTTTTTATGTCGCATATATGTGGCCGCCGATGTGGCCCAGTAGGTTACTTTATTTCTTGAGAAACCGTGTCGGCCACATATGTGTGATGCTATTATAGCATACATATGAAGGTCCGCAGAGAAGTATATTACTACTCTGTGTGAAGGTTGTTTGTCATTAGTTTATTGCAAGCGCTGCAATAAAACTAATTGCGAAAAAATAAACTCTCAAACGTCGCAATAAGTTTGTTGGTATTGTTAGAGATTTTGTGAAAACAAGTTCATTAGCGCACTGTATTATCCATCATATTGTGTTGTGTTTTCCACAAGTTTGTACAAGTGTGTTGTAAAAAAAAAAAAAGCTAAAAAAGGAATGGCTAAAAGAAAATTACTAAAATAAGAGGAAATGAGAGAAATTGCAAAAATTTACAACTAAGCAGAGTTAAACTTCCCACATACACACCGTGTCGAGTTTTTTCAGAAGTTCAACTTTATCTGTTAAGGACAACGTATGGTGTTTGCGCTTTGCACCATGAGAGGCACTTCCTTTATGCATTGGAACCATGGCTGGGCTAAATATGAGCAGATTATAATAATAAATTCAGAAAAACAAGTAGAAATGGCTTGCCAGTTTACAAGTTCACGCCACCAGATGAGGCTGCAACCAACGCCACCAAAACAGTATTGGCAGGTCGGTGTGCTGACCAGGGAAATTTGAAATTATGTTCGCGGAAATTATGTCCAAATTAGCGGTGGAACCGGATTACAGGTGGCCGGATTAGTGAGGGTCGACCTGTATTTTAATTGATTAAAACATTATGTTATGAAAAGGAATGTTTAAAATTCAGGCACCATAATACCAACCACCATTCTGGTGTTAATTTATTTATGGTGGGATGGTATTATGGCTGTTGGTGGAATATATTCTCAGTTTCATTATATATAGGATCTGCCTTCCATGGAAATTCAATATGAGGATTTGGGACTGTCGGGTTCTGTTTTGATGAATCTCATGGAAACATTTATGCATCAAGCAACACAGACAATCCCCAAGGAAGAATGCACTGGTCCCATAGGAGGGACCACTGACTCTATTGTCAGGGAAATAGGAAATATGTTGGGCAAAAAGAATAGGTGAAAGAGGAGGGAATGTCTGCCAGGGGCAAAAGTAGATGATGTTAGAGCAGATATTATCTTTTAAGGGCATGAAAGATGATATTTTTAAAAGTCATATGGTGCAAGGAAGCCTAAGGCTTATGCTGCACCAGCCAAAAAAATTTTTTCTGAATTACCAAGAGAGAGAGAGAGAGAGAGAGAGAGTCAGAAGTAGAAGAGAATCACCAAGAAAGAGAAGAATGATGATATCCAGCTCAGAACCATGGGTGTGCCAAGCCCATACTCACCAGATGTGAGCTCCTGGGGTGCTATTATTTTACAAGTGGACACTATTATCACACTAATGATATTAACAGTAGGAAATCTGAGAACTTAACAACTACAGGTAAATGATGAGAAAAGATACGTTAGGATTAACTTTGAAAGTGCTTAAAATCTTGCCCAGACAGGACAGGAGAAGTACATGTTGAGAGCCTCATGAATCAATTTGGCCCCTGCAGAGACTGTGTAAGGTTCAAGGGATAGACTTTTTCTCATAATGGTCTGTGCTTGTTAACAGGAGAAAATGTTTTTACAGGGATGGGATACACTTAAACAGAAAGGGTGAAAGAATATTTGCTGATGCTATCAGGGCAGTGTTAGGTGGGTCATAAAACAAATAGCCTGTGGGGGGGGAATACCCTGAAGGATAGATTAACTAGAGCTGCAGGAAGAGGTGAAAATGATTCTTTCACTGCTTACATTGGAATAGGTAGCAGCTCAGAAAGCAAGGTTTGGGGGATTTCAAGCACTGCTGTGGATCATCACGAGTAAACACATGGGCTGTGTTAGAGTAACTAATAATAAGAACAGGTGCATATACACCAATGCTAGGAGCATAGTAAATAAATTTGATGAATTTGAAGGGCTAGTCAAGTCGCCAAATGCAAACATCATACGGATATCAGAGACATGGTGTTATTATTCAAACATAAGAGATGCTGAATTTCAACAGAACAGTACAGAACAGTACTAACATTAGTATTAGTATAGTACATTGAGAATATTCTTATTTATAGCACCATATTCTTGAGCACTACAGCCCATTTTGCTATGTATCACTCTATTCCAGTTCAGTACAATATAGCTCATCATTCTATTGCTTATAATGCTTGGAGTACATTTAAACTTTTGTTGCATTTCAATCACAGTTGTTTTTACTAGCTTTCTATTAAAAAAAAAACTAGGAATTTAAACTTTGATTCTCCTGTACATTTTATCTGTTTAGTACAGTACAGTACAAAATAGTGCTACTGGTCTTACAGCCACATGGATTTACCCCAACTATGTACTGATCTTCTGTGATGCATAGACTCTGTTAAGGCCAGAAAGATAGACAGATAGATAGATATATATATTATTTTATTTATTTAAACATGAACAGTAGATACATTTTCAACAACAACTATTTACATTCTATGTACAAAAGCAAAAAAAAACAGGAAAAATAAAGAAACTTTTTAGAAAGAAATACAAACGTTTCAACATTTCAATTTCAGGAATTAAGTTCAGTTGGAGAATGATAGTTCTTGGCACTGGATCAATCTCATATTAAATGTCACATGCTGAAGGTGATGGACTCGTCAGTGATGCTGAAGAGGTGACCGCCACTGTTCCATTCACTGTTAAAATGATCCACAGTTTCTGGTCTTTTGCAGTGGAATGCGAGCAGAAGTCTGTTCTGCAACTTCCTCTGTAGACTCCACTTGAGATGTTGTGCTGTTGTGTCGACAGGAGGCACGTCGTCACTGCTTCTTCTGTGCTTCAAGTAGAAGTTATAAGTGATGGCCTTGGCAGCAATGAATAAGAAGTTGCAAGTGGTGTGTGCTGTCTGCTCAGAGTGAAACAGGTACCAGTAGTCCTCCGGCAAGCTTTGCTGCATCCAAAGCATATTTTACCAGTTCCTTGTTCACAGGGAATGCCAGGTATGTGTGTTCCAGGGTACCTGGAGTGGCGCAGAAGAGGCAGTAGTTTGCGGTGCGTAACCTGAAGATTTGTAGCTTCACTGGGGTAGGAAGGATGTGGTGCCACAGTCTCCACTGGATGTTTGTGTCCGATTTGGGACATTTCATCCTGTACGGAAGGTTCCACTGAAAGTTAGATGGTGGCTTGTGGTGAGTGGAGAGGGATACAGGGACAGCTTGGCAGGCGGATGACAGAAAAATCGTGGCTGTAGGGTGAGACATAATTAGTTGATAGACTTTTTTGGAGGGTGCAAGGGACAGAGGTACAATATTTTCTGGTTTTGTGATGACGAAGGTTGGTGTTGGTGAGGATCCGGTGACATCTCCAATCCCTTTAGCTGTAGTGATGTCTGGGAGAGAGATGTCTGGGAGTTTGGAACTTTTCCCTTCTAGGTGGGGTGTCAGGAGGTCGCTATGGTCCTAATTCTTGCCCAGTTCCACGTAGGAAGAATGAGGTGGTCATCAGTTGTGGGGTCTGTTATTCTTCTATTGCAGAAGAGTGGCTCTGAGAGTATTGCAAGAAGTGATGTTCCCTCAAGAGTGTGGCGAAGGTTATGCTTCTTCCAGCGGTGTAGTGCGTCTTTGTAGAAGAAAGGTAGTTTTAGGGATGCTGGCACCATGTCCATTCTTAAGATTGTTGACAGAGAGAGAGTTCTCTTGTGGCTGTTGCTAGTAGCTTAACGGTGGTGGCAGAATACGAGTTTTTCATTTGCAACGTCTTTAGAAGAAAGGTGATCCTGAAGGCTGTGATTCTGCCTTCAAGAGAGACCAGCCCCTATCCCCCTGTGAGTGAGCAGCTGGCAGAGATTAGAGAAGAGCATCCAATTGGTTTTGTTCCAAAGGAAGCTTAGGATAGATACTTGGATTTGGTGGAGGAAGTCACTAGGTGGAGTGAGAACTTTGAGGATGCGCCAGAGAACGCTTGCCGCCAGCTGGTTGACCACAAGCACTCTCCCTCTCAATGAAGATGTAGTGCACACTCTTCTCCACTTCCCGAGTACCCTGTTGAAACGGCTCAGCAATTTGGGCCAGTTCTTCTGGGAGAAAAGGAGGGTATTGCCTAGATTCACACCTAGATATTTCTGTCCCTCGCTGGACCATGTGCATTGGATGGGGGAGTCAGTTCTGGTTTTTGTTGCCAGCCCAGAAACCGCTGGTCTTACAGTGGTTCAATTTGGCACCTGATGCTTGGGCATAGAGTTCGTAAGCCTTTTGGATGTTTTCAAACTCACTATCGTAGCGAATTACAATTGTGACATCATCGGCGTATGCTGAGTAGATTATTTTAAGGTGAGGCTCTGGTAGCAGTGTTCGTCGGGATTGTAGACTGGTGGCAATTTTATTGAGGAAAGGTTCAATGGCAATTGTGTACAGTTGCCCAGAGAGTGGGCAGCCTTGTTTTATCCCTCTGGAGTAAGGAAGTTGCGGGTAAGCTGGTTATTGACTTTCAAGCAGAATTTGGCATCCTTGTACAGCAGATGGATAGTTCGGATGATGTAGGGCCCGTATCCAAATGCTTTCAGCGTTTCAAGCAGGTAGCAGTGTTCAGCTCTGTCAAATTCCTTTCCCTGGTCAAGGCTAATTAGTGCTAGAAATTCCTGTTGGCTGTTTGCAATGGAGAGAAGGTCACGGATCAGATGAAGATTGTTGTGTATCGATCTTCCTGATACTGAGTATGTCTGTTGGTGACCGATGATATCAAGAAGGGTGGAATTTAGTCTGTTGGCGATAGTCTTGGAAAATATTTTGCAATCTGTGTTCATTAAAGACATTGGGTGCCAGTTTTGGAGGTTTGTGCAATCTCCTTTCTTGGGTATCAGTCGTGCTACAGAGGTAGTGACTGAATCTGGTAGACCGTGGGATTGTGCTTCTTCAAGCATTTGTAAGAGAAGCACCCAGAGTTGATTCTGGAAGGTTTGGAAGAATTCTGAAGTTAGTCCGTCAAGACCTAGAGATTGGTTTTTGGGAAGTGCTTTGCATGCTGTTGTAAGTTCTTTTAGGGTGATTGGTTTCTCTATGCTGTGTTGAACTGTTGGGTGGATTTTTTTGAGTCCCGAAAGGATTTCCTTGGTTGCCTTTGTACAAGTTTCTTGGGAACTGTATATTTCTTGATAAAATCTGGTTACTTCAGAGAAGATTTTCTCCGGATTTTCAATAAAGTTTCCATCTTGGAGCTGAATGGCAGTGATGGTGGTTGCCTTGTGATGTCTGCGTTCTAATGAGAAGAAGTATTTGGTTGGAGCACCCAAAAGAGTTATATGGTCATGTCTTGATCTCAGTAGGGTGCCTTTGGCTAAGTGTTCCAACTGAGTTTGAATGGCCTGTAGTGTTGACTGATGGGCCAGACTATCAGGTGTTAATTGCTTCAGTCTTTGCTCAAGTTGGTAGAGGTTAATACACTTTTGTTGGCTCTTCTGATGGCTGTAGATTTGTGAGAATGATCTCAGTTGACTTTTAAATCTGGGCCACCATGTGTTCATGGGTTCCAATCTGCCTTTGGATTGGGCAAGGTTGGATATCAGGTCTTGTAGTTTAGAGATATATTCTCTGTCTTGAAGAAGTCTATTGTTGAATGTCCAATAAGCACCTCCACTTTTTAAGTAATTGGATGAAAAGAAGAGTTGCAGTTTGACAAAGGAGTGTTTGAGATATAAGATGGGATGTGTGTGATTCTTCTGACCAGGAGTATGGTGTGTTTTGGGAGGTAGTATCTGTCTGATCGGGCTTGGTAAGGGAGTCTTCCTGATGTTGTATTTGCTGATTTCCAGGTGTAAGAGTTTTCTCCTGGGTTCTGGTTTCTAAATGTGTCGACCAGTTCACCATTGTTTACCAAGGCCTGCAGGTTGTTCATTAACATTGTGCGATGCTCAGTGCATCATGCTCTGTCCATTTCAGGGTCAAGAGTGCAGTTGAAATTGCCAGCAAGAATTATGTGTTCCTGATCTATTGCAGAGAGATGGCTCTGTATGAAGTTGGTTATTTGAATAGCAAGTCTGTCCTGCTGTGGCATGTAGATGTTATAAAGGTGCAGGATTTCCTTCTGGGGTGTATCCAGGTGGGCATAAATTGCATAGCCAGTGATCTCTGCTATCACATTGAGTTTACAGGCAGCCTTACAACGAAGGCTGATACTCACTCCTGCTCCATTATGTTGTTGGGTTGGAGAATGATGGAATACATATGGCCAGTCTGCCCATTTCAAAGGTGACCTTGTGTCTGCTTTAATATTTGTTTCTTGCAGGAGGAGTAGGTCAGCATGATGTTGTTCGACCTGGTCAAGGGCCAGTTTATTGCACAATGCAGAGGAGCATCCTCTTGCATTAAGTGATAACATGCCAAGCGTCCTCATTATCTAGATAGATAGATTTTTTTTTTTTTTTTCTTTCAAAGCTTGGTGTCAGGATATTGCCTATGGTTCTTATTCCTGCCCAGTTCCACATAGGAAAGAGGAGATGATCATTAATTGCAGGGGATAGATAGGTATTTTATTTAAACATGAACAGTAGATACATTTTCAACAACAATTATTTACATTCTATGTACAAAAGCAAAAAAAGGAAAAATAAAGAAACTTTTTAGAAAGAAATACAAATGTTTCAACGTTTCAATTTCAGGAATTAAGAAAACAGTTTCTTGGCATTGGATCAGTCTCATATTTCACACATTGAACGTGATGGATTGTTCAGTGATGGTGAAGAGGTGACCGCCACTGTTCCAGTCGCTGTTAAGATGATCCACAGTTTCTGGTCTTGCAGTGGAATTCGAGTAGAAGTCTGCTCTGCAACTTCCTCTGTAAGCTCCACTTTAGATGTTGTAACGATGTGTCAACAGGAGGCACATTGTCACTGTTTCTTGTATGCTTCAAGTAGAAGTTGTAAATGACGGCCTTGGCAGCAATAAATAGGAAGCTGCAAGTGGTGTGTGTGCTGTCTGCTCAGAGTGAAGCAGGTACCAGTAGTCCTCCGGAGTGTGGACTTGGTTGCAGGCAAGCTTTTCTGCATCCAAAGCGTATTTGACCAATTCCTTGTTCACAGGGCACTCCAGGTATGTGTGTTCCAGGGTACCTGGAGTGGCTCAGAAGAGGCAGTAGTTTGAGGTGCGTAACCCAAAGATTTGTAGCTTGACTGGGGTGGGAAGGATGTTGTGCCACAGTCTCCACTGGATGTCTCGTCCGATTTGGAACATTTTGTCCTGTATGGAAGGTTCCACTGAAAGTTAGAAGGTGGGTTGTGGTGAGTGGAGAGGGGGTACAGGGACAGCTTGGCAGGTGGATGAGGCGAAAATTATGGCCGTATGGCGAGACATGATTAGTTGATAGACTTTTTTGGAGGGTGCAGGAGACAGAGATACTGTGTCTTCTGGTGATGAATTGAAGAAGGTTGGTGCAGGTGAGGATCTGGTGACATTTCCAATCCCTTTTGTAGTGATCTCTGGAAGAGCTTGTGTCATTGCTGATTTTAGATGTCTGTGTTGTGCTTTGCATTTATGGTTTTAATGGGCAAGTCTTCTGATCCTTTCCATTCAAGCCTTGGTATCAAGAGGTCGCCCAGTTCCACGTAGGGAAGAAGAGAATATTATCATTTGCAGGGTCTATTATTCATTTATTGTAGAAGAGCGGGTCTGAAAGTATTCCGGGAAGGGATGTTCTCTCAAGAGTATGGTGAAGGTTTAGCTTTTTCCAGCGGTACAGTGCATCTTTATAAAAGGGAGGTAGTTTGAGTGGTGCTGGTGCCATATCCATTCTCAATATTGTTGAAAGAGATAGATAGTTTGTCCATAGCGTCGGAATGTGGGTATTTCGTTTGCAGCTTCTTAAGAAGAAAGGTGATCCGGAATGCTGTGATTTTGTCGTCAAGAGAGACCAACCCTTCACCCCCATGAGTAAGCGGCTGGCTAAGTTTGGAACAGGACATCCAGTTGGTTTTGTTCCAAAGGAAGTTTCGGACAGATGCCTGGATTTGGTGGAGGAAGTCAACAGGTGGAGTGAGAATTTTGAAGGTGTGCCAGAGAACGCTTGCTGCCATATGATTGACCACAAGCACTCTCCCTCTGAGTGAAGATGTGGCTCACACGCTTCGCCATTTCCCAAGTTCTTTGTTGAAACGACTCAGCAATTCAGGCCAGTTCTTCTGGGAGAAAAGGAGGGTATTGCCGAGGTACACACCTAGGTATTTCTGTCCCTTGATGGACCATGTGCATTGGATGGGGGAGTTGGTTCTGGTTTTTCAGTTACCAGCCCACAGGCCACTGGTCTTACAGTGGTTGAGTTTTGCGCCTGATGCTTGAGCGTAGAGATCACGAGCCTTTTGAATGTCTTCAAATTCGCTCTCGTGGTATTTGCAATTGTGACGTCATCTGCATAAGCTGAGTAGGTTATTTTTAGGTGCAGTTCTGGTATTAGCAGCGTTTGTCGGTATTGTATACTGGTGGCAATTTTATTAAGGAATGGTTCTGTGGCAACTGTGTAGAGTTGTCCAAAGAGTGTGCAGCCTTGTTTTATCCCTCTGGAATACGGAAAGTGGCAGGTGAGCTGGTTGTTCAGTTTCAGGCAGAATTTGGCTTCCTTGTATAGCAGATGGATTGTTCCGATGATGTAGGATCCATATACAAAAGCTTTCAAGGTTTTAAAAAGGTAGCTGTGTTCAACGCTGTCGAAAGCCTTTTCCTGGTCAAGGCTAATTAGTGCTAGGAATTCTCTTTGGCTGTTTGCAGTGGAGAAGTCACAGATCAGATGTAGATTGTCATGAATCGATCTTCCAGGTACTGAGTATGTTTGTTGGTGATGGATGATATCCGGGAGAGTGGACTTTAATCTATTGGCGATGGCTTTGGAAATGATTTTATAGTCTGTATTCATTGAGGAAATCGGGTGCCAGTTTTGTAGATTGGTGCAATCCCCTTTCTTGGGAATCAGTCAAGCTACAGAGGTGGTGACCGAACTTGGTTGTCCGTGGGACTGGGCTTCTTCAAGCATTCGAAAGAGTAGCACTCCGAGTTGATCCCAAAATGTTTGGAAGAATTCAGAAGTCCATCTGTCCAGACCTGGTGATTTATTTTTGGAAAGGGTTTTACATGCTGCTGTTAGTTCATGTAGAGTGATTTGTTTCTCCATACTGCATTGGGCCATATGGGAGATTTTTTTTAAGCCCTGAAAGGATTTCCTCGGTTGCCTTTGTAGAGGTTTCTTGAGAATTGTAAATTTCTCTATAAAATCTTGTTACTTCAGAAAAGATTTCCTCTGGGTCTTCAGTGATGTTTCCGTCTTGCAGCTGAATGGCAGTGTTGGTGGTTGATTTGTGATGTCTGCATTCTAATGAGAAAAAGTATTTCGTCAGGGCATCAGATAGATTTATGTGGGTATATCTCGAT
This sequence comes from Mastigoproctus giganteus, assembly GCF_048544385.1. Lineage (NCBI taxonomy): Eukaryota > Metazoa > Arthropoda > Arachnida > Uropygi > Thelyphonidae > Mastigoproctus > Mastigoproctus giganteus. Next base: position 143,031,963 of record NC_143585.1, on the reverse strand, counting down.
CTGAGTGGGGCACCTTTTGCAGAATGTTCTAAGTGGGTTTGTATGGCTTGTAGTGTTGCCTGACGGGCCTGACTATCAGATGGGAGATTTTTCAGACTTTGCTCAAGTTGATAGAGGTTATTACGCTTTTGTTGACGTTTCCGATGGCTGCAGATTTGTGAGAATGATTTCAGTTGACTTTTAAATCTACGCCACCATGTGTTCATGGGCTCCAATCTGTCTTTGGATTGGGCAAGATTGGATATCAGGTCTTGTAGCTTAGAGATGTATTCCCTGTCTTGAAGAAGGCTATTGTTGAACATCCAATGAACACCTCCAGTTTTGAAGTGATTGGGTGAGAAGGAGAGTTTTAATTTTATAAAGGAGTGATTTAAGATATAAGATGGCAAATGTGTGATGCTTCTGACCAGGGGGATGGTGTGTTTTGGGATGTAGTATCTGTCCAGTCAGACTTGGTAAGGTAGTCTTTCTGATGCTGTATTTGCTGATCGCCAATGTAGGACTTTTTTTCTGGATGTGGTGTCTAAATACGTCGACCAGTTCATTGTTGTTTATCAAGGCCTGCAGGTTGGTGATTAATGTTGTGCAGTGCTCAGTGCATCGCGCTCTGTCCATTTCTGGGTCAAGCGTGCAGTTGAAGTCACAGGCAAGAATGATGTGTTCCTGATCTATAGATCTATAGTAGAGAGATGGTTTTGTTTGTTTGTTTGTTTGTTTGTTTGGATTTTTTTGGCGCATTAGCAGCTAAGGCTATAATGCGCCAAGACTATGTAATATTTAAAAAGTTTAAATTCTCGGTGACCTAATTAGTAAGGCCACCATGTCCAGATATATAGTAATTGAACAATAGCATAAATTAAATACAATTAAAAACTTTTATTGATTTAAAATAGCTAAAAACAGCAGGCACATTGTCATTGTCAGATAAAATCTGACTGAGTGTATACGGCTCAGTCAGATGGTTAAAAGCGGTAAAACGGATATTGCTAAAATCTGGACAGTCAATTAAAAGGTGTCTGATAGTTAAAGTTGTGCCACAGGACACACACATAGGAGGGTCATCAGCCCTCAGCAAAAAACGAATGAGTCAAATGACTATGTCCTATGCGGGTCCAGGCAAGAACAACTTTCTCCTTACGATTCCTGTGCAGACTAGACTGCCACGGTTCAATTACAGGCTTTATACAATATAGTTTATTCCCAGTCTGTCTATTCCACAAATCCTGCCATTGGGAATGTATCTTCTGCTGTATTGTTTGCCTGTAGTCTGTATAGGGGACTGACAGGCAGCGATTATTATTGGGGATTGCTGATTTGGCTGCGGTGTCAGCCAAATCATTTCCCCTAATCCCAATGTGGCTGGGAATCCAGCAGAAGCGGATATCATATTCACATCCACGGAGGAAGTGAATCTTCTGCTGGATACTAGACAGAACTGGATGAGGATTATATCTTACATATATTAAAGCCTGTAACATGCTGAGCGAGTCGGAATATAAAATGAACCGTTGGTATTGGCATTCACTAATGTGATCCAAGGCTAACTCTACAGCGTGCAGCTCTGCAGTAAAGATGCTGCATTCAGAGGGAATCTGCTCTGATGTAGTGGTGTCTGTAAAGACAGCAGCAGATCCCACATATGATTCCGACTTAGAACCGTCTGTGTAGACTGGAGCGAAGTCAGAATATTCAGTTCGGTCTGCTGAATGAAGCTGCAGGTAGACAGATGATGGAGTGTCCGACTTTCCCCAATTTCTAAGAGACAAGTCACATGCTGGGACATGAGCATGCCAGGGTGGAAAGGGTTGCTTTGGTGTTTGGGCAACCTTGTCTACCTTAATACTGAGTTCTCTGAGTAGCTCTTGGAGACGAATACCAAAAGGACGATTGGCAGTCTTACGGGTATTGTATAAATTTTCCCATCGTGGCTCAAAGACGAATGGCCACGTAGAATGGTCTGGCAGGGATTTCAGTTTTAAAGCGTACTTTAAAGACAACTGCTTACGTTGAAATGATAACGGTGGTTCGTTTGCTTCGACGTATAAACTCTGGACAGGAGATGTGCGATATGCTCCAGTAGCAATACGTAGCGCCTGATGATGGACGGGGTCCAGCCATCGCAGGACACTGTCTCTGGCTGAGGAATATACCTGGGACCCATAGTCTAGTTTGGATCGCACAAGTGCACGGTAAAGCCGAAGAAGGACACATCTGTCTGCTCCCCAAGATGTAGAGGAGAGCGAGCGGAGAATATTAAGCCCACGTGTGCACTTTGTGCGGAGTTGACGGATATGATCCAAAAAGTTCGGTTTTTTATCGAATATGAGTCCCAAGAATTTTATGTTCGCTGCTACTGGAATGGCATTTTGTCCGAGCCTTAATTCAGGTTCAGGATGAAGATTACGCTTGCGACAAAAGTGTATGCAAATGGTCTTCTCCGGCGAGAACCTGAAGCCATTAGCAAGTGCCCAGGAATTCAGACTATCAATGGCTTTCTGCAGTTGTCTTTCAATAACCCTCATGTTGCACGACTGGCAAAAAATGCTAAAGTCATCAACATAGAGGGCACTGTTTACAGTTTGAGGAAGTTGTTCTGTGATGGAATTTATTTTGATGGCAAAAAGCGTGACACTTAATACTGATCCTTGTGGTACTCCCTCCTCTTGGCTAAAAGAGCGAGAGAGTGAGGATCCCACACGAACTTGGAACGATCGATTGGCTAAAAAGTTTTGAATAAAAAAGGGGAGATGCCCTCTTAGGCCTAGGCTATGTAAATCTTTTAAAATGCCAAATCTCCAAGTTGTGTCATACGCTTTCTCCATGTCAAAGAACACCGACACCAAGTGTTCGCGTTTTAGGAAAGCATCCCGGATGGATGCTTCCAATCTAATAAGATGGTCCAAAGTGGACTGGTTCCTTCGGAAGCCACACTGGATGTTGGAGAGGTCATTTGTTTCGAGATACCAAATTAAACGAGAATTAACCATTCTCTCCAGGATTTTGCACAGACAACCAGTCAGAGCAATAGGACGATAATTGGTGGTGACTTTTGGATCCTTTCCTGGCTTAGGAAAGGCAAGAACGATTGCCTTTCGCCAGGAGTCCGGAAACTGCCCTTCAGTAAAGATTCTGTTATACAGAAGGAGCAGACAATCCATAGATTTTGGTGAAAGATGTTTAATCATTTCATAATGGATGCTATCTGGTCCAACAGCACTTGCTTTGGAAAGAGTGAGGGCTCTTTTCAGTTCCTCTATAGTGAACGCCCCGTTGTAGGGATAGAGGCCCTTGGACTTAAAATTAAGTGCTTGTTTTTCCAGTTTATGTTTCAGGACCAGGAACTCTGGGGAATACGAGGATGTTGCGGAGATGTTAGAGAATGCTTCCCCAAGAGCATTGGCTATTGCAGTTGGATCTGCAATAGCACATCCATTATAATCTAGGATTGCAGAAGGGTGGGATGTATATTTTCCCTTCATTTTCCAGATTTTATCCCAGACTACCTTAGAATTGGTAGCCTGGTTAACAGATGAGGTAAAACGGATCCATGATTCCTTTTGACTCTGACGACGGACATATCGTGCTTTGGCTCGTGCACGTTTAAAGGCTATAAGGTTGGTCGTAGTAGGATATCGGCGGAATATCCCCCACGCTTTGTTTTGAGCCTTTTTTGCTGCTGTGCATTGTGAATTCCACCAAGGTTTGGGAAATGGTGGAAACCGGGCAGATGTTTTTGGAACAGCATTCGCAGCTGCTTGGACAATATTTTCTGTGATGTACTTAACTGTATCATTGATAGGCTCTTGACTGACTGTGCTAAGATCAAAATTTGCCTGATGTTGGAAGGCAGTCCAGTCAGCTTGATCAATCTTCCACTGTGGTAACCTAAAGGGAAAACATGGGCTGCCACTGTGTAACGAGGTTATCACAGGGAAGTGATCGCTTCCGTATGGATTCTCCTCCACTTCCCAAGTGAGGGAAGGGAGTAGGGAAGGGGAGCAGATAGAGAGATCAATGGCAGAAAAAGTACGGGTAGGCATGTGGAAGAAGGTGTTTGTTCCAGTATTTAGAAGGGAAAGGCCATTGTCATTGAGCATACGCTCTATGACCCGTCCCCTTCCGTTGATGTTAGCACTACCCCACAGGGTGTTATGTCCGTTAAAATCCCCGAGAAGTAAGAAAGGGGGAGGCAGCTGCGTTAGAAGATCATCAAGATCTGCGTGGGAGATATCAGTCCCAGGTGGCAAATAAATGGAGCACACAGTTAATAAAAATCCCACTGAAAGGCAAATTGCAACAGCCTCTATGCTGGTTGTAATTACCAAGGGCTGCACTGGGGTCTGGTTACCCACAAGGATAGCCACTCCCCCATGTACAGAGCCATCCGCAATTCTATCCTTTCGAAAAACTGTGATGTTGTGCATGGTGAGATCATTGTTTGCCTTTAGATATGTCTCCTGCAAGCAAAAGCAAACTGGCTCGTGCTTTTGCAGGAGGGCCTTGATTCATCAATATTTCGCCGGAATCCACGACAATTCCATTGTAGGAATTTAGCCATTATTTTAGCTTGGTGGGTCCATCAGGCGGCTTCCGAGGTGCTGAGTGCTTACTTTTATCAGTCTTGGATTTATCATTTTTGGGGAAGAATGGACACTGTCCCGTGTCCATTTCCTCCTCCGCAAAGAGTTCCAAGACTGAATCTTCGGGTACCTCCTTCTGCTCGACATCCATCTTTTCTTGGGTACTAGGGGGGACTTCCCCTTTCTTATTCTTTTCTTTCATAATTACCTTTGTTACTTGTGGAGCATTAGGAGGTACCGATATAGGAGTGGCAGCTGATTGGTCCTTTTGTGCAGGTTTTTGAGAACTTAAGAGATACCGCGTGATGGGAGTGAAAGACTCCTTTGGAGGAATGGTCATGTCCGTCTGAGTTCCGACGGAACATCTCCCTGCTACCTTCTGGGCGTAGGTAGGTTTGTTGATATTCAGGGGTTTGACAGATTTCCTTGCCTCCTGGTATGATATATTTAGCTCTGCCTTCAGCCGTTGAATTTTTTTTTTTTCTTTCCACCTCTGGCATGCTCGTGAGTAGGCCGGGTGTTCGCCTTCACAGTTAATACAGGTGGGTTTTGCGGCTGAACATGCTGTTGTTTCGTGGTCCTTTGCACCGCATCGAGCGCATGCAAGGACTCCACGGCAGGCCATTTGAGAATGTCCATACTTCTGGCATTTAAAACACCGTAAAGGGTTTGGAACGTATGGACGCACTGAACAATTAATGTATCCAGCTTTAATCTCGTCAGGAGGTTTAGGAGAGTTAAAAGTCAGGATAACGCTCCTGGTTTTAACAATTTTTCCATCCCTTCGCGCGGTAATTCTCTTGACGGCAATAACTCCCTGGGGTTTTAATTCGGAGCAGATTTCCTCCTCGGTTATGTCGAGAAGGTCCCACTCCGAAATGACACCTCTCGATGAATTGAGTGTTCTGTGTGGTGTCACTGTTATCGGTATTCCTCCGATTGATGTTACTCGGATTGGTTTTGGTTTTTTTTTTGGTTTTTTTTTTTTTTTTAGGAGCATTAGCAACTAAGGCCACATTGCTCTGGGATATGCGGTGGTCATTCCCTGACCTTTCCGCATCCTCCGTATTTGGTGATGACGGGCTCGAACCCCGGTCTAATCAAGAAGCGTGTGCTACGCACTGCTCCTTCCCACCTGGCTACGGAGGTGCCTGATGTTACTCGGAGATGTTCTGATTGCCTGTCAATTTTGGTTTCAATTAAGAGGTCTCCAGAATGGAGCCTGTTAACTGATTTGGGTGACCCTGCTAACCCACCTAACCCTTTCTGTATGAAGAAGGGCGACATTTTGCCAATCGGTTTTTTGGTGGTAGAGTGTATAATTAAAAATCTTGGGAAAGGCCCTGATGATGTTTCAGTTCGCTGCCTCTTTGTAGCAATAATGGTATCTGCCTCTAAGTCTGTATTTTCAGATAGGGACCGGGTTGGGGCCCCTGAAGAAGTAAGTTTATCAGGATTCATGAAGTTTTTTATATGGTTCAGTGCCTGGGCTCCCCACCCACCACGGAGCCCAAAGGGACACCCCTACCCGGCATGCAATAAATGAGCTCGGGAGTGGGACGCCAGGGCTACCCAGACACTATACCCGCACCACCGCCAGCCTGAATCCTGTCCCTCGGACCATGAGGGTAGGGGCGTGGCATTGACACGGTTGACCCTCACAGGCGAGCCTACTAGCCAATTGATCCTAGCCGGGCCTTCCAGGACCACCCGTCTTGTCGAAGCAGGGGCCAAAGTGGTGTATTGAAGCTGGGCCCCTCAACCACCAGGATCCCCCTTTCCGAATTTCCACGGGTCGCAGCGCACGCCAAACACGCCGGATTCCATTGATGTAAGCCTGGAACCTGGGCTGTGGGCATTGGATCCCAGTGATGCTAGTCTGGAAGTCCAGCAGCGTCACTGGGAGGTCCCCTCACCACGTACAGGTGCCCACGTCGAGGGGATGGTTTTGTATGAAGTTGATTATTTGAATAGCAAGTCTGTCCTGCTGTGGCATGTAGATGTTAAAAAGGTGCAGGGTTTCCTTCTGGGGTGTATCCAGGTTGGCATAAATTGGGTAGCCAGTGATCTTTGCTATCACATTGAGCTTACAGGCAGACTTATGATGAAGTCCGACACTCACTCCTGCTCCATGATGTTGCTGTGTTGGAGGATGATGGAATACATATGGCCAATCTGCCCATTTCAAGGATGGCCTTGTGTCTGCTTTAATATTTGTTTCTTGTAGGAAGAGTAGGTTGGCATGATGTCACTGGATCTGGTGAAGGGCTAGCTTATTGCGCAGTGCAGAGGCACATCCTCTTCCATTAAGTGATAGCATGCCAAGTGTCAGCATTATCTGCAGGAATAAGGTAAGAGTTTTGCAAGTTTTGGGGCAGGGCAGTTAACATCCTGATTGATGATATTGCTGTTCGAGCCTGTTAATCAAGTAGTACAGGTGCTTGGATCTATTCACATCTGCCCTGTTCTTTTTTTCCTTTTAGTTTAAAACGCAGGTCCTTAAGTTGTGAGATAAGCTCTGGTATGTTAGTGGTGAACTTTAGAGCTGTCACCAGCTTCTGTGGGGAACCACGTACTTCAGATAGAAAGGAGCGTAATTTTTCCACACTTAGAGGGCCTTTTGTGTAGGGAAAATTGCTTTCCCCCTCCTCATCCTCTTAAGCATCTGAATCATGGGATCGTGGTTGTTCTCTTCTTCAGCCACCATAGATTCAAGTTCTTCTTCATTTGAGTCGTTCGTGATTTCTACATGCTTATTTATTTCCATACTTGATGGAAATAAATAAGCATGTAGAAATGGCTTATTTGGGATCTGACCGTTTTACTTCTGTGGTATTCTATATTTATTTTCATCCTTCCTGTTGCTTTGGTTAGCTGTTTTCCTATCAGGGTATCCATTGTCTTCTGTTTTGTGACTTTGAATATGGACTGCCTTGGGGATTGATTCCGAGAAAACCATCTTGTTTCGGTTCGTGGGTCTTCTGAAAGGAGTATGTCCTGGTCCTCTGTGATCTTTGCATTTTCTTTTTCTGACATGCTTGGTGTGGGAAGCATCTCAGACTGTTTGACAGCTTCTCCTGTATCCCCACTGTTTCCAACACTCAGCTCGCTTTGTCGATCTGGCCTGACCCTGGTTGGTGCCACCTGAATTTCGGTATTACTTTCAGTGGAGGTAGAGATATATGGGCAGTTTTTCCTGATGTGGCCCTCTTCATGGCAGAAGAAACATTAAGAGGAAATGGAGGTATAAAATGTAAGTGATTCCGCTTAAATCAGCATTGATGAGTTTTGGGATGTTTGCTGCATCATTGTTGGCAAAGTGCATAAGTGCTTGCCTGCGGAAGCTTTTCATATGCGAAAATTCCAGTTTCGTGGTTGCTGCAGAGAGTGTGCGTATTTTCATGGTAAGGGATCCATATTTGGATAAAATTCCTCTCATAAATTGATGAGGAATTTCAGGTAGGATGTTTGATATTGTAACTTTCCTTTGTGCTAAGGCAACTGGCGCTGCTTCCAGATGATGAAGACAGATGTCTATCCCGTTTTGCAGGATAGTTTGTGCCCACAAGGGGTTGCTGAAATACACCTGCACACTTGCACAGGTGATTGTCTCTTCTCCAATGGAACCTTTATATCATGGCTATTCCCAACCTTGTGTTGTTTGGCATTACAAGAATGCAAAATGGGATGACCTGCGAGACTTCTTTTGCTTGGTCGGATTACTGTTTCAAAACTTCTGATGTCAATGATGTCAACGTTTGCGCAGATCGTGTCAGTGAAATTATTCTTGCAGGAATTGGAATCCTTTATTCCACACTCCACTTTAAAATCTCGTCCTTTATCTAAACCTTGGTTTTCCAATAAATGTGCTAAGGCTGTTCAAGAGAAGAATGTTGCATATCGTAATTGGCTTGTTTCTAATTCTCCAGTTTCATTTTCTGCCTACACCAAAGCTCGCAACAATTGTAAAGCAGTTATTAATCAGTCCAAACTAGAGTTTGAAGAGACTAAGAGCAGAAAACTTGCTTCTTGCCCTAATGGTAGCCGAGCATTCTGGCCTCTTGCCAAAGCTATTGGCCGCAACTTTTGCCCATCTCTGCTCCCACCTCAGTCCAAACCAGATGGTTCTGTTGTCACTTCAGCCAAGAATAAAGCTGACCTGCTAGCATTCCATTTTTCTTCCAACTCATGTATTAATGATCTTGGTAAAACACCTCCCACCTTTCCCAACACGCTCCATTCAATGCCTCCTGTGGTCTTCCGTCAAAAGTTTGTCAGAAGGATTTTGACGAATCTTGATGCTAAGAAAGCTCCAGGTCCCGATGGTATTTCTCCACTTGTTCTCAAAACCTGTGCTCCTGAACTTACTCCTATTCTTTGCCGCCTTTTTTCACTTTCTTATTCCAAAGGTGTTTTTCCTTCTGCTTGGAAATTTGCTCATATCCAGCCAGTTCGTAAAAAGGGTGACAAATCCCTCCCATCCAAGCTTATTATCATCCCATTGCAATTACTTCTACTCTTTCTAAAGTAATCGAGAAATCAATTAACCACCAACTCTTAAACTACCTAGAAACCTTCCGTCTGATCAGCGATCGCCAGTATGGATTCCGTCAGTGTCGATCAATTCAATGGAAAGGTTCGGTGAAACACAAGTAGTTGCTCTTGACATCTCAAAAGCTTTCGATCGTGTTTGGCATAAAGGTCTTCTAAACAAGCTTCCATCTTATGGTTTACCAACTGTTTTTAGTAATTGGTTATCCAGTTTTCTCTCTGATCACTCACTGAGGGTGATGGTAGATGGCTCTCTGTCTTCTAACTTCTCCACTAATGCCGGTGTCCCCCAAGGTTCAGTTCTTTACCCCACTCTTTTCCTCTTGTATATTAATGACCTTCTTCCATTGATTGGAAATCATATCCATAGTTTTGCCGATGATAGCACGTTGCATTCCACTTTCCATTTTGAGAAACCTTGTCCTGCTCAATCAGCTTGAACTTCTCAAAAATCTGCTACCAATTCCTTAAATGCCATTCTTCAGGTAATTCTCCAGTGGGGCAAAGACAACTTAGTTGATTTCAACCCTTCTAAAACTCAGTCTTGTCTTATATCTCCCAAAAAGGATTCTTCTGCTCCTATGCTCATCTTTAGTGACACTCCGATTTCTAGGCAAAATGATATATCTCTTTTGGGGATTACCCTGACTTCTAATCTCTCTTGGCACAAGCACATTTCAAATATTGCTTCCTCTGCATCTAAAAAACTTGGTTTTCTCTTTCACTCTCGGTGTTGCTTTTCTTCCAAACAGCTGCTCACTCTGTATAAATCGCAAATCCACCCTGCCATGGAATATTGTTCCCACATCTGGGGTGGTGCTCCCAAAACCTCTCTCAGGCTTCTTGATTCCATTCAGAAGAGGGCAGTTAGGTTAATTAATGATTCATCTCTAACAGAGTCTTGGCACACCCAGGGTCCTGAGATGGATATCATCATTCTTTTCTTTCTTGGTGATTCCTTTCTACTTCTCTCTCTCAGGGTAACTTGGGAATTTTTTTTTTTGGCTGGTGCAGCATAAGCCTCAGGCTTCCTTGCACCATATGACTAATAATAATACTGATCAAGTCATCAAATGCAGACATTGTGTAGGAATAGTGGAAACGTAGTGTCACTCAGATGAAAGTGATGCTAAATTTTAATATAGGGAGTACAATGTATACAGGAAGGACAGACAGGACAGGAGAGGTGGAAGGGTTAAGCTCGTAGTTAAGAAACATATTAAATCTAAGGCAGTGCATCCAGTAGACATGGGTGATGAGTGCAATGTTCAGTCAGTTTTATGTGATATAAGCATTGGGGAAAACAAAATTGTGAGTAGGAGTGCATTATAGGCCCAATGATTATGATGGGTATACCAAACAGCTACACAGAGAAATAGAGTGGAAGAGCAAATCAGAATGCTTCATAACAGGGGGATTTTAACTTTTAAAATGTTAAATGGAATTTGTCGGTTGGTCACTTACACACTACTAAGACTGTTGTGCATTTTTGGATGACTGTTTTCAACAAAATCATCTTAGAGAGACAACGAGAGGAAGCAATAACCTGGTTATCAGCAGTGATCCTTCATGCATTAAGAATCTGCAGTAAAAGATCTACTGGGTGCCAGTGATCACAGTGTACTAATGTGGAATTTAATTAAAGACGTAACTAATGTCAAGGGTAATGGGTAAGTTTTTTGCTTTCATAAGGGTGACTAGAGTGGTCTCAGACAGTTTTTAAATTCTATGCAATGGGACCAGATGATGATGTTACCAACAGCAAATTCTAAATGGGAAGTATGCAGGGAAGTAATCAAAGAAGTTATTAGGCATTTCGCAACAATGAAAAAATACTGTTCAAGGATTAGACATAAATGGACGTCACATGAATTACTGAGATAAGTGGCAGAGAATAAAAGTGCATGGGATGCATATAAGTTATAAGATGATCGAGAAACCTGTGGTAGATATAAATTACTGTAATTTGAAAAGTGGTTAGGCAAGCAGAGTCAGATTATGAGAAGTCACTGGCAAAGAATGCAAAGAAAAACAGCAAAACTTCTATGCTGATTTTAACAGTAGAAGGAAGGGACTCAATTACATCAAGCCACTTTATGTCTATGGGTTATCTGTTGATGCCTTACTCAGATTGCAGACAAACTAAATAGATATTCTGCATCTACATTCACACAAGAGGAATTCTTTAAGGAAGGGTATGCCAGAACTTTAACTCTAATGAGGAGCTAAATGACTGTGATAAGTGAAAGGAAAGTTGGAGGAGAAATTGTTTAAGATGGATATAAAAAAGACATTTGTGGTGGATGTAATCTATCCTATTATATTAAAGGAAGAGCAAAGGAGGTAAGCAAACCCTTAGCAATAATTATGAGAACGTCCTTGGATTCAGCGAAGGTCCCTGTCGACTGGAGATGTGCGAATGTATACCCAATTCATAAAGGGGGAGCAAAAATGCTCTATGCAACATTACAGGCCTGTTAGCCTATTAATGTCTGTTCCAAGAAAATAATGGAATCATTGGTTAAAGTAATGCAGGCCCATATTAAAGATACACTGGCACTTTTCCCATTGAACGAAATCACTCCTGAGTCCAGTGATGCTCTCATAATTAGCCTCAAAGGCTCATGTACTCACTTGCTGCCTTCCTAATGCCATCAACTTCAGGAGCCTTATTGGCCTGTAGGCTTGAAAGTTTTTTCATTAAATAAACAGTGAAATTTCGTCATTAATTACATTTTTTTCAACTTCACTGCCACAATTTCTCATTGACACAAAGGGTTTTTCTTCTGTAAATATTGATGCAAAGTAACTGTTGAGTTCATCTGAAACTTCAGCTGGGGTATCTAATACTATCCTACGTCCATTACATACGGGTCCGATCTAGTTTGTCCTTCTCTTCTTTGCATTTATATATGTGAAGAATATTATACCAATTCTTTGCTGCTCTCTTTGCCAGCAGGTGCCTCCGTAGCAGCAGTGCATAGCACATGCTTCTTGATTAGACCATGGTTCGAGCCCGTAACCACCAAATACGGAGGATGCGAAAAGGTCATGGAATGACCACCGCATATCCGCGGAGCGATGTGGCCTTAGTTGCTAATGCTCCTAAAAACCGATCAAACAAACAACAAACAAACTCTTTGCCAGCAATTTCTCATAATCTGCCTTTGCCAGCCTAACCTTTTCTGTGGCACTATTAAGATAAATTTGAAGCTGTTATAAGCTTCCATACTTTTTTATTCCTCTGTAACTTTTCTACCATGCCATCTTTTTCTGCTCAAGTAATCTGGCAACTTCCTTATTCATCCAACTTGGAATCTTCCTCATGGAGTATTTTTTGAATGGTATATAAGCATTCAAGGCTTCTGTAATTAATGTTTTAAAGGTATACCATAATTCAATTGTATTTGCTTTCTGTGAGATATCTACCCAGTTAATAGAAACCATGTAGCATCTTAAGCCATCGTAATTTCCTTTTCTGAAATTATAACCCATTTCTTTGCCTTTAAATACTGCTACCTCTCGCTCTCTCTCTTCATTGTCCAGTGTAGAACTCCGTGATCATTTCTTTCTACTGGTTCCTCTACTGTCAGCTCTATTATGTCATCTGGTTCACAGGTGATGATGAGGTCTAGAATATTCTTTTCCCTAGTACTTTTTCTGTCATGCTGATACAAATAACAATCATCTAGTTCAGCGGTTCTCAAACTGGGGTCCATAGACTAGTTCCAGGGAGTCTGCAAAACGACACTCTGGAACTGGTCAAATTATTCGTTCTATGTATAGCAACTTGATGATAAATAAAGTTATTATTAAATATTTATGTAAAAATAAGAATAGTTGTTTTAAACATAAAACTTTGACTTTTCTTTTCAGAAAACTCAGTGTTAACACACACACACACACACACAGCAACATATATATATAGGGGGTCCGCAAACTTTTTTCTTTTTTCTGAAGGGGTCCGTGAACGTCTTTTAATTTTTGAAGGGGTCCTTAGATCTCACTAATCTAATTGATTTAAAAATTTTGTCCCCCCACATGGAGCTTCCTTCCGTTTGCTCCAATCAATTACAGACAAATTAAAATCATCCATAATAAGCCATTAATGTGTACTTTCCCATTCTATTTGCATGTGGAGGCTCTCATCATAATCTTCACAATCACCTGGCCCGTAGATTATTCCCACTCCCACTCTCATTACACCTTTACTTCCAACTATCTCACACCATACAGATTCTATACTAGCATGCAAAACTTCTGAATCCAGAAAAGCTTTTGTCACACTCAGGATACTTTTGATAAGAAGCATGACCCTACCACCCCTTTTATCTTCCCTATAATTCTAAAATATATTATACATACCATATTATAACTCATCATCCCCTATCTCTGGCTGGCACCATCGGAAAACCCTATTATGTCAGCATTACTTGTCCTAACCACAAATTCACTCATTTTATTGACGAAATTTCTGACCTTACTATATACACAATTAAAACTTATGGTTCTTGTATACAGGTGACCCCCGCTTAACGCTGATCATTCGTTCCGGAAAAACAGAGCGCTAAGTGAATCCGCGCTAAGCGAGCGCCGCTTTCCCATAAGGTAACATATGTATTTGTGAGCTGCGGTCGGTGCCATAGGATATTTCCTAATCAATAATAAACGGTAATGAAAAGATGCACAAATGTCGGTCAAAATATTTAATATTCAAATATTTGCACATATAAAATATTCTGCATTACATACGTATATACGTATATATATATATATATATATATATGGTAACTACTTGCGTATCAAAAGTAAACTTAAAATTCTAATTAAAATAATGAATTTAATTGATTTAATTTAATGGATGAATTTAATCATGAAAAATGTGTGGATTTGAGTTGAACTTTGGCCCTCTTCCAAATAAACTAAAAGGGGTATTAATTTTAAATGGCCCGCAGCGTTACCACCCAACAATAAAGTCAACTGATCCTTCGCCGCTTTGAAACTTGGCATGTTTTTTGTTCTTTCAATATGAAACTTCTTTTAGGCATTCGTTTCCACAAAAGTCCCGCTTCATCTATGTTAAAAACTTGTTGAGAAGTATAACACATAATACCCCTCTTCAATAATTTTAACAAGTTCTTTTTTGAAAGTTTCGGCTCCTTGATCTGCACTAGCGGCTTCTCCCTGGATTTTAAATCTATTCTACCAGCCCTTACCAGTTTTAAATGGTTCCACATTTTTTTTTTTTTTTTTTTAGGCGAGTTTCCTTCAGATCATCATATTGGCTAATCTCTCTCTCTCTCTCTCTCTCTCTCTCTCTCTCTCTCTCTCTCTCTCTTTTGTTAATATTTAACTTAACTGAATTCTGCATTGGAATATTATCTTCAATAAAATTAGTCTTTCCATTTCAATCCTAATAGCCGGCCTAGTTCTAGTTGCTTGCAGTGGAACAGCTATCTTTCCCGCTGCTAAAATTAATTCTTTATTTTTTTATAATTGTTCTTACAGTTAAAGTTGCAAGTCCTAAATTATGGCACACATCCGCTTGTCGTTGACCGGAATCGATTCGCTTCAAAACGTCTAATTTAATTTTCAAATTCAGTCTTTTTCTTACATTTATAGTCTTCGTACTGCGCCCAGACGTTGCTGCTTTTTCATTCCTGTTGGTCATTATTAGCTCTTCGAAAATATAACTGCGTTGGCTGAATTAATTATGATACAATGTTCAAGTAAACTTTCCGTTACGCACGATGTCTAATACTGTACTGAGTGATGACTAGACTTCGGATAAATGCATGTAACGCAAATATTACAAACAATATATTTGATCATTTTTTAAAATTTTGATCTCGGAACTACGTAACAAGTGACTGTACTGCAATTAAATTAGCGTGAGAGAAAATTTCACTGAGCGTGGGAAAATTCCTCAAGTCGGCGTGGGAAATGTTTTAATGCTGTTTTGCTATTCATTTTCAAGCTATCGACTCCATCAAATGAAACGATTTCGTTAAATATGTCAAAGTGTAATCTGTAAAAGAGCGTTATAGTGATCTGTGACAGCGTTATAGTCAGATACGGGTTATAATATAAGAACAGCGTTAGAGCGAATCAGCGTAAAGCGAACCGCGTTATAACGGGGGCCTGCTGTAGTTAACTACCCTGAAACATCCCCTTAAAGTTATTTAAGCTCGCTTCCCTGGCATTAGCTACCCATCATCTGAAAATTTTCTGCACTCAGAACAACTTGCTATGTTCTGTTGTGGAAACAAACAAACAACAACTCTTGAGGTATGTGCAAGTGTTACTTTGACCAATATTATCAGATAAATGCATATCTATATTACTCTTGTTCACCCCCCCCCAAATTAGTAGTTCCCTGAACCTTTTAAGATATCCTTAAAAATACTGGCAAAAACTCTCGCACCACCTTTGTTTTAAATGTATCCCGTCTCTACAAAACAGATTCCTTCTACCTATGAGTACAGGCCAAGTTGACAGAAATTTCCCTTCAAAAGCCTTGCAGAGTCCTTCAAACCTTTGAGTTAATCCATAAGGCTTTCAGCATATAATCTGTCCTATTGTGTCTGGGCAGAATTTCAGACACTTGGACACTGTGACCTAACTCGTGAGATATGAAAGATGCCAAAAGAGCGAAGGTAAAGAAAGCCTGTAAAAGTTCGATGAAATTTACCAGAAAAAGTACTTTGCCATAAAGGCATTTGTATTGTTGCTCACTTGGTAAACAAACAGTGGGTGTTATCAGTCAGGAGCAGAAATTGAATCCCATGGGATATTGAAACCCTCCTGAAGTGGAGGGGGCAACCTGACCTTTTTTCTTTAAAATCACTGGTGGAACTAGTGGATAAATTGTTTATTAAGAAAAAATAATAAATAAATAAAAAGGCAAAGGAAGCCCATACGAGAAGCACAGCAAACGTCGAAAAAGTTTACCAGTGAAACTACGTTAAGAACATTTCTTACGATGCCAGAACTTCCAATATGACTCTGTTCGTGATTCAGTTAGTTAATTCAATTAGTGATTCTAAAGAAAAAAGGTCAGGCTACCCCACCACTTTGGGAGAGTTTCAAGCTCTAGTGGGATTCAACTTCTACTCCTCAATTTTCTGGGAAAAGTCGATGTGGAAGTGTAAAAATGTACCGTGACAGTCATGTTGTGGCCCATCTTCTTAAAAAGTAGTACAGTCTCTATAATACTTTTTTGAAAACGACATTATCTTAATATGTTTGTTGTTTGTATTTGGTTTTTAGGAGCATTAGCAACTTAAGCCATATTGCTCCGGGGATATGCAGTGGTCATTCCCTGACCTTTCCAC
This sequence comes from Mastigoproctus giganteus, assembly GCF_048544385.1. Taxonomy (NCBI): domain Eukaryota; kingdom Metazoa; phylum Arthropoda; class Arachnida; order Uropygi; family Thelyphonidae; genus Mastigoproctus; species Mastigoproctus giganteus. Next base: position 143,015,498 of record NC_143585.1, on the reverse strand, counting down.
ATCCTCTGTATTTGGTAGTCATGGGCTCAAACTCCGGTCTAATCAAGAAGCGTGTGCTATGCTCTGCTGCTTCTGCCCACCTGGCTACGGAGGCGCCATCTTAATATGCTGGAATGATCTGACCCAAGACATTCCTACATACAATTGGCGTTGATTAAATACAGGGGTAGTAAGCAAAATTCAGATTCTATCAAAAATTTACCCTTGACTTTTATTTAGTCATCACAAAAGCCAGCCGAATAGGAATCTGCCATGTCTTAAATGAGAATGGAAAAGTTGAACCAGATGGAGTCAAATCTACACGTGGCAAAAGTACCCATTTTCCTTTAGCTTTTCCTGTTATTATTTCTAGATTCAAACAATTCTGATGAATAACTTTGAATATAAGTCTCGTACCATTGATCAATCTTTCTGAAATTGCGATATTCCACAGTAAAATAAGAACTGCTCCTACCTTCAACTCTAAAATGTTGGGTGGTAAACCACTTAAACTGAGCCTGTCTGGAAATTCGGTTGGATATCGGTAAAAGTTCTTTAGTATCTCACCAGGTGTCAATTGTAAAATTTCTAAATTGATTCTTTTACATTCGTCATTTTTTGAGGCAAGAATAGCACACAATGAAATGACATTTACATAAATAAGGTTGTGGCCAAAAACAAAAGGAATCAAACTGTCATGAACTTTAGATTAGGATCTAATTCAATTTTGTTTCAAATATATTTTAAACATATTAAACGTAATGAATGGCAATGAGTGTATGAGTCGCATGTGCAACATGGGGACATATAGTGAGCGAGCAGTGCAATGGAATCCTAACGATTAGTTTTTTCTTTTAAGGTAGGCTGCGGCGCTAGTAGAGAATTATTATTATTTTATTTTTTTTTTTTTTTTTCGGAACAAAGGACACGATCATGTAAACTATTAATCAGTGAAATAGTTAAACTGCAAATTGTTAATCGGAAAAAAATGCCTTATCAACTTAGACAACTGTTTGTTTAACAGTTAACATCTTCCTGTGGCTCCATCTATGAGGTGAACGTTGACCTATTCTCATTTGTAATACAAAACTGGCCCATTCCGTAAAATAAAACTATTTGGAATTTTTAAATTTTAACAACTTTGTGCACACCTAGGAAGAAATAGCTTCAATTTGAGACCACTTCCAGCCAAATCAGTTAAGCCTATCATTTTCTTTACTTCGTCAATTCACACTGACGGAGTAAAGAAAATGGCTTCCGTATTAAATATATATATATAGCCAACCGGGCTAGCCAAGTGGGTAAAGTGCCTGCCTGGCAAGACAAAGGTCGCAGGTTCAAATCCTGCCTCGGGCTTGGATCACAGTAAAATGCAAAAACTTTGGGAGGTGCATCATGGCCACAGAAGCAGATGCAGCAACAACTAACAAAAAAATAAATAAATAAAAATAAATTAAATATATAGATTGCAGGCTCATCTAGAAAAGACTGCAGTAATAATTCAGACACTGCATGGGTTTATTAATGGGATGTCTTTTCTGACCAATCTGATTCGATACTATGATGTGGTCACAAAGGAACTGGATGCAAAAATAATTTTGATATCATGACTTGGATTTCAGGAAAGCTTTTCATACTGTTGCACATGGAAGACTACTGTACAAATTGGAGCAGTATGGCATTAATGGCAAGTTGCCACAAAGGATAAAAGGATGGTTGAGTGGGAGAAGACAGAGTGGCAATCAATGGAGACTGCTCTTCATGGACTAATGTTATTAGTGGAGTCCTCCAGGATTCAGTATTGGGTCCATTGTTGTTTTCTGTATTTATCAATGACAGTGATGAAGGTATGTCATGCTTGATGTCCAAGATTGTAGATGATACGAAGGTTAGCAGGGTTATTAATGACAGTAATGATAGCAGACTACTGCAACAGGATCAAGAAAAGACGGGCAGATGGGCTGAGAGGTGGCAACTAAAATTTAACATTGACAAATGCAAAGTACTGCACATGGGAAGCAATAACCCCAGAGTAACCTACCAACTGTGTGGTACTATACTCAGGGCAGTGGAGAATAAAAAGAACTTGGAGGTAATTATGTAGTCAGATATGAAGTTTTCTGAGCAGTGCAGAAGGGCGGCCAGACCAGGTATGCGGTCTTGTCAATGATATTCAGGAATTTTTCTAGCAGGAATAAGGAGGTGATTATCCCCTTTGTATAAGACAATGGTTAGGCCACACCTTGAGTACAGGTCTGGAGGTTTCTGGTCTTTTTTCTTAGGAGCATTAACACAAAGGCCGTATTGCTCCGGGGATATGCGGTGGTCATTTCCTGACCTTTCTGCATCCTCTGTATTTGGTGGTCATGGGCTCAAACCCCAGTCTAATCAAGAAACATGTGCTATGCACTGCTGCTACTGCCCACATGGCTAAGGAGGCGCCCAGGTCTGGAGGCCTCATTTATAGAAGGATGTAGAGTTGCTTGAGCGAGTACAGAGAATGCCTACAAAATTGGTGAGGGAAACAAAGGGATCCTCTTACCAAGAAAGGCTTAAGTTCTGCAAATTGCAATGTCTGGAGACTAGACACCTGCGAGGTGATCTGACTGACGTGCATAAGCCTTGAATGGTTGAGTAAACTCAATGCTGAAGGGATTCTTTCTCTTGCATAGATTGCAAACCTGAGGGGATATAAATTCAAGTAAAGGAAAGACAGTTGAATAGATGTGCAGAAATTTGCCTTTAGCCAGAGGGTGGTTGATTGCTGGAACAAACTTCCATTGGTCATTGTGGAAGTTGACAGCTTAAATAAATTCAAGGAAGAACTAAACAAACTTTTCGAGTGAATAGATGAGTTAAATGGGAAGGTTTTTATTTATTTATTTATTTATTTTTATTTTTTGGCTGATGCTACATAAGTTTGATTTCTTGCGTCATATGCCTCTTTTAATGCTAATGCTAAAACAAACCTTGTCATTTATATTTTAGGAGTACAATCTGTTTTCTGTTTAGTTCCTTGTATTTAAATATATGTAAATCTTGTCTCCTCTCTTCATCAGTTACTCCTTACACTCTTTTAACAGCCTATTTATTTCTGTGGTACTCCTGCAGAACAATTCTCTAATTGTCCAATGTTATCTTTTCTTACTCTGCTGATTTGGCCAGTTCATAGTCGTCCATCTTGGTATTCTCTTTGGTCTGTATTTTCTTAATGGTATATCTTCATTTGTGTGTCTCTTCGAGTTCCATAACTTACCTATATTTACCTTCCCCAATCGATCTTTCTAGTTGATAGAGGCCCATAGTATCTTGGACTGCCATAGTCACTTTTCCTGAAAAGAAAACCCTTACCCTTGCCTTTAACAACTGAGATCGCATTTGTCATAATCAAACTTAGCACACAATTATCATAACTTGCTAAGGGTTCATCTCTATCAGGACAACAAGTGATGACTAATACAAGAACATTCTTGGCTAGTTAAGCTAGTACTTCTCCCTAATATGCTAATATTCATATTTTCAGAATATCTGATTAGTTGTCAAGTATGTTTTGCATGATTCATTTTGATCCTGTACTTTTTTAAGTATAACAGTGGATAAAATAATCCTTGTCATTTATATTTATACAATGTTATCCAGGTTATATAAGATTAGTTATTAAAATTTCTCCTTTTAAGTAAAAGTTATTAACAAAGTTAGATGTCTCAAATTTCAGACGTAACTACAATGAAGTCTCTTAAGAACAGCCAACAAAATTTTATATCAAAATTTACCTTTGCAGCACAATTAGCTCCTTTGGAAATACAAAATCCAATGAAGACAGGATCTGCCATTTTTACAAGAATATTGTCCACACAGTATACGTGAATGAACTGCACTCCTCTTCGTTCCATATCATCCAAAATACCTTGACTTTTAAGAACCTTATATAAGCCACCATTGCCATCTAATAAAAGGCAAGTTAAAAGCATATAAGATAAAATCTAATTCTGAAAAGCATTTAAGATAAACCTAAATCTTAAAAGCATTTAAGATAAAATCTAATGTATCAGTAAAAATTAATATATTAGAAATCTACCATATATAAGGCTAGTATGACATGCACAATTCATGCAGCTAGAACATGGTTTGACAACCTGTGACTATTTTAACATGTAACTGCAGCTCTTTAACTTTTAGCCCACATATATGACAAGCATGGCACGCAAGGGCTGCAGGCAGTGACGTGAATATGGTATTAGTTTCAGCACAAGCCACAAACACTTCTCAGTTTAGTTTGCCTTCGCATCGCGAGCAGAGCACACTTAGCAAGATGTTCATTGTGGTGGTGGTGAATGTAAAACAGGAACAAAATAATTGGATTTTAGGAAAACTTTTGACACTGTTGCGCATGGGAGACTACTGTACAAATTGGAGCTGAATGGTATTAAGGGTGAGTTGCTACAATGGATAAAAGGGTGGTTGAATGGGAGAAGATAGAGGGTGGTAATCAATGGATGCTGCACTTTGTGAACTAATGTTATTAGTGGAGTTCCACAGGGTTCGGTGTTGGGCCCACTGTTGTTTTGTATATTTATCAATGATATTGATGAAGGTATATCAGGCTTAGTGTCGAAGTCTGCAGATGATACAGAGGTTGGCAGGGTTGTTAATGACAGTAATGGCAGTGTGCTACTGCAACAGGATCTAGAAAATTTGATCTGGGTACTTCTACCCATATGCAAAGTACTGCATATGGGTAGAAGTACCCATATGCAGTACTTTGCATATGGGTACTGTTTATGGTAACCCCAGAGTAACGTATCAACTGCGTGGTATACTACACTTAGGATGGAAGATGAAAAACACCTGGGAGTAATTGTGTAGTCAGATATGAAGTTTTCTAAGCAATGCAGACAGGCTTCAAGAGCAGGTCATGGGGTTTGTTCAATGATATACAGGAATTTTGCTAGCAGGGAAAAGGAGGTGATTATCCCTTTGTATAAGGCAATGGTCAGGCCATGCCTTGAATACTGCATACAGGTCTGGAGGCCTCATTTTAGGATGGATATAGATTTGCTTGAGCGTGTACAGAGAAGGGCAACAAGATTGGTGAGGGGAATGAAGGGATCCTCTTACCAAGAGAGGCTTAAGTTCTGCAAATTGCAGCAGCTGGAGATTAGGAACATGCGAGGTGATCTGATTGAGGTGTATAAGGCCTTGAATGGGTTGAGCATGCTGAATTCTGATGGAATTCTTCCGCTTGCTCAGATTGCGAACCTAAGGGGTCATAAATTCAAACTGAGAAAAGACAGTTGTAGAATAGATGTGCGGAAATTTTCCTGTAGCTAGTGGGTGGTTAATTGCTTGAACAAACTTCCATCTGTCATTGTGGAAGTTGATAGCTTAGATAAATTCAAGGAGGAACTGGACAAACATTTAGAGGGAATGGTTGTGTGAATTTTTTTTTTTTTTTCGCTGATGCGACATAAGCTTATATGCTTGCTTTCTTGCATCACATGCCTCTATTACTATTACTATATTTTTGTGTACGTAATGTTTGTGATAGGTACATGAATTCATATTATAAATCACTTGACTTTTTAAATCCATGATGTGATATTATTAAACAAGTGAAATAAGATGAAATTAAAATTGCTATCATTTGTTAAATCTCAACTCAAAAGAGAAAGATTGAGCAAGAAAACTGGGAATTTAAGAAGGAATGTACTGAGTCATATGCATTTGTGGCAAATTCTACAGGATTTCCATTGTGTAATATGCAGTGAAAAACTTTCAAACAATAAAAAAACATTTTTTGACTAAACATGATACATTTGCCAAAACATATCCAGCCGGTGAGGCAAAAAAAAAAAAGGCTGTAAATGAGTTGAAGCAGAAAATGTTGTTAACAAAGAATTCATTGTCATAAATCATGGATAAAATCATCACGCAATACAAATGCTGCTAGTTTTGTAGTTGCATGTGAAATTGTAACATGGGGGAACCATTTATGGAATGGTGAATACACAAAAGAATGTTTTATTAAAATGTTGGAAAATCTTTTCCACAATTTTCAAAGCAAAATAGAAATAATTATGAAAATTAAAGAAATACCAATATCTACAAAAACTGTGAGGGATAGAGCTTTACTAATGACCGAAGATATAACCAGTCAGAAGATTATGGACCTAAAGTCGGCATCAGAATTTTCTATAGCTGTTGTTGTTGTTGTTTGGAGCATTAGCAACTAAGGCCATATTGCTCCGGGATATGTGGTGGTCATTCTCTGACCTTTCCGCATCCTCCATATTTGGTGGTGACAGGCTCGAACTCCGGTCTAATAAAGAAGCATGTGCTACGCACTGCTGCTCCTTCCCACCTGGCTACGGAAGTGCCAATTTTCTATAGCCTGTGTTGAATCATGTAATGTTGGTGATATTGCACAAGTTGTCCTTATTTGTAAATATATAAATTCTCAAGGATCCTAAGAAGAATTGCTTGATTTACTGCCACTTACAGGACAAATGCATGGAGAGGATATATAAACTGTAATTACTGAATGCTTCAAAAATAAGGGAATTAATATGAACAAAATAATTTGTATTGCGACCAATAGAGCCCTGAGCATGAGAGGTGAGAACAGAGGTTTCATTTATTTATTTATAAAAAACATTTCGCATGATGTGTTTTTCTTTCACTGTATAATTCATCAAGAGGCACTTTGCTTGCAAATGTTTCCAAAAGAGATAACAGCAATGGATTTGGTCATAAAGATAGTCAATAAAATAATGGCAAGACCATTATTTACATTGACAATTCCGTGAACAATTCCATATTATTTTATTAATATCCATATATTATTAACAATTCCATATTATTCCATATGGAACAATTCCAATTCCATATATCACTGACAATTCCGTGAACTTCTTGAAGTCAATTGTCAATATATGTGCTGATCTTCTTATACATAACAGCA